>NC_140486.1:111711099-112096099 GCF_964271855.1 Acomys minous | reverse complement strand
TTATTTATGTAATATATATATATATATATATATATATATATATATATATATATATAGCATTCTGCCTGCAGGCCAGAAGACAGCACCAGATTTCGCTATAGATGGTTGTGAGCCACCATGTGGTTGCTGAGAATTGAACTCATGACCTTTGGAAGAGCAGTCAGTGCTCTTAACCTTTGAGCAATCTCTCCAGCCCCTATTTCTTTTTTCTTAAAGGTGTATTTATTATTATGTGTCCGTGTTCTGCCTGCATGTACACCTGCAAGCCAGAAGAGGGCATCAGATCACATTAAAGATGGTTGTGAGCCACCATATGGTTGCTGGGAATTGAGCTCAGGACCTTTGGAAAAGTAGGCAGCATTCTTAACCACTGAGCCATCTCTCCAGCCCCAACAGATCCTATTTCTATCAAGATCTTCAACTCTCTGCTTAGGTAAGTTTAATTTTCAGCACAGAATTAAAAAGTTCAAACAAGGGCCGGGTGTGGTGGCGCATGCCTTTAATCCCAGCACTCGGGAGGCAGAGGCAGACAGATCACTGTGAGTTCGAGGCCAGCCTGGTCTACAAAGAGAGTCTAAGACAGCCAAGGCTAACACAGAGAGACCCTGTCTCAAAAAACCAAAAAAAAAAAAAAAAAAAAAAAAATAGTTCAAACAAAGAGCAACACTGGGGCTGGAGAGATGGCTCAGTGGTTAAGAGCACTGCCTGCTCTTCCAAAGGACCCAGGTTCAATTCCCAGCACCCACATGGCAGCTCACAACTGTCTGTAACTCCAAGATCTGAAACGAACGCACATAAATGAAATAAAAATTTAAAAACAGATGTATTTAAAAAAAAAAAACAAACAAACAGAGCAACACTGCAAAGCTGTTCCATACAATGTGCAGATTATTACATTATTAGAGAATTTTTAAACTATGTTTCTATAAGTCATGCCTTTTTGTAGATAGTGCAGAGGGTCCTCCATCTTATATTCTTGCTGAGAGGTCATTTTATTATTTATTTATTTTGGTGTGTTTCCCCGTCCCCTGCTCCAGACAGGGTTTCTCTGTGGAGTCCTGGCTGTCCTAGACTCCCTTTGGAGACCAGGCTGGCCTCGAACTCACAGAGATCCGCCTGCTTCAGTGTCCCAGTGCTGGGATTAAAGGGGTGCACCATCATGCCCCGCTGAGAGGTCATTTCAGGTTTAACTAGAAATCTGATCTCTTTGATGGAAAGCCCCGAGGAAAATTATTCATATCTATTCTAAGAATCTAATTTACCTTAGCTTCTGTTAAACTGCTTGTGCAAACCTTCTCCCCAACCCCAGGTAACCACTTAGCTTAGCTTCTGTTAAACTGCTTGATTGCACCTTCCCCTGCAGCTGCTAAGTGAGATACCAAGATGTGATTTTTTAAACTCCTTACTCTAAACACTTGGGACTTGAATACCTAAGTAGAGTCCCAGACAGCTGAAATAAAGCTATAAATTGTCTAAGTGTGTTTCAATAGTCATTTCTCCTGGGATCCTCTTAACATTTTGGAGGCCCCAGCAAGATCCCCAGTGTCTGGACCCCCCTCTAATACTTAGCAGTCTCAGTACCCCTGGGAGAGTGCACTGGCTGTAAAGGGTTCCTAGGGGGCAACCTGAAACATTCCAGGGCTCCAGAAAAATTCTGATTGATCATCACCAAGTGCTCCAGAAGCACCAAGCTACCACCTAAAAGGAAAAAAATAAATAAAAGCTTAGTCAAAAGTCTTCTGGTCTGAACACCTCCAGAGGCCATCTGGTTAGGAGATAAGATGGAAAGTGGAAGTGACCTAGATCCTAGGTCTGGGATCTATCTGAGACATCACCAGATGCCCCTGGTCTGACGAGGTGTATGAATGGGTGAGGGGGGCACCCTTGGTTGTTTTTTACTATGTATCTCTGTATGATTATGTCTCTCTGTATGTTTCTGTCAGTTCTAGCGGCTGGAGAAACAGATCTAAAATAGAAGGGAGAGTGAGCCTTCCCAAGATTAGAGCTGACTGCCCATGCTGCAGCACCTTGCCTTCCCCCTTCCTGCTTACAGCTGGTTGCTGCTGTTGCTATGGCTACAGTGGTGGCTTCAGAGCTGGCAGTGGCAGCCACTAGTTTCCCTGTAATAACAAATGGCTTTCTCTAGTGTGAGACACCCCCCACTTGCCCCCCCACCCCACCCCCACGCTTAAGACCTTTGCCCTCTACCCTCTTGTTAAACTGAATCTTTTGGTCCTGGCTAGGTTACCCAGAGAAACCTAAACCTACCCCCACCCCCAAGAGGAAACTTACCTTCATTCCTCCTTGTTTAGTCCCTTATTGTCACTCAAGGTCCTGGGATCCTGCCCAGTGTGGAGGTGGGAAAGGGCCCAGCCTCTCATCAGGGGGCCCACTCCCTTCTAAGCAGAGTACTCAAGGGGAGGAGGAAATAGTTTCCTAGCTTAGTGTGCTAGTTCTCCCTCTCTCCTCTCCTCCCTCCCTGCACTACCTGCTCTAAGCAGCAGGGTGCACCTGGGGAGGGTGTACCCCCAGAACTACTCCCTCATCATGGTTTATGATGTCTCCTTCTCTCACAGTGACTTGTATAATTGGATGACCCAAAACCCTCACTGTCTTCAAAGAAGCCACAGCCCTTATCAGTCTGTTTTAAGATAAGGGACGTTGGATATTTTTGGCCAAACATTATTGGAAAGGTTTAAAAGCAGCAAACAAAATGGTACCAATTTATCCAAGGTAAGGTAAGTCAGGTTACTCAAGGACCTGATGAATCATCCAATGGGTTTTTAAAACTCATCCATTATTTATTCCCATAGACCCAAATGCCCACTAACCAGCAAGCCACTAAAAATGGCCTTCGTCATGTAAAATGGCCTTTTCATATAATTACCCCCGATCATGGGGAAAAAAAGACTCCATAAATAAGAGAGGTTTGGCCCAGATGCAGTGGCACACGTCTGTAATCCCAGCACTCGGAGGCAGAGGCAGGCAGATCTCTGTGAGTTCAAGGCCAACCTAGTCTACAAAGTGAGTCCAGTCCAGGACAGAGAAACCCTGCTTTAAAAAAGGGGGGGGGAGAAAAAAAGGGGGGGCAGCATTTGAAGGGATGAATAGATCTCAACTTTTCTAAAATGCTCAGGAAGCTTACAACAGGCAAGATTCAGCCGAAGACATACAGGGAAAGAAACTGCTGTGCGGTGATCACTGCCCTTAGGGCAACAGAGAAGAGAAAATAAGAGAAACAGACAAAACTTACCAACACATCATTTGACGGAAGACCTAAGTGCAAATCTGTTGGAATTCAGACAAAAATATCCACAGAGTACCCTTATCTGGTATGAAGAAGACCTCTTTATAGCTTCAACCACTGAGAAATGTAGACAGATGACAGAAGGCCTTTTAGAAACGCTCCAAGTGGTCTAGAGAGATGGCTCTGTGGTTAAGAGCACTGTCTGATCTTTGAAAGGACCCGGGTTCAATTCCCAGCATTCACATGGCAGCTCACAACTGTCTGTAACTCCAGTTACACCCTCACACCAATGCACATCAATTAAACTAATTATAAGAAGAAAAAAGGGCTGTACTCCAGGCCCTGGGGTACAGACTGTAAACCAAGAAGGCTCAGCCGTGTGTCACTCAGATCACACACCTAGGCTACAACCTAGAGGTAGGTAAGTAGATGATTTCCCATTACCATATTTCATTCATCCTGCCAATCTCTGTTTCCACACTGGATATGAGATTTTCTGGGAGTAGTTGGATACTGCTAGCTATGGATAATGGGATTTAGTAAAATAGCCAAGCTCCTCAACAGCCAGCACCAGGGGTACACAGATTGGCACAGAGTAGAGGACCTACAAAGCCTTGAAATTTGCCCTGGTGTCTATCCCAGGCCTGACACCCAGACATTACTAAGCCATTTCACTTGTACATGGATAAAGCCAGAGGCATTGCCTAGGAGGTGCTCACACGAACCCTGAGACCCTGGAAAAGACCCATGACATCTCTGTAGAAGAGACTTGACTCAGTCACATCCAGATGGCTAAGTATACTGGTAAAAGAAACTGACAAATTAACTTTAGGGCACTAACTATTCCTGACAGCACCAATCTGTTGAGGTCTCAGACCTAATACAACCCACATTTGGTTCCATAATACAGCAGCCCTCAAACCTGCCAGTCTCCTGATGGATGATGACCCTCAGATCCCCTAAATGACTATCTTGAAGTGAGTGACCTGAGCCAGTCCATCAAGCCTGATCTGACTGATGACCCATTGGTGACAGATATTGTTTACAGATGGAAGTAGTTTCATCCAAAACAGGACCAGTTTTAAGTCTTTTTTTTTTCCTTTTCTTTTTTTTTTGGGGGGGGCGGAGTGGGGTGGGGTGTCTTTTTTTGTTTGTTTTTTGTTTTGCTTTGTTTTTTATTTTGGTTTTGGTTTTTCGAGACAGGGTTTCCCTGTGTTGGCCCTGGCTGTCCTGGACTCGCTTTGTAGACCAGGCTGGCCTCAAACTCCCAGTGATCTGCCTGCCTCTGCCCGAGTGCTGGGATTAAAGGTATGCACCACCACACCCAGCCCAACTTTTAAGTCTTTAATCAGTAGAACCCTCAGCTCAATAAGATGAGCTTTTAGCTTTAACTTAAGCACTCTACTGAGGGAAAGACCAGGCTATCTGATGCTATTCCCTGTCTAGGCAGGAACTCCATTTGTAAGCCTGGAGACCTCTACTGCCAAGCTCCACCCCTACACTATTCTGGCTGCCAGGCTTGACCCACTCCCCGAGGTTCAAGAGTGCCTAGCCAGTGTTGACTCCCACCCCAAGACTTCCCTAATGGCTATAACAGTCATTCTCAGCCCCTTGAGATGGGAGAGTAATCAGGCCCCACCCTACTGAAAACAAAATCCCACAAATCCCTGAGCTTGCCTTGAGATCGGGCCACATAATCCCTCCAATTCCAGGGTACCCCAAAAGGCATCCCCCAAACCCTATATAAAACCCTGTCTTCTGTTCGGTTCTCTTATCACCATATACAATGATAGATGATATGTTTACAATATGTTACAGCCTATGTCCATGGGGCTCTATTCAAGGAAAGAGAATTTGTTAACTTCAGCAGGAAAAGAAATCAAAAATAGAGAAGAAATCTTAATCCTATTGGAAGCTATCTACTTACCCAAGAGGGTGGCTGTTGTTCAATGCCATAGACACTAACAAGGAGATTTCCCCAGAAGCCAGAGGCAAAAGAATGAGTGACTTGGCTACCCAAGAAGCAGCCCTAGAACCAGTGGGGACTCACCAGGTCTTGGCAGCTCTGCCAAAGCCCAGCACATAGGACCGCCAAGAATATACCCCAAGTGAGATTGACTGAGCAAAACAAGAGCTGACCATACAGGATAAACAAGTATGGTGGATGCTGCTGGACAGCAGACCCATTTTTCTCAGGAGTCTGGGAAGGCAACGGTTATCTACATCACCTACCTAAGTACTATGAAAACTGCTGAACTCCTCAGACTCAGGTATTATGTCCCAAATTTGGAAAGCCTAATTAAAACACCACTTTTAGATGTGTCACTTGTACTGAGAGAAGCCCCAAATGGGGAAGACACCTTGCCCCACCCCACCTCCCACCCCACCCCCTCCCCCGCAAGAGGAAATGGGCCTGGGAAAATTGGATGTTGGATTTTACTGAAATTAGGCCTACTGGTTTTGGCTATAAATATTTGCTGGTATTGGTAGACAGCTTCTCAGGTTGGGTGAAGGCCTACCCACCTTGGAACATCAATAGTTACTAAGAAACTTCTCCAGGAAATAATTCCAATTTTTGGACTGCCTCTATATTCCAGATCCAAAATGGTCCAGCCTTCACGGCCAAAGTGTCTCAAAATCTGAAACGGGTATTAAACATTAATTGGAAATTACACTGTGTGTAAGCTCAGGTCAGGTAGAAAGGATGACTAGAACTCTTAAGGAAACTCTGACCTAAGTGATCTTGGAAACTGGCAAAAACTGTTTCTATGCCAACCAATCATGGGGCAAGGAAAACCTTGCCATGGTCAGAGAAAAGCTCAAAGAATAATTGGCATCAGTCCTTGTTTACCTGGTCCCATGGCAGACCACCTTACTGTCAGCATTAGATAGACCACTGATTCTTATTGTGATCAAGCTAGTGATAGGATCCTGCATCCTCAACTGTATGTCCTTAGGACCAGCTATGCCCACCCACCCCCAAAGGACAAGTGAATGATTTGCTTCATGCCTATAGAACTAGTGGGAATGTGACAGGGGAAAAGACTGCAAAGGTTCCTCCATCCTGCATTCCTGCTGTGACCACTTTATGTTTAACTAGAATTGGATATACCTGGTGGAAAGCCCTGGGGAAAAGTATCCAACTCTATTCTAGGAACCTAAGGTCAAGACGCCCCAGCTAACAGCTTCTTTGGCTTCTGTTGTCATAGCTTGACAACTTGGGGTTCTTTGCCTGCTTGTGCAAACCTCCCCGTGCAGCTGCTGAATGAGATACCAGGATGTAGGTTTTGCCTTTTAAAACCCCTTACTTAGGCAGGCGTGGTGGCACACACCTTTAATCCCAGCACATGGGAGGCAGAGGCAGGTGGATTGCTGTGAGTTTTAGGCCAGCCTGATCTACAAAGTGAGTCCAGGACAGCCAAAGTTACACAAAGAAACCCTCTCTCAAAAAACAAAAACAAACAAACAAACAAAACCCTCACTCTAAACACTGAACACTACCCTTGGGTCCTGAATACCTGAGTATAATCCCAGCCAGATGGAATAAAGACTTTCAATTGGCTATAAACTGCATCTGAGTGTTATCTCTGGTGGGCTCCCTATGACACTTAAGATTCAGACTGCTTTAATCTACCAGGTCTGGTTGTGTTTTAGAATGTTCCAGAGAAGAGAATGAAGACAGGCCTCTCTCCATTTCCCACATGGGAAGTATACCACCCTGACTATCAGGCTCCACTCATTGTCCCGACCCTCACTGAAGGACAGCCCCCTTTTTCCCTAGTATAAAATAACACATGCCCCTGTGAGAAAATGCAAGAAAACAGTTTACATAAACTAAAAATACTGCAAATCCCCCCATCTCTCTCTCTCTCTCTCTCTCTCTCTCTCTCTCTCTCTCTCTCTCTCTCTCACACACACACACACACACACACACACACACACACACACACACACACACACACACACACACACCCCAGGAGCCCAATATCATCTCCCTCAGAATGCTGTTTTTCACACAGCTAAAGTACACTCTGCAAACTTGACTTTGCTGTGCTATTTCCCAACAGCACAAAGCACTGTCCCATTCCTCTTCCTCAATCACCTGCACAGCAGGCTGCACTAGCCTACACCTGTTCTGGCTTGCTCAGTCAGTTGTTCTGTGTGACTGGGGACAGGGTATGCCAGTGCCTTCACAACCTTGTGAGGGTGAAATACATACGTATATACATACATACACACATGGAGGGAGGGAGGTGGGAGAGAGAGAAGGAGAGAGGGAGGGAAGGGAGAGGGAGGGAGGGAGAGCGACCACGCAAGCGCATAGGCCAGCACTTAATACTAGTCATTTACTCGCTGACAGTGAACTGGAAAGGTCTGATGAATTGCTTTTTAAGATTTATTTTCTTTTTCGTGTTATGTATGTTTTGGTCTCTGTACGGGCGTATGCACATGCCTGCAGATTACAGAAGTGTTCAGATCTCCTGAAGCTAGAGTCGCAGGGAGTTGTGAGGCACCTGATGTGGATTTGGGGAATAATATGTCCTCTTAACCCTCAGCCATCTCTACAGCCCTTGACAATGGTTGTTGATGTTGCTAGATGTTTGCTTGTCTGGGATAAGGTATCAACTGTGTAGACCAAGATGGCTTTGAACTCAGAGATCTGCCTGCCTCTGTCTCCCAAGTGCTAGAACTAAAGTGTACACCACCACACCCAGTTTGACATGTTCTTGTTTGCTTGTTGTTTGTTTCTCAAGACTTGATTTCTCTGTGTAGCCCTGGCTGTCCTGGAATTCTCTTTGTAGACCAGGCTGGCCTCGAATTTACAGAGAGATCCGCCTGCCTCTGCCTCCCGAGTAATGAGATTAAAGGCATGAGCCACCACACCTGGACTTGACATGTCCTTTCATGTGAGGCAGTTTGCAACTTTGGTTTGATCTGGTGCTGGAAATAGAGAGCACAGTTTCACATATGCTGAGTATGTGCACACTTCATAGCCTTGACAACCTTGGGTTTTCCTTGTCCACTTGAAGCATGAAAACATCCAGTCATATACAGAAAGGAGACCAGTAGCTCTCCCAAATTCCCTTTACTCAAAAGGTTTTTTAAAAGATCTCAACAGGCCAGGCATGGTGGTGCACGCCTTTAATCCCAGCACTCGGGAGGCAAAGGCAGGCGGATCGCTGTGAGTTCGAGGCCAGCCTGGTCTACAAAGAGAATCCAGGACAGCCAACAAACTCTTCCTAGAAACCACTTTCAATGGACACTGCACTTGAGACTGCAGCTGGAGAGCTGAGACAGCTGAACACCTCAGGACTGTACTTCACACCAGATAAAAATAACTCCAAACAGTCAGATTAAGTATAAGAACTGCAACAATAAAGCTTCAGAAGTCCATGGGACTGTATCATCCTTGGGTTTGGATATGGCTTCTTAAAATATTAACACCAAAAGAAGCAGCCAAAAAATGAACAAGATTTATCTAAAATCAAAAACTTTTGTAGACGGAAATGATAGTACAGGCTTAGAACCCTAGCACTTGGGAGGCTGCAACTGAAGGACAGAAAGTTTGAGACCAGACAGGTCTCAGTAAGATCTAAAAAGGAGAGAAAAAGGAAGGGAGAGATGCTGGGACCCTCTTCAATTCTTCCATAAATACAAAGCACCGTTCATCAGGCAATCAGAGTGGAGTTCAAACTGGAGGCAGCTGATTCCTCCCAATCCTGACCACAGCCCATCTGGGATGCACCAGATCGAGCCAGGCAGTGGTGGGGGGTAGGAGACTGCTAAATACCCACAACTTAAGGACAAAGTCTACAATGGACACTGGAAGTGGAACTGCACAGGTGAGCTACATAGCTAAGGCCAGTCTGAGGGTGTTCAGCATTTCTTCAGGAGCCACACACATGGTGGTTCCAACTAAAATGAAATACAATGGAGAACGTAGGTAAACTAAAGAAAATATATGCCATAAAGTATGTGCATGAATATGAAATGAATTATTATAGAATATAAAAGGCTGTTTTAGAAAATGCATGCTGTTGAGTTGGAGGAGTGACAAAGTAGACAGCCTGCCAAGCATGGGTGAGACCTTTGGACCATTTGAGGACTGAGAGGGGGATGGGGGTTGGGGAGCAGAGGAAAGAAAGAGAGTGGAGAAAAAGGCAAGTGGAGAAAAAGGCAAGGTGGGGGAAGGAAGCATGCACATGTGCTTCTCTTCACTAGTAAGACCCAGGAAGACAGTGCCTTTATTAGAAAATAAAATTAATCATTTTTCAAAAGGCAGGGAACACCAAAATGAGAACAGGATGAAATTTAAAAGACAATAAGCTAAAATAAAGGCCAAGATTAGAAAAAGCAAAATTCATCACATGACAGCAAAATTAAAATCCAATCCCAGCACTTGAGAGGCAGAGACAGGTGGATCCTCTGTGAGTTCAAGGTCAGACTGGTCTATAAATCAAGTATAGGACAGCCAAGGCTACATAGAGAAACCTTGTCTCAAAAAAATAAAAAATAAAACTTAAAAGAAAAAGACGAAAAAGAAAAAAAAAAAGCTCTCAGGTCAGAAACAAGGCTCAATGGGAAAACATCGTTATCCCTGGAACTTATGAGTACCAGCTACCCAAAGTCATGTCTAGCCTACATACACAAACATATACACAATACACGCAAAATAATAAGTAAAAATTTTACATTAAAAATAGCTAGGTAGCCGAGCATGGTGGCACACTCCTTTAATCCCAGCACGTGGGAGGCAGGGGCAGGCAGATCACTGTGAGTTTGAGGCCAGCCTGGTCTACAAAGCAAGTCCAGGACAGTCAAGGCTACACAGAGAAACCCTGCGGTGGGGAAGCTAAGTATGATGATACACCTTTGATCTCAATGCTGAGGAAATAGAGGCAGGCAGATCTCTCTGAGCTCATGGTCAGCCTGGGCTATGCAGTGAGTTCCAGGCCAGCCAGAGCCATATAGCGAGACAGAGTGAAAACCAAAAACTAAAAATTTAAAACAAAGCCCATGACTGGCTAGATGTCACATGCCTATACTAGCATTTAGGGGATAAAAGCAGAAGGATCTCAAGTTTGAGGTCAGCCTGGACTGCATACATAGAGAGGGTCTGCCAAAAGAGAGGGTCTAGGGGAGACAATAACAACATAAATGTGGAATAAATGACAGCACAGAGGACATGCCATTGTACACACTCAGAAAAGTATTACAAATATTAAAGGCTAAAAATCATGTATAAAGACTGGAAAGTTACATTTGCACAATACCCAGGAAGCCCCAGAGAACTTGCTAACTGCAAAGAACCCTACAAATCCATGAAAGTATCTAATGATAACATCTCAAAGGGACAAGATTACAGGACACAGCACAACAGAGTTTGGATGCACAACAGAGTTCAGAGCTTCCCATATGCAAAGCTTCCCCTAAGGCCAGCCTGGATCTTAAGGAGTCTGAGACCTCTCACTTCCAGGTTACAGGAAACAGAGGATAAAAGAACAATGTGAAAAGGGCCATAAGGAAGCAATCAGATCTTACATGACAGCTGCTCTTATCTCTTCAGCATTTACTGTCATGGTGGGGAGAAGGGAGGGAGGGGACTGTTCTCACTTAATAAACTAGAGCAAAGATAACCAGGTCAGCCGGCACTGGGAAGCAGAAACAGGCAGATCTCTGTGAACTCAAGGCCAGCCTAGTCTACAGAGTCTAGGACAACCAAGGCTACACCGAGAAACATGTCTCCAATAAAATAAAAGTCGGGCGGTGATGGCACACACCTTCAGTCCCAGCACTTGGGAGGCAGAGGCAGGCTGATCTGAGTTGGAGGCCAGCCTGGTCTACGGAGTGAGTTCCAGGACAGCCAGGGCTACAGAGAAACCCTGCCTCAAAAAAACAAAAAAACAAAAAACAAAACAAAACAAAAAGATAACACCATCAATGCCCCAAGAAGAATGCCATAAAAGACCATTGGGTTCAATCAGGGAAATGCAGAAATTATCTGGATGTCTGATGTTTGTATGTTACCATTAAGTTTGTGTGCAAAGGCCTAACGTGGTAAAGGAAAAGCTATGGTGTTTGGAGATGGCCCACAGCCCACTCTTCCGCTGAAACGAAGTCACTCATCTTCCCTTCACTGCAGCTGCTCTCCTTCTTGTCCTACCTCTCTTCCCTACCCTTCTTCCTATCTTGGAGCAGCATAATCCATTGTCACCCTGACTTGACTCTAGGCTGGGATAAACTGTCCCCAGAGCTGCCACATGGTGATTGGGGCTGGGTAGAGAGGAGGGAAAAGCTTAATCCAGGATAGCACACAGGGGCGGAGGTGATCAGAGCAAAATCCCCAAACTGGTCCTTATTCACTCACAGCTGCCTCAGAGAAGGGCCCGTTGCATCATGAGTCATCAACCTCCTCTTCCCCAACACCCACACCAAGCCAGCAGAGTCTTCTCTTATCCCTCTCTCAAACCCAGCTAACTCCACCTTGGCGCAGGTTGCTATCATCCATACCCAGTCGGATTGGCAGCATCTTCTCACAGGGGTGAGAAGACATCCTGTCAATCCGAGTCCTATTATCAGACTTCTTACCTCTTAACATGGCTTCCAACACTCACCAGCCTCCTTACTCCTGTGCCTGTTAACCGATGGAGAGTTTCCTCTAGATGTGACTCCAGCTACATCCTATCAACACTGAACTCCATCGTGTTTGGCTGATTGGGGCTTTTTTTTTTTTTTTTGGTTGGTTGGTTGGTTGGTTGGTCGGTCGGCTGCTTGTTAGTTGGGGCTCTAAGTGTTTTAATCTGTGGCCCCACCTGTCCTCACTCACACTCCTACCTCAGCCTCCTGAGTGTTGGGATTACAGCTGCATAGACAGGTCTGGTTGGGTTTTGGGTTTTTTTGTTTTTGTTTTTTTGGAGGGGGCGGGTTGTTTGTTTTTGCTATCATTCAACTCAAAAAGTATTTCCAGCTTTCTTTGACCGATCAATTACTTAGAAATTGAGTCCTAAATTTCCAGATACAATCTCAAGATTTCTTTGTATTAATTCCACTGTTATCAGAAAACATATTCTGTATAGTTACATTCTTATGAACATTTTTGAAGCTTGCCTTATAGCCAGCATCATGAGGAATTTTGACAAATGTGTCTATATATTTGAGAACCAAGCTCTGTGACTGTTGGGTGTAGTAGTCTATCCACGTTGTTCAATTCTGATCCACTTTTACATTCTTTTTATGGTCTGCTCTGTCCTAACACCTCCTAAGACACATGCATTAAATTATCCCACTATGAAGCTGTGTCTACAGTGATGCACAACTGCAATCCCAGCACTGGAGAGACTGAGGCACGAGAACGGCTGTGAATTTGAGACTAACAAGAGCTACATAACAAGACACTGCCTCAAAATAGCAAATCCTGCTATGATTTAGGGAAGGGCCGTGTTGTTATTGTTGTTTTCAAGCAAGGTCTCAAGTATCCCAGTCTAGTCTCAAACTCACCACCCAGCTAAGGGTGACCGTAAACCTCTAACCCTTCTGCCTCTACCTCTCCTGGGAATGCAATGGGTGGTGTGCCACCAGATTGTTAATATTTGAGATTCCTGTTATATTTGGGTTAATTTTTCTTTCATGTAGCTTGAAGTTGTATTAGTAGGTACCTAAAAGTTTCTCACAAGTTTGGGGTTGGTGGTTTTCTTGGGTGTTTCTATTTGTTTGCTTTTTGGTTTTTTGTTGTTGTTGTTGTTGTTGTTGTTGTTGTTTTTGGTGGTGGTGGTAGTGGTGGGTTTTTTTGTTTTGGTTTGGTTTTTGTTTTGGTTTTCTGAGACAGGGTTTCTCTGTGTAGACCAGGCTGGCCTAGAACTCACACAGATCCAACTGTCTCTGTCTCCTGAGTGCTGGGTTTAAAGGCATGCACTGCCATGCCCCAATATTCTCACAAGTTTTTAAAGCCTTTTTATAAAGTCATTTATCAGATATCATATAATATCTTTATGTATGATAACTTTGGCCTTTGCCAGTTTTATTGGGTAGTAAAGCTAATACATCAAATTTCTTTTGGTTAGTCATTGTATTACTTTCTCTATTTATTTTCAATCACTTTACACCTGTGCTTTACATGTGTCATTTTATTTTTGTTAAGAGATTTATTTATTTATTAGTATGTATACAGTACTCTGCCTGCATGTATACCTGCAGGCCAGAAGAGAGCATCAGATCACATTATAGATGGTTTGTGAGCCACCATGTGGTTGCTGGGAATTGAACTCAGGATCTCTGGAAGAACAGTTAGTGCTCTTAACCAGAGCCATCTCTCCAGCCCTGTTTCCTTTCTTTTTAGGTATTGCATTTATATATTTATTGGGAGTGCAGGGAAGCCTGTACTGTGGTATGCATGTGGAGGTCAGATGACAACATCCTGGTACTGACTTTCTCCTTTCACAGTGTGGGACTTAGGACTGAACTCAGGTCACTGGGATTAGTGGAAGCCGCTTTCCCCTCGTAGCCATCTCACCAGCCCCAGGTATTCTTCATGTTCCCAGGCTTCCTTGTGGCTGCTTCCTTTATAACTACCCTTCGGGGCCACTGCAGTTTCTTAGGTATGTCTACTCTTCCACTGATTGCTTAGTTTATGACAATCTTCATTCTTAGAATCTTCATTTGATTACTGTGTGCCTTTAATCTCGGCACTCAGGAGGCAGAGGCAGGCGGGTCACTGTGAGTTCTATGAGTTTGAGGCCAGCCTGGTCTACAAAGGGAGTCCAAGACAGCCATGATAACAGAGAAACTCTGCCTTGAAAAAAAAAAAAAGCCCGGGGGGCTGTTGGGGGGTTATAGCACACACCTTTAATCCCAGCACTTGGGAGGCAGAGGTAGGCAGATCTTTGTGAGTTCCAGGTGAGCCAGGTCTACAAAGTGAGTCCAGGCCAGCTAAGCCTACACAGAGAAACCCTGCCTCAAAAAAAAAAAAAAAGTCAAGAACAGAAGTAACCCTAATATCCATTAACTGATAAATGTATAAAATGAAGTCTATCTCTACTGTGGAATAATAAGTAATAAAAAGGGATGTGGGGCTGGAGAGATGGCTCAGAGGTTAAGAGAACTGGTTGCTCTTCCAAAGGTTCTGAGTTCAATTCCCAGCAACTACATGGTGGCCCACAAACATCTATAATGTACTCTAATGTCCTCTTCTGGCCTGCAGCATACATGCAGGCAGAACACTTTATACAAAATAAATAAATCTTCTAAAAGGGATGTGGTACTGACACACACTATAAAACTTGGAGGAATCCTGAAAACTTACTAAATGTAAGTACAATGATATATGTATGTGTGAGTACTCTAATAAAACTCATCATTTTACATGCTAAATCTTTTTTAAAAAAATAAATATGCTGGAGCCGGGCGTGGTGGCGCACGCCTGTAATCCGAGCACTCGGGAGGCAGAGGCAGGCAGATCGCTGTGAGTTCGAGGCCAGCCTGGTCTACAAAGTGACTCCAGGACAGCCAAGGCTAACACAGAGAGACCTTGTCTCAAAAAAACAAAAATAAATAAATAAATAAATATGCTGGGCTGGAGAGGTGGCTCAGCAGTTAAGAGCACTGCCTACTCTTCCAGAGGTCCCGAGTTCAATTCCCAGCAACCACATGGTAGCTCACAACCATCTTTAATGATATCTGGTGCCCTCTTCCCGCCTACAGTTGTACAAGCTGGCAAACATCGTATATATAATAAATAAATAAATCTTTTAAAAAATTAAATAAGATAAAAATAAATATGCTTAATGATAGAAACAAAACACAAAAGACAGCATACTAAATGACTCTAGGTCTAGAAAATAATCAGCATGGGTAAGCATAGAGACAGAAATTACATGAGTGGTTGCCTAAGGTTGAGGGAGCTGAGAGGGAACCAGAGAAGAAAACATTCTAAAATTGGCTATGGTGGTGGTTGCACAACTGTAAATATACTGAAAGCCACCCAACTGTCCAGTCTTTGTTTTGTTTTCGTAAGATAAGATCTTGTTAACATAGCCCAGGATTTTCTAGACCCTCCTGCCTCAGCCTCCAGAGCATCTGGGACTTAAAAAATGTGTGCCATTATGCACAGATGAACCCCAGTCTTTACATGAGTAAATTGAATGACATGTGAGCTATTGTCCCTTTTTTCTTTCTTTATTTATTTATTTTGAGACATGGCTAGTTTCCAAGGATGAACCTAAACCCTGATTCTCCTGCTCCTACATCCAACCACTGAGGCTATGGTAGGGCCCCCATCAGACCTGGTTTATGTGATGCAGGGCTTCACACATGCTGGGTAAGCACTCTGCCCACTGAGCTACCTTCCCAGCCAGAGCTGTGCTTCATAAGCCTGAGCTTTTCAAGGCTTTTAAAACTTGAGGGCTGGGGAGTAGCTCATCTGGTAGACAATTTATATAGCACTAAGGCCCTAACTGTAATTCCCAGGACTGCAAAAACTATGAGTGGTGGGGCATGTAGCACCCACTCAAGAAGTAGGACAAAAGATCAGAAGTTCAAGGTCATCCTCAGCTATATAGCAAGTTTAAGGCTTGCCTGGACTACGTGACACCTTGTCCTTTCAAACAGTAAAATAAAAAATAAAACCTGAACCCTTTACTTAATTTCTATTAGTTTTTATTTCACAAAGAAAAACAAAGCTTTACATTTGAAATCAGAAACACAAACATTTCTTTGGGGGTGTGGTAGCTCATGACTTTAATCCCAGCATGGGTGGAGGGTGTAGAAGCAGGCAAATCTCTAAGTTTGAAGGCAGCCTGTTCTACAAACCAAGTCCAGGACAGGCAAGGCTACACAGAGAAGCCCTGTCTTGAAACATCACACACACACACCCCCAAAAAAATATACTACACACATCGAATTTTCAGGGCGGGCTTAGAGGAAAACTCTCAGAAGGCTTTATGACCAGAAGATGCACATGGAGCCTGGTAAGGCTTTTTTCTCTACAGGACTGCCCTAGGGTCTTTTTTCTCACAGCATGCTTCCTGGACAGTAGCAGCAACAACTTTAGGAGCCTGTAAAAAATACACATTCTTAGGCCCACCCAGCCCTGCCCAACCAACATGAAGGAGTTAATAGGATCCCCAAGAGATGTGTCTCAACACTAAAATCTGAGGACCACTCCCAAATTCTCTCCTCAATTAAGATGGCTTAAGTTTGAAGTAGATGAAAACCTGCCATACATACAGCTCTGATCCTGGGCCAGTTGGTCCTCTGATCCATCCCTGGTTCTCCCGCTGTATTTCCAACTGCAGAGGAGGTGACCCTTACAGGCAGGATGCCCAGGCAGGAAGGGTACATGTAGCAGTAGCTCTGCCCTCCCAGGGCTCTGACAAATGGGGCTCCACAGTCCCCATTTCTAGAGGAGCCCACTGCTCCTGGACTCTGATGTGGTCTCCTTATTTTGACCTTTGTCCCTCCACAGTGGCTTCCTGCACGTTGCTTCATCTCTGGATTGCCTCATTGCCTGCAGCTTCCTCTCTGCTCTTCAGCACACGTGCCATAGCTCTCCTCCCACCCCCACCCCCCCACACACACACACTAAACTCCTCTGGCAAAACATTAAGAGCGGGTTCTGATCACACCATTTGGAAATTTGCACTATGGACCACACACCTATATACCTGAAAACATTTGTGAATGGCTTCTGTGCTACAAAGGGGAATTGCCGTACACAGTGAACTTCACATTTCCCACACCCTAACAAGCTCTAACAAACCCAGAAGAAGAAAAAAAAAAAAAACAAACCCGCCTTGAGCTATCTGTACAGCAGATGTGAACGTATTCTGAACGCAAGGCCCCGAGGTGTATTTTTAACACCACAACCGTCACTCCCCCCACCAACCAGAACAGCTGGTATAGCAGCTATTGTTTTCGTCCTGAGGGTGAGGAAAAGCAGAGAGACACCTCCTGACCAATAAAATTCTGGACTCACTGGAATCAGGGGAGTCCACCCTCTCCACAGTGATCTTGGCCTTCATTCATTCCCTTCCGTCACAGGATCTGATCTGCCTAACACCAGTACCTATCTGAAGGATCAAGCACTAGGAAAGGGCATTCCTATCAGTATCAGGGCTCCCTAACCATGTTCCTGGGGCACATCTGCTCGACATCCCATGCTTAGGATGGCCTTCAGCAGTGCTCTCTGGCAGGCTGGTCCTTCCTATCTGGCCCTCACTGACCTTTCCTGCCTCTTCCACTCAATCTGACCCGCTGGCCATTCCAGGTGTGCCTAAACCTTCAGACACTGCGTTCAAATCTTCCGCAGCATCTACCATGTTATACCATCCCACGTGACCCCCTAGAAGGAAAACCTGACCCCCTAGAAAGAAAAACTGCCTCTTATCAGTGAGAGCCTCGCCAAGATTCAAACCCAGACCCACGTTGTACTACTCTGCCACCCTGGGCAATTCACTTAACTGCTCCACTTCAGTTTCCAATCCGTAAGAGCACCATAAGGGATACTGGGGGCTCGCTGGGTTATCACCAATTCTATATATAAATTAACCCAAGTGATGTGCTCAAAGCTAGCCCAAGAGAAATTGAAGAATACATACAACTGTTCTATGATCACTGAGACTGTTACTGATACAGCTGAAATAACACAGGTGTTCTGTCCCATGTGCTGAATAACTGGGTACCTCACAACAGTGTTAACACGTCAGCCCCTAAATGACACCACACTCGCGGCAAGTAACAGAGGCTGACAGATGATAAAGCAAGAAATGGCTCGTCCAGTAAAGGGTAACTAACTGGCCTCGGAGGAAAAGCGCACTGCAGCAAGATGAGCAAGCCCGTGCCAGCCGGAACTGCCAGGGTTGCCCCACAGTGGCAACCTGCTCCCGGCCACCTGTCCAGCCACCTGCCCGAGGAAGCCCTTCCAACAAGGAGGGCTCACCTCAGCAAGAAACCATACGCGGCTTTCAGAGGAACCAAAAAGGGAAAAAGCGAAGAGTGCAACTTTATTCTTAAGGAAAGAAAACCAAAAAAGCACGCGTCTCTCGGCACTGCAGCCGGAGCGGCTGGAGTTCTCCGCCGAGAGTTCTGTGCCCAGCGGGTGAGGAGTCGCGGCTTTCCCAAGGAGGGAAGGAGGAAGGGAAGGAGGAAGGGAGGGAGGGAGGGAGAAGCGGCCACTACACACGCATCCCTTCCCTTTCGGAACATAGGGGTGAGGACCCCGCAGCCGGGTGGGCACTAGAGGGTGAGGCCAACACAGGTGAGTGCACCAGGTGCTAAGATGTGCAGACCCCGGGCCTCCCGGAGCGCGCGCCTGCGGCCCCCGCAGCGGCCCCAGTAGCACGCCGGGCCTCAGTCTCCTCAGCGGCGGCGCCCACCTGCGCCCAGTCCCCGCAGCCCCTTCCCTCGGCCCGTTCCCCAAGGCCCGTTACACGGCGGCGCGATCCGCCCGGATGCAGCGACCGCGGGACCTCGGGCCGGGCAGGGCCTGGGCCGCCACTCAAACACGGTCACGGGCCTCGGCAGGGACCGCGGCGTGAGGGGCGCGCGCCCGGCCGACGCCGCGGGCTCACCTTCTGCCTGATCTGGCCCGACGTGGACACCTTACGGATGAGCTTCTGTGGGGAGCCGGGCTCGGCCTCGGGTTCGCTGTCGGACGACTCCTCCGGCGGCGGCGGCGGAGACGGCTGAGGCGGACCCGGCGGAGGGGCGCCCGCCGCCGCCGCCATGCTGCCCGGCCAGCGCGCGCGCCGCGGGGGGGGCGGGGTGGGGCGGGGATGGGATGGGCCGAGCGTCTGGGGAGGGGCGGGGCCTGGGGCGGGGCCTGGGGCGGGGCGGGGCCTGGGGCGGGGCGGGGCGGGGCATAGAAGCCAGCCACCCGACCCCACCGCGCCCCCGTAGGCAGTGGACGCAGACGTAGGCTTCTCGGTCTCTCGCTGAGTTGATTCTGTTGCCTGACCCATCTCTTTCCTTGTGTTGTCTTCTGTTTCTGCTACTTGTTTCTAAGTACAGTTTTTCCCCACACTCGAATGTAAGTAACCTCCAGGAGGCCGCTGGACTATGTTGCAGAGTGGATACGAACGTTCATGTACACCCGGAGGGAGAGAAGACAGAACTTCCGTTAAGGCCACTGTTAAGGAGTTATGGAGAAAGTAAGCCGGACTAGCCCCTAATGGGGGAACCGTGTTCTAAGCAGAGGCCAGATATGTGCAAAGGCCCAGAGTCAAAAGAGAAGGGAAGCTGGGGTTTGGGGGGTTGAGGGGGGCAGATGTGGGTAGCGGAAATAAAACAGGAACCGGAGAGCTGCAAGGTCAAATGAGGCTTTAAGGACCAGATTAGGGACTGGGACTGGCCTTTTCTGCTGAGGCCTGAGGGCAGCAAGAAGCTCGAGGGTCAGAGTGGGGTGGGGGGAATAAGCTGGGCCTGGCTGGGTCACGAAGCTGGGACCTGTGATCCAGGTTTTGAAGTACTGAGGCAAGGAGCCACCCTGAGTTATTAGGTGGGGCTGAGAGATAGAGAAGAGAATTTAGATTCGGAAGAAGTGATGGGGAGATAAAGGGAGACAGAAGTGAGCAGAAGGAATTCTACACTGGGGCAAAAGAGGAGGGCACGCGATTGGAGGAGGAGTCACGTTTGGGGTGGGGCTGGGATTTTTGTTTTTTTGTTTTGGTTTTTTGTTTTGGTTTGGTTTGGTTGGTGGGTTGGGTGTTTGTTTGGGGCACATTAAGATGGAAAAGGACAGGGTGCCAACCAGTAGAATGCACGATCCTTCTGCTGTGCCAGGCTGTAAGGGGCATGTCAGTCTGCAGAGGACTGCCTAGCTATCCCCTCAGCCTGTACATACTACCCTGTGCTGTAGCCTAGCTACATGCAACTTCTTATATTTAAATTCGAATTAACTAGCACTAGAGAACCCAAAGCTAGCCTAAAATAATGATTTTTAACAAAAAAAAAAAAAGAAAGAAAGAAAAGAAAAAGGTACAATACAGGAGGTAGTGGTGCATGTCTTTAATCCCAGCACTCACTAGGCAGAAGCAAGGCCAGCCTGGTCTACAGAACGAGTTCTAGGACAGCTAGAGCTACACAGGAAAGACCTTGTCTGGGAGGGTGGGGGAGGGCGGGGAAGAACCAAATAAATAAATAAAACTCCACTTAACTAAAAAAAGAAGAGAAGAATTTCAGTTCCTCAGTGGCACTAGTCACATGTGCAGCACTCGATATCCACATGTGGCTTGACAGCTACCACAGTGTGTGTACTTCCATCACAGGCAAGTTCTACCTCACTTGATAGCACTGACTCCCAAAGGAAAGTGCCCGCACTTGCTGGAGGAGACAGCCCTCAGCCACACCCCACAGAACGGAAAGGAAACGGAGCCCTGACATGGAAGTCTCAGGTGTCACTCCCTACCGTATGCCAGGAAGGCAGGATGTGAACTCAGACCAACTGATTTCTGAATCTGGGTACTGTAGGGTGTGTCTCCCAGGAAGCCAAGGCCTGGGGGAAGTTCATAGGTAGAATTATAGGCAGAAAGGCAGAGTGTGGGGTTAAAGGAAGGTCACCACAAATCAGTACGGAAGCCTCAACCTCAAGGCTCTGAGAATGTGACTGTATGTAACTGTGTTTGTAGAGCAGGGTTTTTTGTTTGTTTTTGTTTTTTGTTGTTTTGTTTTTGGCTTTTTTGAGACAGGGTTTCAATGTGTGCTGCAGCTGTCCTGGACTCTCTTTGTCCAGGACAGCCAAGGCTGTTACACAGAGAAACCTTGTCTTGAAAAACCAAAAAGAGAGAGAGAGAGAGAGAGAGAGAGAGAGAGAGAGAGGAAAGAGGAGGGGGGAAGCAAAACAAAACAAAGCACTCATACACCTGGATATAGTTATACCGTGGATTGGAAACAGATCAGAGATGGGGGAAGGCATTAGAGAGCGCTTGTAACCACTCTATGCAATGCTGACTGGGCCAGCTCCAAGGCGGTCGTCTTAGAGATAGGGACGATGAACTGCAGACAAAGACAAAACAGATGCGGGAAGGTGACCAACTGCTCAGAGTGCAGAAGGGGAGCAGGAATTTGGATGCCCTTCCATGAAGAGCTTTCTGGGGATGGCAGTGTATTCAGCAACAGCACTCTCACGTGAGGAAGAAATGGGTTTGGCTCGAGGTGCTGGTTATGTTGACTACACCTTTTAGAAGCTCAGGATACATCTGGGCTCCAGAATTCGTGGTTTTTAGAAACCAAAGCCATGGGTAAGAACATGACAGCAGCCGGGCATGGTAGCAATTGCCTTTAATCCCAGCACTCCGGAGGCAGAGGCAGGCAGATCTCTGTGAGTTTGAGGCCAGCCTGGTCTACAAAGGGAGATTCTGGACAGCCAAGACTATTACACAGAGAAACCCTGTCCCGGGGAGGGGGCGGAGGAATGACAGCAACACAGTTGGCAGGAAGAAATCATTGCTGGATAGGAAGATGAAAAGACAGCTACAATTAGGAAAAAAAAAACCCTAGAGATTGTCATAGCCAATGAGCCTAATGAGACAGGATGACTGTATATCACAGGGATCCCAGACACGATCTTGAAACAGGAAAGGGGCATCGGGTAAGAAAACTATGCAAAGTATGTGTTTAGCTTAATAATAATGTGTCAATGCCAGTTCTCTTGATGTGAGCACTGTACTGCACTGATGTAAGATATTAATAATAGAGGAGACGGCGTGGGTCCTTCTGTGCTCATTTTTCTGTAAATCTAAAACTACTTGAAATAAAACACGTGCTTAGGAAAAGGGTGTTCGGCTTGAAAAGAATTACATTATGCTCTGAAGGCAGAGAAACCTCATTTGGGCATGATTTTTTTTTTTGACACCTGAAGTTTGAACCCCCTTTGTTCTCTGGTAAATGCACAGTGTGGTTCCCTGGGAGATCTCAGGAAGGCTGAGCCATCAACTCCCCCAAGGCGACTGGCTAGGAAGAGCGCATTCCCTCAGGGGCCTCTTTCCCTGAGTGAGTCACACAGTGAATCATGTCTAATGTAGAGCTGCGCCCTGAGGTTACCCCACCTGGAGGGCGCACCAAGGTGGCTGTAAAACACACCTCACGCCCAACCTCATCCCTCTCAGTGACACGGAAGGAAGAGGACAGATCTTGTCAGAAAGCCTGCCTGGCTACAATGCCTCCTCCACCTGCAAGCCTGGGATGACCCTCATTCTCCAGGATGCAGGACAGCTTCTCACGAAGTGTGACAGAGAGATTTCCTGGGCCTCAGGACATTTGTGACAACTGACACACACACACACACACACACACACACACACACACACATCCAAATGAGCATGATTTCCACTTCTACATGCCCCAACACACCCTGGGACCTGTAAAACTATCCAGCCTGTGAAATGGATGGGGAAACAGGCAATAAGACATGTTAAAAAAAAAAAAAAAGACATGTCAAAAGAGCAAGGAAACCAAAAACCCTAAAAGGAGTTTACATGTGGAGAGAGAGAGAGCGCACTCTAAACCAGATGGGGGACCACAGCAAGGTAAGCACTTGGCTGCAGTATCATACTGCTATAGCTTTGCAAAATGAGACCACTGGGTAAGGCAGGAGTCCCGTGGGAGCTCTGTCATAGCTTATAACTATATGTGAATGGCATTGAGTCAGTAAAAATTTGAAAGAACTAAAGGGCAGCCATTGTTTAATCCTAAGCACTCTGCTATCCTCTCTGACCCTCCAAACTCCGCTAGAGAATCTCCCTTACCTGCAGTCTCTCACCTAGCATAGTGGTGGTGGCACCAACTGTTAGAGCAACTGGATGCCACGTGTGAAGTGCTGCCATAAGGCAATAGCAGAAATCCATGCTTCTGCAGCGCTTTGGTTGCTGGACGCAGAACTTTGTCCCAGGTTCTTCCACTGGACTGGTGAAAAGGCTCAGTTAGCACCTGAGTTTGATCCCCCACCCCAGGACCCTTTTGATGGAAAGAGAAGGGATTTGTAAAAGCTGTTCTGACTTACACACACACATGACAAGTGTATTTTCATACAAACACATACACTTACATATATAAATGTGAGTCTTTTTACTTAAAAAAAAAAAAGCCAGCAGGGCGTGGTAGAGCTCTCCTTTAATTCCAGCACTTGGGAGACAGAGGCAGGTGGATCTCTGTAAGTTGGAAGTCAGCCTACAGAGTGTGTTCCAGGACAGCAGGACTACACAGAAAAACCCTGTCTTGGGGGAAAAAAAAACCAAGGAGGGGCTGGAAAGCAGTTAAGAGCACTGACTGCTCTTCCAGAGGTCCTGAGTTAAATTCCCAGCAACCACTTGGTGGCTTGCAACCATCTATAATCAGGTGTAATGCAGGCAGAGCATTGTATACATAATAAATCTTAAAAAAAACCCACAAAAAAAAAACCCCAAAAGCCACTGTATTCTAGGGCTGGTCAGATGGATTAAGGTACTTGCCACCAAGTTCATCCACCAACTTTGTCCCAAATGCTCTTTTGCCTGTGCAAAACACTCAACTCCTTGTGCCATTTTTTTTTAATTGCACCTATCCTCAAAACTCTGGGCCACATATTCAACCTGCCTTCAGACTTCCTGTCTCCTGACAGTTCTGTATACGGCGAAGAACACATGTGCAGGCTGAGCTGAGACACACACACACAAGCTGGCTGCTTGTTTCCTGCCCCGGCTCCCTCCACAGCTGCAGTGTAAACAAACCAGCACCTGGAGGTCTGTTTTGGATGTTTTAGCACCAAAATAACTTGGAGGGCAAGGGCTGTTCTGACCTCTGGTCTCCAGAGCTGGGGCTTCAGCCCTTCCCTCCTGGCTCTCTAACCCCACGGCTCTAAAGGTCGGGTCTATTAATGTCCACTCTGACTTAGGATGTCCTGGGGTCAAGCAATGCAGGAACCAACAGCATGGTTCTCTCACCAGGAGCTATTAGGCAGAGTCCCAGCCTCCTTGGCTGGCAGAGAATTCCAGTCACACCACTGTAGACTGTGCCTGGTCAAAAAGCACAGGAAGTGCCCACGAGGAAGCACAGTATGGACTCCCCCAAAAGCATGCCAAAAGATAGCCCGTGTCTGCCCCACTAACCCACAATTTTCTGCTTATATTACTCTTGTCGTAGCTTTAGAAGTGAGTTCTCATCTCTGCTAGTACAAGGGAACCCGAAGGTCAGTACCCAGGTCCAAGCCTTGCTCTGGCTGGGTGGGACCTAGGGCAAGGCTCCCAGCATCTAAATCTCAAGCACTGTGCACACACCAGCATGAAAGCCAGATGTTGACACCTTCATGCACACAGAACTTCAGCTCTCAATACTGTATAGCATTTGGCACCAGAAATACAATCCTAGGAGTGCACCAGGCGCAAGTCTCGTGGCTTTTAGAATCACCTAGGAAACACCTCTGGGTATGTCCCTGAAAGCATTTCTAAGGAGACTTAACTAAGGTGAGGGGAATCTACCCTGAGGGATGGGGGGAGGGGTGTGGGGAGGAGAAAGCCCTCTGAGTGCCAGCGTTTGTTTTTCTCTGACCACAGATGCTGCTTCTTCACGCTCCCCAGTCACAATGGACTGTCTCCTCTCAAACCGTAAGCCAAAATAAAACCTTACTTCTTAAGTTACCTTTGTCAGATATGGTGTCACAATAATGGGAAAAGTAATTAATTAGTTAAACACACATACTCCCTGCCGTTAGTGAGCAGGCAGAACCATACAGAAATCTCCATGACTCTTCCTACCCACTCCCCTAAACATGTATGAGAGCCACATATCCATTCCACCCCTCCCCTCCCCCGACACACACAGGCCCCTCTGTGGCTGCCAAGGGAACCGTTTGGTACAATACAGGTCGCCGGGCACTGTAGCCAGGAAAGGCCTTCTCAGTGAAAGGGCCTGGAAGAGGCCCTGTTGTGCATCCTTCCCCATCTCTGATCACAAGCATTCTCTGTTCTCCCTTCTTCTTAATAACACTCTGATCGTGGAGCCCATCTGTCTTGATGAACCTTCCCCAGGCCTGATCCCCAGGACCAATCCCCTTTTCTGTTCTGCCCCCCCTTTTATTAACCAAGTCAGGTTTGGTTGCTTGTGGCCAGTAGAAGCTTGACCAGGGTATGATTTCAGCTCTTACCTCGGGAGCCTCTGAGAGGATGTTGAGCTAGTATTGGTCAGGAAACTAAACTTACCACCCCATGTGTGCCCGGAGAAGCCAAAAAGCTGTCACCTTCAGAACTGGAGATCACAGTGGCACTAAGCCACTAGCTGCCCTTCTTAGGTGTTTCCCTCACTCCTAGGCTCTGTCAGTGACAAGAGCCCAGGGCCCCAGCCAAACAGCCTGACACGTGATGGGAGGACCACAGACTTTTATTTCTGGGAGGAACACTCATGTTTTCATATCTAGCATAACTCTGAAAGGCTACGGTTAGCTTTGCTCAGAGCTCCCAGAACTACAAGAGGTGTCTAGGCATCTAGACTAAACTCTTCACTCTTCCTGGCCTGCATCCTCCTCCTTCTTCCCTTCTGTGTTCTCTGCAGCATCTTTCAGATTTTGGCGAGCAAACTCCTCAAAAACCAAATTTTCATCCTGAACACTAGAAGAAAACAGACAGTGTGTTAGTCAGGGCTTACTCTCTGAAGCTGAGGGTGAAATCCTGAATGAAACAAGACCACTAGTCTTTCTTGCAGTAAAGTAGCCAGTCTTTTTGTTTTTGTGACAGAGTCTCACTCTGTAGCTCAGGCTGACCTTAAACTTGCAGTGATTTTCCTGCCTCTGCTTACCATGTACCTGAATTAAAGGTAAGCCATCCTTCCTAGTAAAGACTGTGCTTAAAAGTGCTTTAACACATAAAATCAAGGCAAAAAGTGAGAGAACCCAGAGAACAAAAGACATGTTCAACATAGCCATGTGGGCATACATCTTAAGTTCTTACGAGCAAAGGGACATGGATACTTTGCATAGACATCCTGAGAGGAGTTTGTGTGGGAAGGAGGGGGACACAAAACACAGAAAAACAGAGAAACATTCAGACAACTCACCTTTCTTTTGCTGTAACCCCAGAATGAAGGGGAGAGAGAGGAGAAGGGAGTAAGGAAAGAAGGAAGAGAGAAAGAGAGAGAGAGAGAGAGAGAGAGAGAGAGAGAGAGAGAGAGAGCGCGATCAATTAACGAGGTTTTGTGTATGCCAGGTTAACCTCAGACTCATTATATAGCTGAAGATGACCCTGAACTTCTAGCCTCCCAGGCCTTTTTCTACTTTTTTCTTTTCAGAAAAGGTTCTCACCAAGTTGCCTGGGCTAGCTTTGAACTCATAATGCTCCTGCTCAACCTCCCCTGGTAGCTGAAATGACAAAACTATGCCACCACGACTCTATCTCAAAATAACAAAAGAGAAGGCTGAGGCTATATCTTAGTGGTAGGGCACTTGCCTGGACCCTCTAGGCCTTGGATTCAACTCTCATTACATTAAATTTTAAGATAAAGCCTCCTGCCAAGAGATACCCTAGAATTTTATTCTGTTGAGTAGGGGAATCTTGAGCCTAAAGAGGTAGACCACAAGAACAGCAACCCACACCTGAGCAGGGACAATAAAAACCAGCACACAGTGGGAACAGATTGCCTGGGTCCTAGTCCTGGGGGGACCTAAGTTATGGCTGTATTCTCTACCTAGAAGCTAACCAACCTAGACTCAGGCCACAGGAAGCAGGCAGGAAAGATGAAGGCAAGGAAGCACAGTCAATCACAAACCTCAGGAAACCAGACTTTTACAGCCATGGCTGATTTGTACTAACTCTTTTTTCATTTTTTTTTTTTTAAGATTTTATTTATTTATTATTATGTATACAGTGCTCTGTCTGCAGGTTCACGTACAGGCCAGAAGAGGGCATCAGATCACATTATAGATGGTTGTGAACCACCACGAGGTTGCTGGGAATTGAACTCAGGACCTCTGGAAGAGCAGTCAGTGCTCTTAACCTCTGGGCCATCTCTCCAGCCCCTTGTACTAACTCTTGACTTTTGACATCCGACTTTTGTTTCTTGTTTTTGTTTTTGTTTTTTCCTAGACAGGTTTTCTGTATGTAGCTTTCGCTGTCCTGGACTCACTTTGTAGACCAGCGATTCATCTGCCTCTGCCTCCTGAGTGCTGGGATTACAGCCTTGTGCCACCATGCTCATCTCAATTTCTGACATTTTTTATTATGATGATTTTATATTTATCTTTATTTTATATGTATTAATGTTTTGCCTGCATGTCTGTATATGCACCATGTATGAAGTGCCCATAGTGGTCAGAAGAGGTCAATGGATCCCCTGAAACCAGCAGTATGGATAGCTGTGAGTCTGCCATGTGGGTGCTGGGAACCCAAACTATCTTCTGCAAGAATAAGGGCTCTTCATGCATGGGATGGACCTAGGGCCCCTACACATATGTAGCAGATGTGTAGCTTGGTCATCATGTGGGTCCCCTAACAATGGGAGCAGAGGCTGTCTCTGAGTTTGTTGCCTGCCTTTGGATCCCTTTCCCCTGGCAGGGCTGCCTTTTCTGGCCTCAGTGGGAGAGGATGTGCTTAGTCCTGCTGGGACTTGATGTGCCAGGGCCGGTTGGTATCCCTTGGGGGCCTTCCCTTCTCTGAGAAAAAAAAAGGAGGGAAGAGGTGCATGAGGGTGGGACTTGGAGGGAAGGAGGAAGGGTCTGTAATCAAGATGTATAGTGATTAAATAAATGGAAAAAATAAAATAGAAATAGCTTGGCAAAAAAATTAAAAAAAGATCCCGACATTAGGGGTTGTCTAATGGAACATCAATAACAACTAGACTGTGAAAATAACCTGTAACTCCACCTCTTCCAAAGTAAGTCATCTCTACTGAGTATTCCAGAAAGCAACCCAAAATAAACTGTGTGCCTCGGGGAGCTGTCTTCTCAATTTCTCTGAAGGGAACCAGAACATCTGAATCTCACACCAGAGATCTGGCTGGGAATGAGGCTCAGCAGTAGAACGCTTGCCTAACGTGAGATGCTGAGTTCATTCCTAGCAAAAAGAGAAAGGGGAGAAAGTGCTGAAGAGCACATTTTCAAGACTGCATGGCTGGGCGTGGTGGTGGGGCACGCCTTTAGTCCCAGCACTCTAGGAGACAGAGGTAGGTGGATCGCAAAGTTCAAGGCCAGCCTGGTCTACAGAGTGAGTTCCAGGACAGCCAGGGATATACAGAAAAACTTTGTCCCAAAAAAATAAAACACAAAAAAGAATCTGTTTTCCTGGATTGCTATCCTGAGTAGTCCCAAATAAATGTTTAAAATAGCATCTTAACAAAACAAACATAAATGAACAAAAATGAATGAAAAGACTGTACTTTTCCCCCATAGGGAAGCTTTTGGCAAAGTGCATTGAGGGTTTAAATCTACATTTGGTAAAGATTAGAGAAACTATTTATTAAAAATTTATTTATTTGTGTACTTGTGTATATAAGCACTGTATTTACATGGATGACTGCATGACAGAGGAGAACATCAGACAGAAGAGGGCACCAGATCTCACTATAGATGGCTGGGAGCCACCATTTGGTTGCTGGGAATCGAACTCAGGACCTCTGGACGAACAGCTAGTGCTCTTAGGCCCTGAGCCATCTCTCCAGCCCCAAGAAAGCATTTTGTAATAGTCTTGCTTTGATAGCGTAGGCTGGCCTCAATCTTGCCATCATCCTGCCTGAGCCTCCTGAGCACTGGGATAACAGGCATACCTTCAATTTAACGTTTTTCCCAGCACCTCCTTAAGCGCTAGCTCACACTACATCCCATTCCCATCTTTGCAGGGACAGCGGGAGAGTTTCAGTGTGTACACAGGTATCAACTACTGCTTCATGTAACACCTTCATAAGAGTCAGTGCCCAGATCATCAAGCAGAGCTGGTGGGAGCCCAGGCTGACTGGTTTTAGGACTTTCTCTAATCTCATCACAAATATGTACACAAATATGTACCACCTTCTAAATGCCCGATGACACTTCTACATAAGAGCCTTTTATTTCCTTTTGGTAGGGTGGAGGGTTTTGAGACAGGGTTTCTCTGTGTAGCCTTGGCTGTCCTGGACTCACTTTGTAGACCAGGCTGGCCTCAAACTCACAGTGATCCACCTGCCTCTGCCTCCCGAGTGCTGGGATTTAAGGCATGCACCACCACGCCTGGCTGGCCTTTTGTTTCTACACAAAGCAAAGCCTCCGGCTCTTCAAAAGATTTGTCCCTTACATCATCTTCTACATCGAAATCAAGGTCTACAGACTGCAAGCTTCTGCAGTGATGCTGTCACTGATAAAATCTCCTGCAGTCATCCACACCCAACAGAGGGTAGGATGCTACACCCTCCACACCCAGCCAGGCCCAGGACTGAGTAGGTAAGCTAACGCTCCCTGCCAGGCTGACCTGGTCACCCTGTGGATGACACCCAAGCTCAGAGAGATAGTCAAGGAAGACCAGGGATAAATTAATGCCCAATAACTACGCCAGTGTTGAGGGCATCTTGGACAAAGGGAATCACTGACCTGGGTCCTCGGGCTGTGGGTGCATGAGGCGGAACGGCACCTCAGTAGCCACTTCACTAGAAGAAAAAAAAAAGGAAGAATACAAGCTGGTGAGTGCACACACAGACAGACCAACGGACGGACAGACAGACAGACAGACACACACACAGAGTTACACAGCACAAAATTGGGACTGCAGAGATTCTCTAGACGAGTTCTGTGAGATTAGTGGGATTCGAAGCAAAACAAGATGCAACAGACTTCAGGAAGTGGTCAGGCCTGGAATGTGGTCCAGGAGCTTCACTCAAGCGTGTCTGAGGCAGTTAGTGTTTTTTAGCTCCCTGTATCCTAACTGTAGTGATGTGACACTGTGGGAGAGAAGAGGTGAAGCCTTACAGGAAGGTTGGTTATTGGTTATTAAAAAAACAAAACAAAACAAAAAAAAAACTAGGGCTAGAGAAATGACTCAGAGGTTAAGAGCACTAGCTGCTCTTCCAAAGGTCCTGAGTTCAATTCTCAGCAACCACATGGTGGCTCACAACCATCTATAATGAGATCTGGTGCCTTCTTTTGGCAGGCAGGTGCACATTTGGGCAGAATACTATATAAATAATAAATAAATCTGTTTTTAAAAACCTATTCATAAGGCAGAGGTGGTGGGCAGGTCTCTGTAAGTTCGAGGCCAGTTTGGTCTACAAAGCAAGTTCCAGGAGCCAGGGCAGGTACACAGAGAAATCTTGTCTTGAAAAACCAAATAACCAAACAAAAACTATTCATGAGACTGGAGAGATGGCCCAGTGGTTAGGAGTATGTACTACCCTCCCAGAGGACCCTGGTTTGTTTTCCAGCACCCACATCAGGCAGCTTACAACTGTCTGTAATTCCAGCTCCAGGGGATGCAACACCCACTTCTGGACTTCACAGACCATTGCATTCATGCACACACACCTTAAAATAAAATAAATTACTGGGTGTGGTGCTGCATGTCTTTAATCCCAACACTCGGGAGGCAGAGGCAGGTGGATCAATGTGAGTTCGAGGCCAGCCTGGTCTACAAAATGAATCCAGGACAGCCAAGGCTACACAGAGAAACCCTGCCTCAGGAAAAAAAGATCTTAAAAAAAAAACTATTTAAGCCGGGTGTGGTGGCGCACGCCTTTAATCCCAGCACTCAGGAGGCAGAGGCAGGCGGATCACTGTGAGTTCAAGGCTAGCCTGGTCTACAAAGTGAGTCCAGATGGCCAAGGCTCCACAGAGAAACCCTGTCTCGAAAAACCAAAACAAAACAAAACAAAACAAAACAAACAAAAAAACTATTTATTGCAACAAGAGACATTTGAATACATTTCAAATTTTTATGTGAGGGGCTGGCGAGATGACTCAGCAGTTAAAAGCAGTGGCTGTTTTCTTCCAGAAGACATAGCTTTGATTCCTAGCATCTACAAGGAGGCTCACAACTGGAGTTCTACAGGAACTAACACCCTTTTCTGGCTCTCTGTGGACACCAGGCACACAAGTGGTACACAGACACACTTGTAGGCAAAATACTCATCCTCATTTTTTAAAAGATGAAAGAGAGAGAGAGAGAGAGAGAGAGAGAGAGAGAGAGAGAGAGAGAGAGAGACGGTAGTATATAGAAACCAAACTAGAAGGTCAGTGTGCCAGATCTCCTCACCTCAGCCCTGGACAGTAGTCCAGAGAAGGTGGACCCAGCAGCCACCTCAGGAAATCAGTGTCTGTGACACTGCTGCTGTGGGTGTCAGTGGACCCTTGGGGGCACAGATGCAGAGGCCACAAGTGGCCGAGGTACCAAACGTGGTCCTCATCACTGATCTCCTTTGCTGAAGATTAACATCCACCAGAAAGTCAGGCAGTAAACGTTCCTTTCGTCAACTCTGAGGAAGCACAAGGCACCTCCTTCCTCTGCCTACACAAGCTCTCCCATCTGCTCATCACGTGCAGGTACAGAGTGGCCCCTTCGCTTAACAAAACCCTGGAACAATTTTAAGGCCCTAGATCAAAATTATACAACATGGATGGATGTTGTGGCAAAGCATGATTATCAGACACAAAAGTCTGGAGAGCTAGACTACACTTCAGGGCATCATTCTGTCAGGTGAAAACTAAAACAGAATTAACCCCAACCTCTGCTGTAGCACATACATTACTCTCCTCATACTTATTTTTCCACAAGGCTGAAAGTAAATCGTTTAATCCTTCAAAATCATAACAATATTTTTAAAACCTCTGCGAGCCTGGTACAAGGGCGGGCACACCCACTTCTTACAAAATGGGTGGGGATGGGGAGGAGTGGAGTCCACCACATCTCTAATACTAAATGCTTTGGAGCACATTAGAATTTATATGAGAAAGCCGGGTGTGGTGATTCATGCCTTTAACCCTAGCACTCAGGAGGCAGAGGCAGGTGGATCTCTGTGAGTTCGAGGCCAACCTGGTCTACAAAGCGAGTCCAGGGCAACCAGGACTACAAGAGAAACCCTGTCTCAAAGAAGAAGAAAAAAAAAACTATATGAGAAGAAGAAGAAGGAAAGGTGTCAGAAATAGAAGCCAAAGGGAGATCGAGAGAAATTATGAACGGAAGTAGAAAAGGGAGCCAATAAAACAGGCTATGCCCTGCATCCCAGGACCCCCTGCAGCCTACCCAGCACTGACCCATTTATAATGACCCAGGTGCAGGCCAGGTCTAGATGAAATGTCAGATGAAACACAGAGGTGGGCAGTAAATGGCTTTTAAGGGTAAAGGACGTCCTAGGGTGATTCAGCTCCAGGCCTGCACCATGCCAACCCCTCACACCACAGAGATTCTCCTCACTCAACACTCCTAGTAGCCCCAGCGATGGAAGAAGACGATAAGAAATGAGGCGTGTCAGGTGCACACTTGCCTCAAATAGTTCCAAACGTGTGGGTTCTTTGCACATGGTTCAAAAGACACCTGTCACCGTTCACATTTACCAAAAGGGAGCAACAATTCAGGTGTCTGCTGGGAACTAAAGTTTCCAGAAAAGAAAAAAAAAAAAGGGCACATCTTTGTTTAAAAATTCTATAAGGTTGAATAGTTGCTTAGAAACACTGTGACAGTGGAGAGTACGAATGTTGCCAGTCTGAAGACAAATGTATCGTGGTCCATCTTTATCCCTTAGTAGCCATGTACTGCCTACCCCTGTATTTGACCTGGCATCCTTGTGTGAAATCCTTTGGGGGATGTACAAATAGACCCCTAGCTTCCACCAGCCCCAAATCTAAGAATGCCGCCAAGACAGTACCTGAAGCCTACAAGAGATTTTCCCACCTCGCTATAACCTGCCCACCTGATGTTCCCACCAATGTTTTTTGCCTGGTTGGTTGTTTGGAGACAGGGTTCTTCTGTGTAGCCTTGGCTATCCTGGACTCAGTTTATAGACCAGGTTGGCCTTGAATTCACAGTGATTTCAGCTGCATCTGTCTCCCAAGTGCTGGGATTAAAGGCAGGTGCCACCATGCTCAGCTATCCACCAATGTATGTTTTAGAATATTTTTTTTGAGACAGGGTTTCTTTGTGTAACAGCTCTGGCTATCCTGGAACTCGCTCTGTAGACCAGGCTGGCCTTCAACTCACAGAGATCCACCTGCCTCTGCCTCCCAAATGCTGGGATTAAAGGCATGTGCCACCACCGCCTGGCTAAAATATCTTGATTTATGATTATCCTTGTTCTTTTACTATTAAAAAACAACTTCACAAAACTGTTACTATGACAGAACATGATATTTGAAGACCTGAACCTGTGTCCCCAGGTCAGCAGCACTCATCCTGAGATCCAGAGCAAACACGTTTGCATTCTCTTTGAGTTGTGAGCTATGTCTGTCAACACCAACAGGTGAATAACAAAATGTGGTAGGTCCACACAGTGGAATATTACTCAGTCAGGAGAAGGAACATACTGTAGTAGATGTTATAGCATGATTAGGTCTTGAAAACACATTAAGTAGGTCTGGCATGGTGACTCATGCTTGTAATCCCAGCACTTGGGAGGTAGAAGCAGGTGGCCAGCCTGGTCTACAAAGCAAGTTCAGGACAGCAAAGGCTACACAGAGAAACTCTGTCTCGAAAAACAAAAAACAAAAAACAACAAAAAAGAAAAGAAAAGAAAGAAAAAAGAAAAAGGGATACACAGTTACATTTTTCCCTTTTTTTTCCTTTGGTTTTCCTAGATAGGGTTTCTCTGTGTAGCCTTGGCTGTCCTGGGCTCACTTGGTAGACTAGGCTGGCCTCGAACTCACATTGATCCACTTGCCTCTGCCTCCCGAGTGCTGGGATTAAAGGCGTGTGCCACCATGCCCGGCTCAGTGTATCTTTCAAAATGATTAAAATGGTAAAACTTATCTCATGTGGCTTGTACCCATCTTACAAACAAATGACTGCTGGATGGAATGTGCTAGCTTTTCTGAGGGCTATGTGTGTCCTTGCCCAAGTGCAGGCTATGGTCACCTATGTCACCTCTCACCTGCTGGTCATACCTCTTACAACACATCTGAGTCAGCATGGGTCGCTAAAAGTATCTCTGAGCACTGCGGCCCAGAAACTAGTTTTTACAGGCTCCTAGTCCTCAACTGGCCAGGAGCTGAGTGGAGAAGGGAGGCAAGGAGGCTTACCTGGATGTGAGCTCTCCTAGAAAGCTGCAAAACACAAAGCAAACAGGCGTGGTAAGTCCCCAGGGGCCATAGACACAATTTCGGGTCCTGGTGCTCAAAGGCAGGCCAGGCCCCCACCTAGAATTCCAGGCTCACAGGGTCCCTGAACACTGACTGTCACTGTCACCTGTTGCAGGTTCTTCTCTTTCTCCAAAGGATGACTTAAAAAGCGGACTCACTTGGAATCCAGCATAAATGGCAGAACCAGAAATTCCCCGGCACCCTATGATGGTGGAGCACAGCAGAGTCCTCAGTCCTCTCAAGAGTCGAAGGCCCTGGGACTGGAAGTCAGGCCCCTACTCTAAGTTATATGGTGAAGAGCTCTCAGGCACCGAGGCCGTTGTGATGCATTGTGACAGCTGTCCTGGCCCCTCCAATCTGCGGGAGCTTGGTCTCAGGGCACCTTGTGGAGTTGTTCCCAGTCTCTTCAGAAGATGATACTCAATCTGCCTATGACTGACACACATCCTTCCCTTGACTGTATTCTTTTTTGTTTTGTTTTGTTTTGTTTTTGAGACAGGGTTTCTCTGTGTAGCCTTGACTGTCCTGGACTCACTTTGTAGACCAGGCTGGCCTCGAACTCACAGCGATCCGCCTGCCTCTACCTCCCAAGTGCTGCCATTAAAGGCGTGGGGCAATTAAAGGCGTGGGGCACCACTGCCTGGCTTCTTTTAAGGAATAAAGAAGATGAAATGCCTGCATGTGTCCAGTACAGAGACATTTTGTTACTGTTACTTGTTTTTTGAGACAGTGTCTCTTTTTTTTTTTTTTTTTTTTTTTTTGCTTTGCTTTGTTTTTCTGGACAGCATTCCTTTGTATAGCTTTGGCTATCCTAGACTCACTTAGAAGACCCGGCTGGCTTTGAACTCACAGAGATCCCCTTGTCTTTGTCTCCTAGAGTGCTGGGATTACAGGCTCTCAATCTGTTATTTGTTAAATTTGAAGATATAGAATTCAAAGATATAGCTTTTATTTTTACTGTGAAATGAAAACTTCACTTTGCTTTTATTTTGTAGAATGGGAAAGGAGAGAAAAAAATCTGATTTAAAAACACAAGGAAGGGCCAGGCAGGCGTGGTGACACACACCTTTAATCCCAGCACTCGGGAGGCAGAGCCAGGCAGATCGCTGAGAGTTCGAGGTCAGTCAGGTCTACAAAGTGAGTCTAGGACAGCCAAGGTTACACAGAGAAATCCTAACAAAACAAAAACCACAAGGAATAGCCAGGACAGCTAGGGCTATATAGCGAGACTGTCTAAAAAAATATAAATAAATAAACAAATAAATAAATACATTTTTAAAAAGGAAAACATACCGGGCAGTGAGGTCCAGGCCTTTAATCCCAATCACAGCACTAATGAGGCAGAGGCAGGCAGATTTCTCTGAGTTCAAGGCCAGCCTGGTCTACACAGTGAGTTCCAGGACAGCCAAGGCTACAGGAAAAACAAAAAAGAAAAAACAAAAAAAAGAAAGGCACAAGAACTGTAAACATCATGTCAACCAGATATCCAAATCAGACCCAAGCAAAAGTGGGAACTCTCTTCCTACTTAAAAATAGGGCCATGTGGGTTGGGGAGGTGGCTTGATGGATAAGAGCATTGTCTGCTCTTCAGAAGGTCCTGAGCTCAACTCCCAGCAACCACATGGGTTTCTTTTTTGTATTTTTGAGGCAGGGTCTCTCTGTGTAGCCTTGGCTGTCCTAGACTCACTTTGTAGACCAGGCTGGCCTCGAACTCACAGCGATCTGCCTGCCTCTGCCTCCTGAGTGCTGGGATTAAAGGCGTGCGCCACCACATCTGCTGCAGCAAGCACGTGGTGACTCACAACCATCTACACTGGGATCTGATGCCCTCTTCTGGTGAGCAGGTATACATGCAGACAGAGCACTCATATACATAAAATAAATAATCTTTAAAAAAAAAAAATAGGGGCATACATGGAGACTCACAGGCCAGGCTAACACAAGCCCATGAAGAGAAAAGGCCAGAAAGAATAGCTGGGAATGGAATCTGAAGGGAAAATGAGAATTCAGTTCCTATCGTTTTGATTAGAGTAAGGATATTGATTTCACCCAAAAAAAGAAAACAGGCTTTTGTGGCTGGAAAGCTGATTGAGAGCACTGGCTACTTTTGTTGTTATTTTGTTTTTTGAGACAAGGAGAATCTCTCTCTATAGGCCTGGCTAGCCTGGAACCTGTATGTAGACCAAGCTGGCCTTGAATTCACAGAGATCTGTCTGCCTCTGCCTTTCAAGTGCTGGGAATGAAGGTGCGCACCATGACATGTGCAATTACATAGATGGATGCATAATACCCAAAACACATAAAATAAAAATTAAAAAGCCCATAAAAGGAAATCCCGTTTTTTGGGGTTTGTTGTTGTTGTTGTTGTTGTTGTTGTTTTCTGAGATAGGGTTTCTCTGTGTAGCCTTGGCTGTCCTGGACTCACTTTGTAGACCTGGCTGGCCTCGAACTCACAGCAATCTGCCTGCCTCTGCCGCCCGAGTGCTGGGATTAAAGGCGTGCGCCACCACGCCCGGCGGAAACCCCGTTCTTTAGAACTCTCAATAGCAGTGATTTGTATAGAAGAGTGACTCCTAATTGTGTGATTACATGTTAGGGAAGGGAAGGAAAGAAAGGAGGGAACCTCTTTAAGGACAGAAAAGTCATCTAAGATATAAAAAACTTTTTTTTTTAAGTCCTCACTGTACCAGAATTTACAGCAATTTTCTGTCTCTCTTTCCCAAGTAGTGGGATTATAGGTGCACACCAACATGCCGTACTTGAGTTTTTGTTCTTTGTTTGATTTTTAAGGCCAGGTCTTATGTACCCAAGGCTGGCTTTTAAACTTCTATGTAGCTTCTGAACTTCCTATATCTACTTTGCATTGCTGAATTACAGGTGTATGATACCCATGCCCCACTTATTTGATGGTGAGGATCAAAGGCAAAGCTTCCTGCCTGTTAGGCAAACACTCTGATGACGAGCTGCATCTCCATCCCCAATTTAAAAACCAAAACCAAAACTAATCTTACTATGTACCACAGGCTGACCATGCCTCTGAATCTTGCTTCAGCCTCCCAAGCCAACTCATGCCCCCCACTCTGAACCCAAGTAAAGGAAGATTTACAGAGAGTTCATTAGGCAGCTGCTAGTCTTTCTGAAATTTGAAAATAAACTGATGTCATTCTTTTTTTTTTTTTTTTTTTGGTTTTTTGAGACAGGATTTCTTTGTGTAGCCTTGGCTGTCCTGGACTCACTTTGTAGACCAGGCTGGGCTCGAACTCACAGCGATCTGCCTGCCTCTGCCTCCCAAGTGCTGGGATTAAAGGCTTGAGCCACCACGCCCGGCTTCTTTTTTTTTTTTTTAACCCAACATGGCAATTTATTTTTTCAAAAGGGCCTGGCTACCGTTCCTGCCTGTCAGCTTCCACTGTGTGTGCAGATGTACACCCATTTTCTCTCAGGGGTACTGCCGGTGCATGTATTTCAGTTTGCTTTTCCAGTACACACTGCCTCAACAAAACTACAGAAGCTGACCAATGGAACCATGCCAAGCTGTGTGTAGGAATCAGCAGGCACCTCGGGCCTCCTTTGCTATCTGCCTGACAGTCATTCATGAGAGGGACAGGCCACACAGAGATGGAGCTCCCAACACTTACCCTGACACCGTGAGCTTCACCTTGATATGGTACGACACCAGGATGCCCATGACGGTCCGGTCAATGCCCTCCTTGATGCTACCCAATCGAAAAGAAGGAGAAGGATTATGAGAGCAGAGCCGGTGTGGGAACCATCCCTCTCCCGCCAGGGCCACCATTCTGAAGATGTCTCGAAACTGGAGAATTTGACATTGGCCTCAAGTCTTAGAACTTTACCCACTCATGAGGCTGGGACTGGATTTTCTGCATCTTTCCCTATGGCGTCCATACAGGGTACAGTATCTGTCTTCCTTCTCCGGGCTCTCCTGTTTCACTCTCCTGCCTCCCCACTCTCCCTGCCCTGCCCTGCCTACCACCATTCTGTAGCTGCTGAGTCCTCCCTGAAGTCCGAGAGTTCGGTCCATCCAGCTTCAGCAAGCAGTCTGTGAGGTGCCTTTGCCACATCCTACACAGCTATGCCCCGAGGCCCCTAAACGTCAACCTTGCCAACTCCACCCCTGCCCAGAAGGTCCTCCTCCTCTTCTCCTGCACCCTAACACCTCCAACTATGAAGTCTTCCTGGTCACAGCCAGGTAGCACTGGGCCTCCCTCTCCTGTGCTCAGCTCACGAGAAAGTCATAGGGACACTCGCCTATAACGTGACCTCACGGGACCATGATTGTTCTGGATTGCACCCAAAAGCTCTGTGTGCCCCCAAGGCCAGCACGGCACCTGACACCAAGGGAAAGCTCTCTTAAGCGGATGGACAAGTGATGTGACATGTGTTCAAAGAGAGTGGAGGGTAACTCCAGGCTCCGTGATCATGTATGAAATTCCTACCCTCAATCAAGTTCCTCACTGGGCATTTTGTCACAGATTATTATCTCCTGTGACCCAATATGTACGACTTAAGTATTCTGTGATGTCTGACAAGAGGAACTGTGGGACAGAAGGTAAGTATGAAATCTAGCTAAGCTACTGTGAACCACAACAAATTCTCAACAGAGAGCCCTGAAGGGAGGAGGCAGAGGGAAGTGATGTAGGCAGTCCTGGGCTCTGGGGCCAGGTAAGGTAGGGAGAACTGGTCCAGCCGCAAGCCTTCTGCATGGTCATGTATGCTGTGACCACAGCCCTCCCCAAAGAGCATCATCACCAGGAGGGAGGATAGAGGCACAAGCCGAAGCCACACTCTTGCTAGGGTTGGCTCATAAACTTGTGCTATTGGGGGGGGGGCAAACAGGAAACAGAACATGCCTGGGCCTTCAAGGGCTTTCCCCACCATCTTCCTTAGTAGGAGAGCTACTCATCTAGTGACCTTCATGGGTTATTCATCCTCTTCTCCTGAGGGATGACGCCTAATGTATAAAAAGGAAGTACAAGTCCAGCTTCTTCACAAAGATGTGGAGAGGTGTTCGAAAACTACCCCATGTGATGCAAAAATGACTTTGCAGAAGAGCATGCCGTTGGCATCAGATCATTTACCCCCTTAATTCAATCTAGGACATCCGTGTTCTTTCCCTGGAATTTCATGAACACACTTCAGAGTCTAACAGATAGCAAACTCTCCTCCAAAAAATCCCTTGATTGCCACCTTCATTCTGCCAATAGTCACTGTCCCCACTACTGGGCTCACAGAATATGAGCTACAGGTCTATATGGGTCAGGACACTCTTCCTCTTTCTTCAAGCGTCACCTCTGAGGGGAGCTGAGTGGGACCAGGAGGGAGCCCCGCACACCCCCCCCCCCAGCACATCTTATGGGAGAAGACAGGAAGTAGCCCTCATGCCTGGGATTGGATCCAGCCTCACACCTTTAGAGTTAAGCAGCCTACGGTCTCCCAGCAAACAAAACCCTAAAAGGGCAGCTAGCAGCTAGCATCACTGTAGAGTCTTTTTCCTCTATAGCTTTTGGCTAAATCAAGCTAGCCGTTCTCCAAAATGGAGTAGGCAAGTCAGCTTTTCTTTTCAAGACAATCTGGTGCTTCTTAGTAGTCTGTGGGCCTTCCAAACTTTCCAGATGGAATTGAATGAATAAAAATAGCCAAATGCAATAACTCAGTTTGTGTGTTCAGGGTACCACATGAGCTAGCAGTTCATTTAGATGTAACTGACATTTTCAGAATGCTCTCTGAGTGTCAGGCACCACACTTTACGCACATCATCCCAGTCGGTGTTCATCACTGGCGTGTGAGATCGGAACTGTGATTATTCCCACTTTACAGATAGGAAAACTGAGGTTCTCAGAGAGCTCAAGGAACTTGGCCACGGCTATCTGGAGGGCAGGCAGTGACACTGTAGTTGGTGTAAGGCTGTGCCTAGAGCCAACGTGGGCATCCAGAACAGTGGAAGTCAGAGGATTACTGACCCCCCCCCCTGTGAGCCCCTGGGGCATCCCAGTACCATCCATGTGCTGAGGACCCATTCCCACGGCCTCCAGGACTTACATGGTGCTGGACGCCAGGTTAGTGTCCTCATGTTTGATCTTCCCATCCAGCGCAATGCCTCTTCTTTCCCTGTTGTTAGCCAGCAGGGGCACCAGCACCAGCGTCTTGGTCAAAGTGCTGTTTGGCTGCACCTTTTCTCTTGAGGAGGAACCATAGAGAGTTTATGGCTGTCATAGCCACCATCAACACTTCAAGATCCTATCTGCCGTGAGCGTTTTCAGAGTCAAACGTCCCTCACTGGACAAGGGGACACACTGTTAGTGAAAACACCAGAGCCTGCAGGCAGCAAAACTGAGACATTCAGGGGCTGGAGAGATGGCTCGGTTGGTAAAACATATGTCATACATTCGTGAGGGAAGCCCTGTGCTGCCACGTGCAGAGTCTATAAACCAGCACTGGAGAGGTAGGAGACAGATCCCAGGAGCTCGTCAGCCTGCCAGTCTATCTCTCAATGACTGATGCCCTAGTCCAGTGAGAGATTTTGTCTCAAAAAAGTAAGGGGTCAAGATGGCCCAGTGGTTGAGAGTGCTTGACTTTCTTCCAGGGAGTTCAGCTCCTACTATCTATCCACAGCCATGTGTAACTTAAGTTCCAGGGGTCTGATGCCTCCTTCTGGCTTTCATGGGCATTAGAAACAAACATCACACACACACACACACACACACACACACACACACACACACACACCAAATAAATAAGATTTTTTTGTGTGTGCCTTAAATCTCAGCACAGGTGGGGCAGAGACAGGAGAATCTCTGAATTCAAGGCCATCCTGGTCTACATAGTGAGCTCCAGGACAGTCGTAGACAGACCCTATCTTAAAAAAACAAAACAAGACCAATTAGCCCAAATGTCCAAGACCCCAGCATTTTTGTCCAGAGACTTCCTGAACCCCACAGTGGTTAGTAGAACCTTCTGGGTTAATATCAGCAAAAAAAAAAAAAAAAAAAAAAAAGCTCATGCAGGACCACTTTAGCCAAAACTGTCCACATAAGGGCAGGCAGTGTAGGATTGATGGAGGGCCAGGAACCACTTGTAGACCAAAACACATCAGGCTACTTTCTGTTCAAAGTGGCACAGCTCTTTCTTTTCTGGGGCTTCTTCAGAGGGCTGTGGGTCTCCCTATGTCTGACAGAAATATAGAAAATAGGCACCCTGTGCCAGGGGGCAATTCTAGTACTTGGCTGGGGACATGGTGTTCTTGGGGGGCCCAAAGTGATATCTGGCCTGGACTACTCATCCTGAAGTACCCATACTAAGGCCCAGGACTGGGCTGAGGGCAGACAGTGGGGTGTAGCCTGCAAGTGCTGGCTGGGAGCCAACATCAGGACCATTTCCCGAATGAGTTCCGAGACATCTGGAAATGTGAACTTTGTCCCACGGGGAGGATGTCCCTGTTAGCTCCCCCTGCACTTCCCCCCAGGAGTGTAAAGCAGCTTTGGTTTCTCTGCCTTTGATGAGGACAGATAGAGGCAGCCACATCTCCCCACCTGGCTTGTGGTGGACTGACTCTCTCTCTCTCTCTCTCTCTCTCTCTCTCTCTCTCTGTGTCTGTCTGTCTGTCTGTCTCTCTTTCCCTCTCTCCCTCCAGCTTAACTGTCCCAGAAGGGGGTCCTCGCACTAGGATGATAACCTTTACTGTAGTAGGATTTGCTAAGGACTATGCCCGGCCCACAGCTGTGCTCAGGGCCTTTAGGCTCTCAGACTGTATGGTCAGCATCAGCAGTGAGGTTTGACCTGGTTGGAGGGAGCCTGCCCAGCAGAGCCCTGGGAGCTGATGTGTCTGGAAGAGTAGTTTGGGCTCTGCAGCCTTGAGAGAGGGCTGATCTTAACAGGATTGTTTTGAGAAGTACCTTGGAGATTAGAAACGCAGGGCTCTGAATGCATCTATGAGAACACTTCCAGAGCCGATTAACCCACAGGGGAAGGCTGCTCTGAATACATGTGCTACCACCTCATTGGCTAGAAGCCTGGCTGTAATCAAAGAGGGAGGGGAAAGAGAGAGCGCTTGCTAGTACAGTAGTTCTCTGTTTCCTGTTCTGCTTGGTAACGCCCACTGTGCTGTGATAGACAGAAACTGTGAATGGAAACAGGTAGTCCCTTTGATTGTTTGCTCAGGTATTTGTCTCAACAATGAAAACTCTAGCGTGATCTGGCCTCATTTCTAGACGACTACTGCCCTCGGGGAAATCTTAGAAAGGTGTCCATTCTCCTGAGGATCATTTGGTCCAAAAACACATATAGTTTTGAATGAGTTTTTTTTTTTTAAACCTCTATCAGGACAATGAGTTTCACAGTTATGGAGCATCTGCCAAAAGGCCAGTCAATACTCCCCACTCCTTGAACTAAATGTGAAACAGGCCCAGCCTGTTGGAAGTCAGCTATGAGGTGCTCTTCTCTTCCTTTCTTTTTTTCTTTTGTTTTGTTTGTTTGTTTGTTTGTTTTCAAGAAAGTATTTCTCTGTGTAGCCCTGGCTGTCCTAAAACTCTCTCTGTAGACCAGGCTGACCTCAAACTCAGAGATCCTCCGCCTCCCAAGTGTTAGAAGGCTGTTCTTTCTCATAACACTGTATTTTTTGTTTGTTTGTTTTGTTTTGTTATTTATTTTTTTGCATTTGTTTTGAATAATAGTTTACTCTGATGTTGGATTTTAAATATATAATATAATCTCAATGAATCCGGCTTTCTTCCCTCACCACCTACTTCTCCCTTCCACTCCAACCTTCCTGTCAGCCTGGTAATGTTTTCTGTATAGAACATGCTAGCCAGAAAAGTGGACAGGCATATCCGAGCCCCCACCAAGACTGTGTATATTTTGAACCCGACCTCCTAGCACAATGCACAACATCTGGCAGGCACAAAGGATCTATGGAGGATTCTGTGTACATCTTGAGCCTGCAGAAGGGAGAAAGTCACTCACAAAGAGCTCAGAATGGAACCGAGCATGGTGGCACATGCCTTTAATCCCAGCACTTGGGAGACAGAGGCAGGAAGATTGCTGTGAGTTTGAGGCCAGCCTGGTCTACAAAGTTAGTCCAGGACAGCCAAGGCTACACAGAGAAACCCTGTCTTGAAAAACAAAATCAAAACAAAAACAAAAACAAAAAGCTCAGAACGGATCCAGTTTTCTAGCCCAGTTGTCATTGCTATAGGACTTTTAAACTGGGCGTAGTGGTACCTGCCTTTAAGCCCAGCACTCAGGGAGGCAGAGGCAGGATCGCTGTGAGTTCGAGGCCAGCTTGGTCTATAAAATGAGTCCAGGACAGCCAAGGCTACACAGAGAAACCCTGTCTCAAAACACACACACACACACACACACACACACACAAAAGATTTTCAAGTTGACGAAATGATCAGTGGTGTTAGAAGCCCCTCCCACACTAGAATAGGTCTTTCTTCTTATGGTTCTTGTTTGAGAAGCTCAGGCTCGTGCTCTTGGGAGAGTTTGGTGTTTCTAAGCTCAGCACCTCTCATTATCTTGACCTTCATACTTAAACTTAGATTAAAATATTTTTGAAGAATAGTTCTTTTACTTACTGTGTGAACATGTATGTATGTGCAAGTGTGTAGGTACCCACAGAGGCCCACAGCATCAGACTTCCTGGGGCTGTAGTTACAGGCATTTGTGAGCCTCCTACTGCGGATTCTGCAGAGCCTAGGTCCTCTGTAATAGCAGTGTGTCCTCTTAACCACTGAGCCATCTCAATTCCCAAAATATCTTCATTAAACCATATATATCTGAGCTAATAGCTCATTTAACCATCTTCTGGGGGCAGAAGGAGCACCCCATTCCTGTCATCACGTGCCAATGACACACTGAGTGCCTGTTTCTCCCTTAGTGACATTTCTCCCCTCTGGTCCCTTGTTTATAAACAAGGCTGATCTCTCAGAGATGGACCCCAGAGGTGAAGTAAATGCACATCTTAAATGATGACTTGCTTTGTAGCCCTTGATGCAAGAAAAGAAGAAGAAGAAAGCAAAGGCTGGAGGCCTGGTGAGGCATTCTAGTTCCCTGTTCAGAAGAGGAAGTTGACAAAGTAGGCTGCAGCCCAGGAAGTGGAAAGGCAACCACTACTTACTGTGTTTCCTCTGTGGCCACAGGCTTGACGTAGTAATCACTTGAGTAGAGAACCACATTGGCTATTTGTTCCACTGCAAAGGGAAGACAGGAGTGGGGTGATCAGTGCAGCCCCTCCTAAAGCCTTGCAGGAAACCTTTTGAATCTAGTCCTAAACAGGGCGTGGTGGCACATGCCTTTAATCCCAGCACTCGGGAGGCAGAGGTAGTAGATCTCTGCAAGTTCAAGGCCAGCCTGGTCTACAAAGTGAGTTCAGGACAGCCAAGGCTACACAGAGATACTCTGTCTTGAAAAACCATAAAAAGAAAAATCTAGTCCTAGCTTTCTCAGCCCTCAGTTTAAAGGCTGCAACGTTTCAAGGTCTGGTTTCAGGCCATTTCGGTACTCCAATGACTTGCTCTGTATTAATTCCCACCAAAACACCAGGCTCTAAGATGTAGCTCCCAGGAGCTCCTTCCTCTCCTACAAGCCCATAATATCTTAAAATAAAGCTTGAGGATTAAGATAAATAAGTTAAATGAGCCAACATAATGGCCAACTTATAGAAAGCTACTAACATTTTCTTTGAGAAGATTCAACCAGTGTCTTTCAAGGTCATTAGTCTTGCTATTAGTATTCAACAAACTTTGAGAAATATTTTTATTTTGAAACAGGTTTTACTGTGTAACCCAAGCTTGACCTAGAACTTTCAATCCTGCCTCAGGCTCCCAAGTGCTAGCAATTCAATCATGTACCACAACAGCTGATGAGGAAGAATTTTAAATACAAGTATTCAATGATACATTATCAATTTTGCAGCTGTTTCTGAATGCTTGCTTCTGTTCTTTCAAAATTGAAATCATAACCCCACCAGAGGATTATTTTTAAAATCTGCATTATTGGAGGGGGCCACATGCAGGTCAAAGTACTTGTCTGGAGGCCAGAGGGCAACTTGTGGGTGGGTCATTCTCCAGAGATCAAACTCAGGTCACCAGGCTGAGAAAGTTTTTGCTAGCTCACCTCACTAGCCTGAGGAGGCATTCATCAGGAAGAGGTAGGGCTCTTTGGGGGAGTGATGGGGTCGTGGGGACAGCACCTCCATGGGTGGGATTAACAAGGAGGTTCCAGGAGCTTGTTGGAGGATGAAGTCCTCAGCAGATGAGACACCTTCACCTTGAACTTCCCAGCCTCCAAAACTGCCAAAACCAACTACTTATTGTTAGCTGGATACAGTGGCACAAACCCACAAACAGGGAGGCATCGGCAGGAAGATCACAAGTTTGAGGCTCACATCTCAGAATAGGAGCCACGTAGTTTGTAGGTGTTTTGTTTTGTTTTGTTTTGCTACAGCAGCCTGAAGGGACAGGCAGACTCAACTACATAGACCAAGAGAGGTATTGGCACTGAATACAACACGCTGAATAACTTAGTCCCACAGAGAACTAAACCAACATAAAGCAAGGCTGAATTCCTATTCATATTAGCAAAAAGAAAAAAACATAGATTCTTTAATATGCATGCACACAATTCTGGACATCTTTGGTGGATGTACAGGGAAAGTGTGGCTGACACTGTGTAAGCCCATTTTCTGTCGCTATAGCTGAATGCCACAGACAGCACTACTCATAAAAAACAAATCTGGAGGTTTAAATAGCTCTGGAAACTGGGACTCCCAATTGGTGCCGGCATATGATAAGGGCCTTCCTGTTTCATCATGACAGCAGAGGACCTAAAATGATGGAGGCAAGGCACGTATCCTAATTTAAGCCTCTTTACTTTTCACACAGCCACTGATGTCATTACAGGCCCTTCCTCATAACCTCAGCTGACCCTAGCTACTTCCCAAAGTCTTGCCTGCAAATATCATTACTGTATGACTGTGAGGATCAAGTTGTAAACACATGAAGCCCGCGTCTCAGGTACAAGCCACCTAGTTAGCTTATGGTGTTTTTGCCTTAGCAGCCCGAGTGAGCAGATAACCCCTACTACATAGACCAAGGAAGGCCTGTTTCAGTGGGCACGTTCAAACCACAGCAGATAACTTGGCTGTACAACCACCTGGTTTGCATGGGACAATACCCACCTTCTCATAGGGTGTGCATGCACACACACGCACACCTGTGTGCATACACTGAAGAGTAAACTCAGGATTTTGCCTATGCTCAGCAAGCATGCTACAAATTGAACAATATCTTTAGTTTTTTGTTTTTGTTTTGTTTTTATTTTTATTTTATTTTTTAAGATTTATTTATTTATTATGTATACATTGCTCTGCCTGCTTGTACCCCTGAAGGCCAGAAGAGGGCATCAGATCACATTATAGATGGTTGTGAGCCACCATGTGGTTGCTGGGAATTGAACTCAGGACCTCTGGAAGAGCAAACAATGCTCTTAACCTCTGAGCCATCTCTCCAGCCCCCTATTTTTATTTTTTTAATTAATTAATTTATTTATTTATTTTGGTTTTTCGAGACAGGGTTTCTCTGTGTAGCCTTGGCTGTCCTAGACTCACTTTGTAGACCAGGCTGGCCTCGAACTCACAGCGATCCGTCTGCCTCTGCCTCCCGAGCGCTGGGATTAAAGGCGTGTGCCACTGCCACCCGGCCTTGTTTAGTTTTTAAAATGGGATTTCATGTAGTCTAGTCTGGGCTCTATATGTAATTGCAAGTGGCTGGCCTTGAACTCCTGATCCTCCTGCTAGCCAAGCCTAGCTACAATGCCTATTTTTGTTGTTGTTGATTTGGTTTGGTTTTTGGTTTTCTAGACAGGGTTTCTCCATGTGGCCCTGGCTGTCCTTAACACTGAAATCCCCATATCCTTTGTCCCTGGGTAATCTGGGATGACCAATTACTCTGGCACTGTTAAATCTACCTTATCTTAGCCATCAAATGTTATAATTGAAAGCTGAAGTCTGAATTTACTCTCCCGGGTAAATTCCCGAGAGCTTTGCTTGTTTGTTCTGCCCACAAAGGACTTGACATTTTGTTGTTGTTCTGTACTTCTAATGTTTTGAGACATAAACCTAGGTATGTTGCCCAGAGTGGCTTCAGATTCAAAATCCTCCTGCCTCAGTCTCCTGAGTGCTAGGATTACAGACAGGTGGCACGATGCTCTCAGATCTGCACTCTGATGGGTTCTGAGCAGAGGAAAAACACAGGAACAGTAAGGGGGGGGGCACTCTAAGGCGGCACATACAGGGCTGAACCTCACTAGACGCCCATTCAAGGTGAGACATCACACTTCACTATTCAGCACCCTTATGTATTAGTGCTTAGTGCCCATAGGCCTGGGAAGGGAGAGCAGGGACCCCTACTGTGGGTACCAAGTTAGGATTCAAGGGATATCAGGAACCCAAAAATTAAGCCCAGTGTTTTCAAATCTAGTCCCTTGCTTACTACACTTGACGTATTTGTCATCAACAACAACAACAATAAACCTGTCGCGAGCTGGGAGCATCATGGCTCATGCCTGTAATCCCAGCACTAGGGAGGCAGGGGCAGGAGATCTCTGTGAGTTCGAGGCCAGCCTAGTCTACAGAGAGAGAGAGTTCCAGGATAGCCAGGGTTATTATACAAAGAAAGCCAGTTTCAAAAAACCAAACCAACCAACCAAACAAGCAAGCAAGCAAACAAAAACCCTGCCACTTGTCCAAAAAGGTAGGGTAGGGTTAGAGAAATAGTTCAGTGGTTGCAGTTCAAGTCCCAAGACCCACAAGGCAGCTAAAAACTACCTAACTCCAGCCCCAGGAGATCTGGTGCCCTCTTCTGGACTCCATGGGTACTGCATGCACATCTCTCTCTCTCTCTCTCTCTCTCTCTCTCTCTCTCTCTCTCTCTCTCTCTCTCTCTCTCTCTCTCTCTCTCTCTCACACACACACACACACACACACACACACACACACACACACACACACACACGGAACATCCATACACATTAAATAAGTAAATAAACAAAACCAAAATGGAAGGCTTCCCCCTGGACTTCCCAAGGGAGACTTGGCTCAGAGGGGTGTCTCTGGGAAGGGGTGATCATGGGAAGACAAGAGGGTCATCTACTGGAGACAAAGTTCCAAGACAAAAGGCAGCCTAAGAGACCATGATGGGAAATGTAATAACTTGCTGTTTTGAGGTAGGGTCTCACATTGCCCAGGCTGGCCTCAACACACACATATAGCCAAGGACAACCTTGACCTCCCAAGTACTGAAATTTTAGGCTTGCATCACCTGGTTTATGTGGTGCTGGGGATTGAACCTAGGGCTTCCTGCACGTGCTACCAACTGAGATAGGTCCACAGCCTGAATGCGGTGGCTTCTCATGTTTTTTTTTCTTTAAGATCCTGCTAGCAGTCAGGCAGTGGTGGTACATGTCTTTAATTCCAGTACTTGGGAGGCAGAGGCAGGTGAATCTCTGAGTTCAAGACCAGCCTGGTCTACAAAGCAAATCCAGGACGGCCAAGGCTACACAGAGAAACCCTGTCTTGGCAAACAAAACAAAAGAAAAAGTCTTGCTATTGGTGATAACAGCAACAGACAGATCCAAAGGTGGGGTGGGCTTATCAGGCTGCACTGGCCCCTAGGAAATAGCATGAGGCTGAGGAGTTCTGGAAACCCTACCTTCCAGTTTTGAGAGAAGGGCCTACCTGATACTTTAATCTTCTTCACAACCTTCTCTGTGTTATTGGTCACAGTCACAGTCACAGGGATGGGCTCTCCATGGAAATAGATCTGAAAAGTGACAGAGAACTCAGAAGAGAAGGATGGAGTGCAGTGGGTAGCAGAATCTTTGAGCTGAGGGCGATCCACCTGCCTCTGCCTCCCGAGTGATGGGATTAAAGACATGTGCCACCACACCTGGCTTTTTTCTGTTTTTTTGAGACAGGGTCTCTTTGTGTTAGCCTTGGCTGTCTGCTTTTTTTTTTTTAATGTACACAGTGTTCTGCCTGCATGTACACCAGAAAAGGGTACCAGATCTCATTATACATGGTCGTGAGCTGGGAATTGAACTCAGGACCTTTGGAAGAGCAGTCAGTGCTCTTAACCTCTGAGCTATCTGTCCAGGCCCCGGGAAGAGAGTCTTAATGAAGAACTGTCTACATCAGGTTAGTCTGTATGCATGTCTGTGGGGAGATGTCTTAATTGTTAATTGATGTGGGCAGAGCCAGCCCCATTGCGAGTAGCACTATTCTCTAGGCAGGGGGCTCTTTGAAGTTCCTGCCTTCAGGCCACTGTTTCGGAGTGGGATATGTGAGACGAAAAGACGCCATTAGGAGAGCTGCCTGATAGAGCTTTACCCAGCAACACCCTGTGCTATCCAGTCCCAGGTGGGCATGCCTACACATGTGTACATGAGGCTCTGGCTAACCTGTCCATGGTTTACTCTGGACCACAAGAGCCTTGGCCAGCAGCTTCTACCACCATGACTCTCCTCACTGATGACATCACTCTTGACATGGCTGCCCAGTGAACTTTCTCTGAAATCTGAATTTCTCAAGGATGTGAGCAACTTAACGTAGTACAGTGAGCAATGCTGACTTAGAGAACTGGGGTCCAGGAGAGGCCAAGATGGCTAGAAGGGGATGTGTACTTACAATCTCTACAGTCCCCAGTCAATTGGATGTGTACTTACAATCTCTACAGTCCCCAGTCAATTAGGGTAGCCAGCAAGTGCAATGGTAAGCCATGTGGCTCATGGTGACTAGCTCCAAATTCAAGACGATAGGCTGGTAGTTTGTAAAAATCTACGCTTTCACTATGGCAGGAACAAGGTGACTTGTGGTGCGTCTATACAGTGAGGTAGTTGTGGTCTGAACCCAATGGGGATGATGGTGATTACCTCTTTGCTGAGGGAGACCGAGAGGTTCAGGGGCTTGTCAGACATGAAGAACTGCCAGGAGGCTTCAGCACAGGGCTGGGGACCCATCTCAGGCGGTGCATGCTGCACTTTCCGGATCAGTAGCCGCACAGAGCTCCTGAGGAGAAAAGGCCCAGGGTTCATGGTTGGTGCCCCCAGCCCAACCCCTGATGGTTCCAATCAGCCTGCCAGGGGGTGTGGAAAGGCCTTCTCCGATCCCTCTTCTGTGAGTCCAGGAGCTGAGTGCTGAGATAGTAGTGCCCTCAAGGGTCCCTTCATCCTGTCAGACTCTGCTCAGGAGATCCTGTATGCTTTCAGATACCTTATGTGGCTAGACTCCTCCCTCTCCCTCTCCCTCTCCCTCTCCCTCTCCCTCTCCCCCTCCCTCTCCCCCTCCCTCTCCCCCTCCCTCTCCCTCTTCCCCCCCTCTTTCTCTCTCTCTCTCTCCCCCTTTTCTTTCTTTCTTTCTTTCTTTCTTTCTTTCTTTCTTTCTTTCTTTCTTTCGCTTTTTGAGACAGGGTTTCTCTGTGTAGTCTTGGCTGTCCTGGAACTCACTCTGTAGACCAGGCTGGCCGGAACTCACAGCGATCCACCTGCCTCTGTGTGTTTCATCACCACCCAGCAATGTGACCAGACTTTAGAGCTCCATGTAACTGTGACGCATTGTCATGGCCATAAGCCTCAAAAGCACATAGCTCGGGAACAGAGTGTTTGCCTAGCATGTCTTCATAGCAAAACATATGGTAGCACGAGATCTGGGTGATGGGTGCCGAGCACGAGAATATGGGAAGCAAAGGGATTGGTGGAGACTTAGTTCCTCCGCCCCCAGCCTCCCCCCCACACCCCCCCCCCCATATAAATGGTGGTAGTCCTTATTTGCCCTGATCTGGGAAGGTTCCATGACACCAGCCACAGGGAACCTGTGGGCAGAGTTCTGTCACCCCAGGATAAAGTGGGGCCCTTTCTTATAACCACCTCCATACCATCCAGACCCTCCTCAAGTCACACAGGAGTACCCTTACTTCTTGGGGATCTTGTCCTCATCCGCATCTGTGATGTCTGTGGCAAATGCTTTGACCTCAAAGTCGACCCCACAGCTCTGTTGGAGAAAAGAGAACAGACAAGGCAGTGGTTGGCACCTCCTTTTGCAGGAGCTAGGACAGGGGTGTATGGCCTTAGCTTTTCTCCTAAGACCTGTCTTTCTTGAGGTTGTCCCAAGAAGACTGGTGGATAAGTGACTGCTAACTCAACATTGACATTAAGTGTGAGGAGTGTCTATTGCTCACTCCTGGTTAGAGTTACTATTGTTGTGATGAAACGCCATGGCCAAAAAAGCAAGCCAGGGAGGAAAGGGTTATGCTTCCACATCAGTGTTCACAGTGATCACACTTCATCACAAAGGAAGTCAGGACAGGAACTCAAACAGGACAGGAACTTGGAGGCAGGGCGGCTAACTGGCTTACTCAGCCAGCTTTTTGTTTGTTTGTTTTGTTTTGTTTTTTGTTTTTCGAGACAGGGTTTCTCTGTGTAGCCCTTGCTGTCCTGGACTCATTTTGTAGACCAGGCTGGCCTTGAACTCAGAGGTCCACCTGCCTCTGCCTCCCGAGTGCTGGGAATAAAGGCGTGCGCCATCACTGCTTGGCTCTTCTTTTCTTAGAATAAGGATTCCAACAAAGTCATCCGTTGTCCCTCCCTCACACAAGCTTGAGGCACTCCTCAGTGCCTGTGGCCATCTAATAAGTCCTACAGTTCTGTGTTTCTGTTGTTGCCTATGCCTTTCTGTTAATATGTAAGACCCAGGAGGTTCTATTCTCTTGTTCACAAGAAGGTTAATAATTATTGAAGATGAGTGATGGGGTCATGGAAAGTTTTTACTCTGGGCCCTTTCTCTTTGTGTGTATTTGAAATTTTCCATGATGAAAAGCTGTGCTAGTCTATCAAAAGATTGGCATATCAGGGCGTAGTAGTGTACGCCTTTAAGTCCAGCCTTCGGGAGGAGGAGGCAGGTGGATCTCTGTGAGTTGGAGGCCAGTCTGGTGTACAAAGAGAGTTCCAGGACAGCCAGGGTTCTGTTACACAGAGAAACCCTGTCTCAAAAAACCAAAGAGAAAGAAAGACAGACAGACAGACAGGCAGACTGGCATGGTGTCTTCTGACTATAATCCCAGCACTTGGGAGGTGGAGGGAGGACGATCAGGAGGCCAAGGCCACTCTCTGTCACAGAAGACCTGCTTACAAAACAATCACAAGCTTACTGCAGGAGGATGAAACTGTGGCATTTCTCCTTTAACTTACCTTCCCTACATCTTGTGGAGCTGGCTGCAACATCACTGAACAGGGTAGGTAGTCAGGGAACTGGAAAGACACAAATAAGCAACTATTTCATTCTACATGCAGTAGGAAACCGCCATGCAAGACGACACAAAAAGGCAGACGTCTGCTGGTCTGCCAACACCCAACCCACACTGACTTATTTCCGACTACCTCCAGCATACACAGAGACACACAAATGAGGTTGCCCCAGTGCTGTCACTGGGGCCAAATGTGCCTCATTATCCGGGCCACTCACCTCCCTAGCCCTTATCCTATTCAGACATCTTTCGAGCCACTTTTACACACTACAAAGTACAATTCTTCTCCACAGTGCTTAGAACTTCTGCAGTGCACACTTCATGTAGCCATACTCCTCTGTTGGACACTTAATGGTGCTTAGGTTTTTTTGCCATTACAAACAATACCACAGTAAATATATATCTCCAAACCCTCTTGTCCAGCTTCAGCCCACTAATGCTATGTGTTACATTGCTAAAAAGTGAACTACCAGGTCAAAGCCATATCTTTCTCAGGAAGGACACAGGGTCTTTCTCTACTTTAGTTTTATTCTGGCCTTAAACTTTCCATTCTCCTGCCTCTTATATAATGCTGAAAACCGAACCTTGGTCCTCTGCATGAGCAGCTAACCCCTGAACCTTCTCTCCAGCCCTTGGTTGTTGCTGGGCTTTCTTTCTTTCTTTTTAATTTTTAAAATTTATTTTTGGTCTTTCTGTGCAAGGGACCAGGTTTATGCATGCCAGGCAAATGGTCCAGCACAAGCTATACCTCCCACACTTAAAGAACCCATTTCCAGCCAGTCATCTTGACTCACGCCTTTAATTTCAGGACTTGGGAGGCAGAGGCAGGAGGATATGAGTTTGAGGCCAGTATGAGGTTTACACAGCGAGCTCCAGGACAACCAGAAAAAAAATTTTCCATTTGTAACATTTTTTGTGTTTTTTATATTTTGTATTTTAAGGGGTGGGGGCTGAGACAGGGTTTCTCTGTATAGACCTGGCTGCCTGGGACCCATTCTGTAGAGTAGGCTGCCCTTGAGCATCTTCCTGGCTCTGCCTCCTGAGTGCTGGGATTAAAGGTATGTACCAACATACTTGACTCTAAAGGTTTTTTATATGCATTGCAAAAAAAAGTTATGCTACTTCAGATTTTCGGCACAGGTGCATAGGGGCACCCAGGACTAAATTATCATTATTTTTTTGAGACAGGGTTTCTCTGTATGGTCCTGGCTATCTGGAACATGCTCTGTAGAGCCAAGTGGCCTTGAACTCAGATCCACCTGTCTCTACAAGTGCTGAGATTAAAGGCATGCACTACCATACCTGGCTAAATAATCTTTTTAAAGGGAAATTTTACATGGCAATTGTCATAATTTTACCATTTTAGCTGATTTCAATGCATGTTTCACTGCAGTTAAGTTATTCATATTACTCCATAATTGTCACCACCATTTGTCTCCAGACCCTTTCCATCATTCCAAAGGGACGCTTGACATCCCTGTCCTCCCACACAGGCCAGTAGGCCTGGTCTCTTACTTTCTGTGTAAATTAATGGACCTACACCCATTGTTTCATGGCAGTGAGCCTTTATGATACTGTCTTGTCATTCCTTCTGTGTCTGGCTTCTCTACATGACATCATATTTTGGGAGTTCATCCATGTTTTTATTTATACAGTGCATCTTAACTTTTCTGCTTTTTTTCCAAGACAAAGTTTCTCTGTGTAGCCTTGGCTGTCCTGAAACTTGCTCTGAAGACCAGGCAGGCTCGAACTCACAAAGACCTGCCTCCCTCTGCTTCCCTAGTGTTGGGACTAAAGGCGTGTGCCATTTACCCTGGCTATTTCTTGATTTTTTTTAAGTCTGAACCATACCACTTTGGAGGGGCATGTGTCAATAAGATAGTAACTTCGAGAGCTGGAGAGATGGTTTAGCAGATATGAGCACTGGCTGCTCTTCCAGAGGTCCTGAGTTCAATTCCCAGCAACCACATGATGGCTCACAACCATCTATAATGAGGTCTGGTACTACCTTTTTCTGGTGTACAGGCCTACATGCAGGCACAACATTGTATATATAATAAACAAATCATTCTTTTAAAAAAAGAAAGATAGGAACCGCGCAAACAGAAAGGGCTGCGGAAGCTTCCCTACGTCCATCTCTTGCCCAGGGCTTGGGTTTTACTGGTGATGCATGGGCCTCCTAAGAGGTAAGGGGACAGAGTAAGGCCCTGATTCAATTCTCAGCACCATGAAGGGGGGCCAGGGTAAAGGATGGTACTCTCTCTACCAAGATCTGTTCCATGTGGGACTCTCACTTGCTTAGAACTTCCTGGGGCCAACTGAGGGTCACACCCACTGGTTTCTTTTTATAGCTGAATGAGAGAAGACAGAACACACATTCATCTAATTAGGTGGTCAGATGAAGGAAAATATCCAAAGGGCAGGTTGAAATGGTCCCTTTACAAGGAGGGAGGTTATTTCCAAAGACTTAAAAACAGGCAATCACAGACCATGCAATCTAGAATTTCTCTCAAGGGTGCAATTTACAGGCCCACAGATGTGAACTCCTCCCTCTGCCCCCTTCTCTCTGCCCCGTTCCCACCGTAAGGTCCTGCAGCTAAAGGAGGCAAGCCAGGGGCGCAGGCAGGGGAAGGGAAGCTCACCGTGAGCAGAAATGGGTACGTGTTGTTTCCCAGTTTCTTGAGCAGGCTCTCCTGGAGCTGAGTTGGGGCACTCATGGCCCCCACGGGAGGGTATACCTGGACCCGAGAAAAATACAGGTCCCTGCGGAAGGTCAGGCCAATCACATCGATGTCCTCCTGGCCATAGCGGAAGGCACAAGTCAGAGTGACATACACTGGGAAGAAGAGGCAGGCAGGTTAGATTTGGTCCATCGCACAGGCCCGTCTGCCTCAGCCACTTCCACTGGGCTGAGCCAGCAACAGAGTGACCACACCATGCTGTCTGTCCCAGGATGCCAGGCTCTACTGGCTGGGAGGAATGGGGGCTGAGAGACTAATACTATGCAGCTGGTTGACACGTTCTGGGAGAATCAGCACGTTCCTAGGGTTAAAGTTCATTATCCTAAATACGACTATCATGGAATAGGAGGCATCTCCATGGCAACCATGTTATTTTGCTAGGATAGGAGAAATCTGTGCATAGGGCTAGCAAGATGACTAATTGAGTAAGGTGTCTGCTTCCAAGCCTGGCAACCAACATTCAATTTTCCAGGACCGACATGATAGCAGGAGGGAACCAACTCTCCACAAGCTGCCCCTGGACCTCCACATGTGTACCCACCACATACATACATACATACATACAGAGAGACACACAGACACACATGCACACTGTGTAAATAAAGATGTAATACAAAAAAAAATGTGTGGATGAAGCCGAGCAAGGTGGCGCACGTCTGTAATCCCAGCACTCGGGAGACAGAGGCAGGAGGATTTCTGTGAATTTGAAGCTAGCCTGGTCTACAGAGTGAGTCCAGGACAGCCAAGGGCTACACAGAGAAACCCTGTCTCAAAAAAAAAGAAAGAAAATATACGTGGACAGACAACATGTACAGTCCACCTGGCCTTATTGTTTTCTCTATCCCTCCCTCCCTCCTCCTGGTCCACCAGCTTTGAGATCTGAAGTTGGGCGTCTGAAATGGTGCTAACTTGCTTGCTTGGGTTAGAGAGGGCAGGATGTCTGGCAAGACAGACAAACAGTGCTGGAAGCAAAACAGACACATGCTGGAGCCATATGGAGGCTGAGGGAACAGCCAAAGGCTCGGGCCAGGCAGGGAGACAAAACCGAATGCTGGAAGTTTCACTTAGAGTCTCTTTGTGCATTGTTCCGGAGTGCATCAAGCATTCTCTAAATCACCATTTCCCAGAATTCCGTCTGATTAAAGGGAGCCTGTGCCCAGTGTAGGAAAGTTCACTTTAAGAGCTTTGAAGACAGGAAGTACACAGCTCTCCACCGTAGTAAGGCTGGTTGGAAGTGGTACCTCAAGTCCCCTGGCTTTGGCCGAGAATTCTCTCTGCATCAGTTCTGAGCCCAGCTGCCCTGTAACTGCTGACTCAGACCAACCGCTGACCAATGGTGCATCCTTCCTTTGAGGTGAGCACTTGAGAAAGGTGCCCACAGCAAGCCTGGATCTCTGCCTACTCCCACCAAGCTGCGGTTTTCCCTGATAACTGAATCCTTGAGTGGTAAAGGGCAGGGACTGGTTGGGTACAAACCAGAGAGCTGCAGAGCACCCAGGGAGGTGGGGGAAACAGAGGTGAGCAATGTCCTGGCATTCCTGCCGTGCTCCCCTCTCACCCCTGACACTGTTGCCAGCCCACACCTGACATATTCCAGTGGGTACATCCAAGGTTTAGAACAATGCCTTGTGGTTGCCAGTAGCAACCGCTCCAAAGGCATATTTAGAATGGAACTGAGTCAGCGACATTACTATAAACATAGCTCGAATCTGTTCTAATTCAGTTTTTGCAACTGTCATTAGTAACAAATGGCTTGCCGCGCACATCACAACTGCCGGAGATCTCAAGGGCATGGCGATACTGTGGTACAAAACTTTGCAAGGAAGCCCAGGAATAAACTCTGGGTTTTATTCCCTTGGCTCTCAGAAGGCATGGTTTCCTCCTACTCATAGATAACCTTCACTGACTGTCAGGAAGATGGGCAAGGAGACTAGGCCTTTTCTGCAAGGAGGATGGGCAAGGGGCTCAGCTCACCTTTCTTCCCCTTTACAAGCTCAGGATCCACCAGAACAACACCATCTAAACCAAGAGAGAAAAACCAAGAGAGTGAGATCAGGAAAACTTGAAAACTCTGGGCAGTATGGCGTCTTCTGTTTTTATTTTGGTAGTAGGATGTTGAGACAAGGTCTCATGTAGCCCACTCTGGCCTTGGACTTGCTGTGTAGCTACGGATGACCATAAACAAGTAATCCTTCCTCCAGGCCGGATTCACCAACCAGCTTGCTTGCTTTTTATTGTTTTTTATTTTGTTTTGTTTCTCTGTGTAGCCTTGGCTGTTCTAGATTCGCTTTGTAGACCAGGCTGGCCTCAAACTCACAGCAATCCTCCTGCCTCTGCCTCTCTAAAAGCTGGGATTAAAGGTGTGTACCACCATACCCAGCTGTTTGGTTTTTGTTTGTTTGTTTGTTTTTAAGAATAGTATTTGTTTTGGGGGTTGGAGAGATGGCTCAGCAGTTAAGAGCACTTGCTGCTCTTGCACAGGACCTGGGTTTGGTTACCAGAACACATGTGGTGCCACACAACTGTCCATAGCCTCAGTCTCAGGAGATCCAACACCTCTTCTGTCTTCTGCGGGCTCCTGTGTGCATATGGTGCACACACATGCACTCAAGCCCACATGCTTACACACAAAATAATAAGAATAGTAATTTTTTCCCAGCACTCATAAGGCAGAGGCAGGGGATCTCAGTGAGTTCGAGGCCAACCTGGTCTACAAAAAGAATCCAGGATAGCCAGGACTACAAGAGAAACCCTGTCTCGACAAACCAAAAACAAAAACAAAAACAAATGAAAAAGCCAAGAATAGTAATTTTTAATTTTTTAAAGATTTATTTATTTATTTTATATGTTTGAGTGCTCTGTCTTCATGCACACCAGAAGAGGAAATCAGATCCCATTATAGATGGTTGGGAGCCACCATGTGGTTGCTGGGAATTGAACTCAGGACCTCTGGAAGAGCAGCCAGTGCTCTTAACTGCTGAGTCATCTCTTCAGCCAATGAAAGCTTTTGTTTGTTTGTTTGTTTTTGTTGTTGTCTTTGGTTTTTCAGGACAGGGTTTCTCTGTGTAGCCCTGGCTGTCCTGGAACTCAGAGATCTGCCTGCATTGACTTCCCTGAGTGCTGGGACTAGAGGCGTGCCCCACCACACACGGCTAAGAATAGTAGTTTTGGGGGGGGCATTGAGACAGGGTTTCTCTGTATAGCCCTGCCTGTCCTGGGCTCACTCTGTAGACCAGGCTGGTCTTGAACTCACAGATCTGCCTGCCTCTGCCTCCCAAGTGCTGGGATTAAAGGCGTGCACCACCAGCACCCAGCAAGAGTAGTAATTTTAAAAATGTGGTTCTGGGATGAGACTGGTTGTCAGTCTTAATAGCAAGCATCCTACCCACTGAGGACAGTTTTATTCGCAGTGCTTAAAACTGCCACTTTCCCCCATACTTCCTCCAAACTTTTGATAGTGAAATGCTTATCAAGCCAGAGGAAGTTACAAAGCTAGCACAGAGGGTTCCGATGCCCTTCATGCAGTTGCATCCCGTGCTTACAGCTTACACACTTACAGCGCTAAATGAGGACATGGGCAAGCACACAATGGGCGTGTACAGTTCTGTGTGATTACCACAATCTAGACCTAGAATTGTCCTGGCATTGCAAAGCTCTCCCTTGGGCTCTGTTGCGCTACCATCCCTGCTCCCACCATCCTCAGCCCCTGGCAAGCACTGTCTGTAGAATTTTGTCATCTTGAGAATGTTGTATAAGTAGGGTCATGAAGTTGTACCCCTTTGAGATTGCTCTTTTTTTTTTTTTTAATAAATTGTTGCAGGTATCAATAGCTCACACTTCACACTTTTCTTTCTTTCTTTCTTTCTTTTTTTTTTTTTTGAGAAAGGGTCTCTGCTATATAGCCCAGGCTAACCTCAGATTCTCATTTGTCCTTCCTCAGCCTCCCAAGTGCTGGGATTACAGGTACATTCCATAATAACTTGATTCTTGATTTTTGTTTTGTTTTGTTTTTTAGTGATTCAATAGTAGTCCATGGTATGGACATACCACAGTTTGTTTAACCTTATTCACCTAATGAAGAGAGATTTTAGTTTTGGTTTGGAGCTGCTGTGAACAGCCACATCCAAAAAAAAAAAAAAGGTTTCATATGTGCAGTTTTCACTTCTCAATAAACACCCAGGAATGCTGTTATTGGGTCATATAGTAAAGATATGTTTAGGTCTTTAAAAAACTGCCAAGATAGACTGGAGAGATGGCTCAGTGGTTAAGAGTACTGACTGCTATTCCAGAGGGCCTGAGTTCAATTCTCAGAAACCACATGATGGCTCATAACTATCTAGGCCTGCAGGGGTACAAGCAGGCAGAACACTGTATACATAAAAAAGAAATAAATCTTAAAAAAAAAAAACTGCCAAGATGTTTTCCCAGTGGTTGCACCACTGTACAGTCCTACTAGCAGCCCACAGGGGCTCAGGTAGCATCCTCAGCCTCATTGGCATTATAACTGTCTGTTCTTTTGACCTTCTTTCTTTGTGCATTTGGAATTTTGAAATGTATTGATTTTGTGTCAGGAAAACACATACATATAATTGGATTCCTGGGTGTTTCCTAGAATCTGGACGGCTCTGGAGATATAAGAAGTGGCCAATCCAGGAGCGTGCTCACCTGACAGCATGTACAGAAGCTATTGACAGTGGATTTTTGGTACTGCCTCCCTTAGGCTCAAGCATTTCAAGTTGTTTTGTTTTGTTTTGTTTTTTGAGACAGGATTTCTCTGTGAGGCCTTGGCTGTCCTAGACCAGGATGGCCTCGAACTCACAAAGATCCACCTGCCTCTGCCTCCCGAGTGCTGGGATTCAAGGCATAGGCCACCACGCCAGGCAGCATTTCAAGTCTTAAGATAAAGACAGTTCCTGTTGTCTCTGGCTTCTCAAACTCATTTACTTTAGGATTCTTCTCACTAGGGCATGGTGGTGCACGCCTTTAATCCCAGCACTTGGGAGGCAGAGGGAGGCGGATTGCTGTGAGTTCGAGGCCAGCCTCGTCTACAAAGCAAGTCCAGGACACCCAAGACTACAGAAAGAAACCCTGCCTCAAAAAATGAAAAAAAAAAAAAAAAAGAATTCTTCTCTTGCTCAAAGCCTCCTTTGAGTCTTTTTGTGTTTCCTTTGCATCAGTTTGAAGGTATGTCTATCATGAGGGGAAAATGTGGACACAGGAGTTTGAGGCAGCTGGCCATATTGCATGCCCAGTCAGGAAGCAGAGATGAATTTGTGTCCTTTAGTACTGAAGGTTGAACCCAGGGCCTTGGACTAGGCAAGTGGTGCTGAGCTACAAACCAGCCCTTTAGTTTTTTTTAAAATTTGAGATTATTAGTGAGATTTGTTTTTTTTAATATTTATTTATCTGTTTATTTTTTTGTTATTTGTTTTGTTTTGTTTTTTGTTTTTGAGACTAGGATTCTCTGTGCAGCCCTAGCCGCCCTGGAGCTCACCCTATAGACAGGCTGGCTTTAGTACATGCAGGTGGTATGCATATATACATGCAGGCAAACAATCATATACATAAATGGAACAAATCTTTAAAAAAATCCATCTCAGCCAGGTGGTGGTGGCGGCACACAACTTTAATCCCAGAACTCAGGAGGCAGAGACAGGCAAATCTCTGAGTTTGAGGCCAGAAGAGGGCTTTGTATACCCTGGAGACGAAATAACATTTGACTGTGACCTGCCACGTGGATGCTGGGAAATAAACTCGGGTCCTCTGTAAGAGCAGCTAGTGCTCTTAACCTCTGAGCCGCCATCTCTCTAGCCTGAGATCCAGCTCTTTGTTTTTTGAGACAAATTCGACTGTTCAGAAACTTACTCTGTAGACAAGGCTGGCTTTGAATTCACAGAGATCCATCTGCTGCTGCTGCTCCTGAGTGCTAGGATCAAAGGCGTGTGCCACCTTACCCTACTGAGATTCTCTTTCTTTTCAATGAGGAACCAGCATTCTGATGACTTAAAGAAAAGCTGACATTGAATTTTCCTCCAAACTCAACTTACCTACAGGCTCTACTTGGCTGACATGGTCTACGTAGTCTCTCTTCCCCAGATAGATGGTCACCTGCAGGAGGAACAAAACATTCAGTTGGAGGCCAACAGCCCCAAAGTGTTTGCAGCTGTGTTTTTCCTCTTCCTCTTATTCAGTGCTGGGACTCGAACCTGGGCCCACATGCATGCAAGGCAAGGCAAGCACTCTACTCTTTCCATTGGTCCTCAGAAGAGGAGTCACTTGGCTCTACAGATGCTCTGTAGCTTCCTTCTCTCCCTGTGGCGACCATGGTTCATTTCCAGTGCTGTGCACAGTCTTCCATCCCTATATGGCCTCCAAGGAATTCTTTCTATCCATATGGATGGTGGGAATTCTTCCCACTCCGTTTTCTCCTCCTCTTCTCATCAAGCCCAGGTCTGCAAGCAACCAAGTAAATGCGACAGGCCGACCCCTATGTTAGTGGAAGATCATGCCTATGGATACAGTCAGGCCTCTGTTTCCAGTTGTGTGCCGAGAAGCCTTGTCTCCTCTGCCCTGAGACTTCCTGGGCTAGGCAATGAAGTAGGACTTCCAGAAGAGTACCTGGGAGCCCATCAGGTGAGTCCTGCACAAGCAAACCAGCAATCACACGCTGAGGAAGGAGGAGGTGGAGCGAATGGTGGGAGCACCATCCATGCTCCTGGTAGGTGGTCTCCGTCTCCTCAGCTATTCTGTAGGAGAGCAGGGGCTGCTTCCCCACTGCTCACTGCTCTACCTCGGATGCCTTGGGGTGAGTGTGGAGGATCTAAAGGAGTGATCCCCAACATTCCTAATGCTGCGACCCTTTAATACAGTCCCTTAGGTTGTGGTGACCCTCCTCCCCAACCATGAAATTATTTTTGTTGCTACTTTGTAGCTGGAATTTTGCTATGGGTATGAACTGTAATGTAAACATTTGTGTTTTCTGATGGTCTTAGGTGACTCCTGTGAAAGGGTCCTTTGAATTCCATCGGGGTCATGACTCACCGATTGAGAACCACTGCTCTAGCATGTTCTATATACCTTTCAGCCTTTTCAGTATTTACTGCAGCCTTTGGGACATAGAGGGATTCACTCAGTATTTGCTAAGAATGCCAACGAGCAGAGCCATGCGCCCTGGCTAGGCTCCCTGCTTCTCAAGGCCTCTCAAGTACACAGTGTTATTGTGTCAAACAATCTAAATGATTTTTTGACATTAAATCATGTCTTAGTCTCAATCCTCTACAGTGTATTATTTGTCCCCAAGTGGGACCATTTGCACGACTGATGTTAAGGTGGTATTAAGCAAATGCCCGATCTCTGTTAATGGAGTAGATCCAGTAAGAGGCCTTGTAAATCTGTGTACAGTGTTTCTTCAGACCTCATCAGCTAAGGAAGGGAGCTAGGCTTGGAACATGGATGCAGGCACACACACTGCAAAGTGCGCTGCAACAGATGCCAAGCTTCACCCTCTAGACCACAGCTCCACTCTGAGGCTAGCCTGGCTGACTCACCCAGTGAACTCCCGGCCCTCTGCTTTCTATGCAGGATGGACCCAAGAGTAGAGAGAGAGAAGAGGGGGAGCTGGCATTTGTCCCATGCTTGCCTGCCTGGCATGGGGCTGGCACATTCTTCTGAGCATGGTCATGGTTCCTGGCAGGTGGGCCCTGTTGGCTTCTGGGTTCTGAGATCTGCTAGATACACTATCTCTTAGCTTAGGGAAGCATCTATTCCCAGGGCTACAGGCCTGGTCCAGACCGGATGGGACTAAGGTTCCCAGTGATGGTACACCACGAGTCTCTCCCAGAGTCTTACTCTCCTCAAATCCACCCCTTTCTGTTCTTGCAGGAACCCTAACATGTGGCTATATTCTAATTCATAGGTGTGTCTGTCTCCTCCCTCCTATGGATTAGCATCCAGTTTCTTGAAGGTGGTCAACAGGAGCGATCCTTACCTCTAGGCTCCAGGCCCCTCTGGTCTCACCTTGGCCCTGGCCACGGCAACTCTGTCATAGTCCCGTCATAGCTGAACCTCTCTGGCCCTGCTGTCTGCAGAGCGAGGAAGGACTCTTAGCCATGTCTCTAGCTGAGGAAGCCCTCCCTACCCATGCTCCAAGAGCACATTTTGGCAGTACAAGTCCCTGGCATCTCAGCATGCTCTGGCTGCCCCTGTGTTATTTTAAGATAGAGTCTCTGGGTCTGTAGCACTGTGTAACCTGGGCTGACTGCAAACGCCTTGTCGGGCATGGTGGTACAGCACTCACCTTTAATCTCAGCATTCAGGAGGCAGAGGCATGCAGATCTCTGAGTTTGAGGCCAGCCTGGTCTATAAAGAGGGTTCCAGGACAGCCAGGGCTATACGGAGAAACCCTGTCTTGATAAGCCAAAAAAAAAAAAAAAAAACCCAACTAACCAACCAACCAACCAAACACCTCCTGCCTTGTCCTTCCAAGTGCTGGGATGGCAGGCACCACCATCATGCCTAACGTTGCAGCCTTTGGTACTACAGGAACAATAGGGATGCGCACCCCCTTCCCAGCACATGTCCCACCTCCTGACTTCCAGGGCTATGGGGGCTCCAGCACTGTGGGTCTATGGAGACAAAAGCTCTCCAAGTTGCTATCTTGCTTAGAGGTAAGTGCTGGGGCAGAGGCAGCCAAAGGGCGTGGGAGGGAAGAAGCGAGGGGAACTCCATCTTTGAAGGAAGCGCTACCTGAGCAGAGCCAGAAACAGCCACTCAAGCAGGACAATGGGCAGGAATGGCTCTCTGGGCCAAAGAGATGGGCAGGTGCCAAAGTGAAGAGAGGGTTTCTGGAGCCAGCAATGGCCTCCTTTGCAGCAAGTGGATACTGAGTGAAGACAAAAGCCGAGACAGGAAAGGTCTTGAGGACCCAGGTCTGAGGCACCCAGAAAGATTCCCTGGCACAACCAGGATGCCACTTTAGATAATCTGATCATTCCAAACTTGAAGCAACTCTGAGAGATGAGATTAGCACTGTCTTCTACAGCAAGAGATCGAGGTTCTGCAAGGGAAGGCCAGGCAGGCAGCCTCTTTATGGTGGGAAAGTGGGGGGGGGGGCGGACAACACTGAAGAGTCTTTAGGAGGGTGAAGATAGGGGAGCAGTTTTTTCTCTCAAGCTTTGGCTGGGAGGGAGAGAGTTGGAGACGATGGAGGCCAACCTGTATGACTTTCTTTCTCTTTGACAAGTGCTTTCTGTGTAGCTCTGGCTGGCCTCGAACTGGACTCCTCATGCGCACTGGAATCGGAGGTTGGTCTCATCTCATCTCATCTGCTTCCTGCCTAAGGGTCAACCACCCCACGGTCCTGCCACCAGGCTGACCCCATTATGTTGGATTGCATCCTCAAACCCGGAACCAAAATGAGCTCGAAGGTGGGAGGGGCTCCCAGCAGCCTCAGGATATCACAGAAGAGAGAATCACAGAGAAATGGCTGCAGAGGCCAGGCACCCCATGACTGGGGCACACAGGGCTTGCCAGTACACAAAACACAAGACATGAATTGATGGCTTCTCCTCCACTCTGACCCTGGCACCAGCAAAAAATTAAGTATGGCCTGGTAGCACATGCCTGGAATCCTAATTTCTCAGAAGGCAAAGGCTGGAGGAGTCCAAGTTCAAGTCCAGCCTGGGAAACTTCATGAGAGTCTGTCTGAAAATAGTAGTGAATAAAATTAGAGTTGTTGATATGTATATATATATATATATATATATATATATATATATATATATATATATTGTGTGTGTGGTGTGTGTGTGTGTGTGTGTGTGTGTGTGTGTGTGTGTGTTAGGGTGCTAGCCTAGCATATATGAGGCCCTAAGTTCAATTCCTCAGTACCAAGAAGAGGGAGGGAAGGAGGGTGGGAAGGAGGGAAGGAGGAAGGAAAGAAGTAAATGCATTTCATGTTTCAAACAGTGTCTGTTTAGAGACCAGGTACATTTTAAGGAGGCACGGCCATAGACAACAGATGTCTGTTAGGCATTAGTGGTGGCGGTGGGGGGAATAGTAAGTGATCAGGGAACCCGGCACAAAGTGGTCCATTTTCTGTAGGAAGCAGAGATGAAAAGAACTGGACAGACACAGTGGGAGTAAGAGTTCAAGGATGAAAAGATATAGGGCACCAAAGCTATAACCTCAAAGAGCCCAAGGGCTTGATGGAAATGATGACACTTCCTGGCAGCAGAGGAGCAGGCACGCGGAACTTCCTGCCAACACAGGAGGGTGCACGCGGAGGGTGCATGTGAAGAGCCTGGCTCCTCTGTGAGGCACCGTAAGGAAACCAGCCAGCAGGGCAAGGCCAAACAACACTCCCATTAAGTACCTGCTAGATACACTGCTAGTCTTTCAATTTGGCTCTCAAACTGGCCTGTGCTGTCACACATAACACATTCCCAGAATTCAGTGAGGGAGAAAGTAGCAAGTATGGGGCTGCGAGACGGTGGGCTGTAGCATCCACCGTTGCTCCTCAGTCTTCTCTCACTGATTGTCCATCCCATGGACACACAACTCCCTAGGCCGCATGGTAGGTGGATGTTGATCACGGTTACGCTTGACAAATGTCTGCTCCCTAATATTCTTACAATAGCTCCTGAGAAGCATCTCTCTTCTGTGCCACTTACCGACTTGTCCCGAGAGACCTTCTTGAAGATGACGTGGGATTTGTTGGTCTTCACAGAGGCTGCCATGTTGTCTGTCAGAGGCTGGAGGGCTGGGAAAGCACAATGATCCCAAAGATGAAGTTAAGAATATTCTGGACATAAACTCTACTCCCGAGACTCATTTGGACATTTCCCCCCGCAGGCCCCAGCATCCTCGCTTGATCAAATCAGCTCTCTGACTGGTTGTACGTCACTGCACTGTGCATTTGAAGCATATTTAGCTTTTTATTTATGTGTATGTGTGCCACATGTGCACAGATGCCTGCAAGGCCGGAAGCTGGAGTTCTAACCCCTGACATGGGTGCTGGGAACCAAACTCAAGTCTTCTGGAAGAGCAGCAAGTGCTTATAACTGCTGAGCCATTTCTCCAGCCCCAGTGCTCCCCCCCCCACCATCCAAATGGGCTCTGCGTAACCCTGGTGGCCTGGAACTCACTGTGTAGAGCAGACTGATCTCAAACTCACCGAGATCCATCTGCTTCTACATCCCCGAGTGCTGGGGTCAAAGGTGTGTGCACCGCCACTCCTGGTCCAGTTTATGTTTTGGTGTGTTCTGTTTTTCTTGCTAAGCTTCAAACATTGCAGTGAACTTCCCCAGCTAGATTCTAATGAAGTTTTGCCTTTTCTCATTAAATGTTAGTGCCGTTACTTGTCAGGTTGCGCCTAAAGTGCTGTCATGCCAGGTGTGGTGACACCTACCTACAAGCTCAGCACTCAAGAGGCAGAGCTAGGATTGCAGAACATTTGAGGTAAACCTGGTCTACATAGTGAGCTCCAGGGCAGCCAGGGTTACATAGGAAAACTCGGCCTCCACAAAACCAAAGAGCTCTGATCACGTTTGGATCCTTTCTTCTTCTCTTCTCCTCTTCCTCTCCTTCCTATTCCTCTTGTCTCATTATGTAGCCCAGGTTGGCCCCAATCTGGCAATCCTCATGTCTAGTGTACCACCACACCAGGCTTTTCTGTGCCTTATGGTAAGCACACAGAAAAGTGCCCCTGAAACATCCCACAGCATGACTGTTTCCCAAATGCAGTTGCCGGTGGTATATGAGAACCTCACAATTCCACCAGGCAGCCCTTTCTTTCCACTCAACATATCTGTTCCCTCTTCTTCGGCTGGCGGATAGTCACAGACATCTCCTGGTCTGGGATTAAAAGCCCTCAAGTTTCCTGTCCAAGCAAAATCCTATGCAAGCTAAAGGCAGCGAACCCTAGCACTCCACCCTGCAGAAGCATGCCTGTCCTTGTCGTCCTCTGTGTCCACCCTGGTTTCTGGGAATGCCTGGTTTGGCGTTCACTTACCTTGTTTCGATCTGTCCACCAACCAGTTGGGATGGCCAGGGAGGTTAGGAGAAGGTCCCTATGCTTTTGGATGGTGAGTAGCCAACCTCTGCTTTGAGGCAACTGGTAAACTCCTACCAGATGACCCCAGAGGGCAAGGGTGAGGCCCCTGGCTGCCACGTGGGGGATTTGTAGGGATCTGTGAGGATGCCCAGCACTGAGATCTGTCTCTAAAAGCAAAATCAGATTTGTGGAGCAGGAAGGAGATAGGATTAGCGAGATGGCAGACTGGCCATGTCAGCAGTTCTAAGTATTAGCTGGGAACTCCAATCTTCTCAGAGGGTCCCAAAGATGCACGAGCCATCCAGCTGGCCTGAGGAAGGTGCAGAGAGGACCAGCTAATTGAAAGCTTTTTTTTTTTTTGTCCTAAACCTCTTTGGGTTCTGGAAATAGATGGCTTATCTCTTTGCTCCTCAGCATCATCAGGAAGGGGGATGTTCAAGTGACAGACTTGATTAAGCTCAGCAGGCATTACAGTATTATATAAAGAAAAAGGTCAAGGAGAAATGTCAACCCGGGGCTGGGCTGCACGTGTCCCTCTTCTTCATGTCAACAGTCCTGCTGGGCCCTCTGTACCCTCCTACATCTTTACACGTCCAGTATGGGTCCACACACTACCTGGGGTTCCCTGGACAGTAATGACTGCACCATTGATGGGCATCCATCTCTACTTTGCAGGCCCTTCTCCACACCGGCACACACAGCCTTAGCCCCATCCATCAGTTCCCCTGCTGGGGAGGTGCTGTCATTCTTCATGTAGACATGTGTAGAGCATGCGTGAACCTTCTACCTGGCTCCTTCCAAGTTTGGTCAGGTGTCATTTCCTCAGAGAAGTCTTCCCAGGCACCAGGACCAGGCCGCTTACCAGGCACAGTTGCCATTCACTCTTACTAAGGTCTCTTCTTATTAGACTCTGAGCCTGTGAGGCAGAACGCCCACAGCACTGTTTCCCTTACTTTCCAGGGAGCAGTCCATGGTCCCAAACACTCAGGGAATGAAAGTCTGGGATGCAATGGCCACTAACTCACCTATATAGTGGGCTTCAGTAGTCACGGAAGCTTATTGTGATACCTGGGAAGGGGGGAGTGGTCAGCATCTGTCCCAAAAGCTGGCAGCTTTCTGTCCAGTCTGGACAATGCCCACCAGGTCCTGGTCTTACTTCTCACCACTCTGCCCATCAAACAACTGTCTGCTGCCCTCCTTTGCTTTCTGTAGCCCCGCCCCTTTTCCTTCTTATTTTTTGCTGCTGTTCCTCCTCCTCAGTCCCCAAGACGCAAAACCACGATTATTTAGGACTCCACGCACTGAGCAGGTCCCTGCGCAGCAGCAGCAGCAGCAGCAGCTGATGGTTTAGTGATGTATTTACCTAGGTGATGGATTTTGGGACAGTATGTCCCATATCTCTTCTTGTATTTCATTCTGCTCTATTTCATTCCCTGTCCCCCACAAGCTCTTCCTTGTGCCCCCTTTATTTAGTTTTACCTCAAATTGTCAAAGCTTTTAATTTCCAATGGAAAACCTTATATTTGTTTGCATTATTTACTTTGAGATAGGTTCATACTTACAGTCTATTTGCGTCTGCCACATTGGTGCTGGAATTAAAGGTGTGCAACCACTGAATGTGGCAAAACATTTTTCCCCCCAAAGATTTACTTTTAGGGGCTGGAGAGATGGCTCAGAGGTTAAGAGCACTGGCTGCTCTTCCAAAGGTCCTGCGTTCAATTCCCAGAGCCTTACATGGTGGCTCACAAACATTTATAATGAGATCTGGTGCCCTCTTGTGGCATGCAGGAGTACATGCAGACAGAACATTGTATACACCATAAGTCTTTTTAAAAAGATTTATTTTTATTTTTGTTGTGTATGAGTACATGTATGTGCATCATGTACTTGCTGGTGCTTGCTTGGGCCTGAAGAGGCTGTCCAATCCCCTGGGACTGCAATTACAGATGATTGTGAGCCTCCATCTGGGCACTTAGAACTAAACTCAGGTCCTTTCCAAGAGCAGCAAGTGCTCCTAATCACTAAGCCATGTCTCTGGGCACAACACTTTCTTTTAAAATATATTTATTTCATTGCGTATGTGTGTGCTGTAGAGCATGTCTGTGGGCCATATGTATGCAGTACCTAGAGGCCAGAAAAGGGCACAGGAGCTCACAGAGCCAGAGTTACAGTGTGAACCTTCACGCTAATACTGGGAATCAAACTCATACCTTCGGCAAGAACAGACAGTTGTCCTTATCACTGAGCCATCTCTCCAGCCCCAACATGTTTTTTTTTTTAAACAGAGAAATGCTAGCTAAATGTAAAAGGAATGATAAAAGAAAACATTATCCAACAAAGCGCAATTGTATTAATCCTAGCTTCTTAGTTTTGTTTAGTTCCACACCCTCAACCCCTTTCCCTTTTGACCTGGAACTCATGGCAATCCTCCTGCCTCAGCCTCTCGAATGCTAGGATTATAGGTGTGGACCACCAGACTTGACTAGTTTCTGCAGACAGGATACTGTGAGTCCTAGAGAGACTGCTCTTTTAGATAGGGACAGTAAAAATGCCACTTCCTAGTGCTCCCAACCTAGAGCCCCCACCCCCACCCCACCCTACCTCATCCCTGCCCTAGGTTTGGTTTTTCTGACTTAGGCTTGCCTTGAACGCATGATCCTCCTGCCTCCCCTTCTGGAGGAAGTAGCCAAGGCCCACACCTTGACCCTGCTTCCCTCAGACCCTAACCTCTTTCATCAAGGCTGTTGTACTTCAGGTCCCGCGCTGCCATCATCACATCTAGAGACACTCTGAACTCTCCAGATCCTACATGGCCTGTTTTGCCTGTCATTTCCACGGAAACAGCAAAAACTATTACCATGGTTTCCCCTTACTTCCTGGTCAACCCTAGCATTTCCCAGCATGGTTCTGCATAGCACGGCAAGCCCCCTCCTCTAGGGACCTATGAGTGACAGATTTCAGTACGGCAGAGTTACCTCCTGATCTTTTAGCTTCACCATATAATTGATACCTTGAAAGGCCAGGACTAGTCACTGCTCTTTAAGCCACCAAGCAACAAGGTGATGCGGGGGACAAGATGCCTCCAGTACAAGGCGGTGCATATGGATCACTGTCCCAACTGCATGTGAAGCAGTCCCTTGGATTAACTTGAATCCATGAAGTCTTTACATCCTTCTTCTGGCCAAAAACGGAGATGTGTTAAAATACAGTTAAGGCCTCAACATCCATGTGTAATGTGTGACCCCAGACACTCAGCTGGATAAGTGTGGTACCGGATAAGTGCAAAACACGTTGGATACACTGGGGAAGGTGTGAAGATGGATGAGATGAGAACTAGCAGAACAGAGGCTGGCAGCGGCCTCCGTGTGTGGAAGTGCCAACCTGTGCCAGCCTGAGGATGGCCCGAGGATGGCCCAAGTTCAATCCCTGCTTCCAACCTGGAGGGACAGATCTACTTTCAAAAGCTTTGGCACCTGCAGGAGGACAAGCACGGACCCAGACCAAAACCCAAAATAAAGGGGCTGGAGAGATGGCTTAGCAGGTAAGGGCTCTGGCTGCTCTTGTAGAGGCCCTGGCTTTAGTCCCCAGCACCCATATGGTGGCTCACAGCCCCCTGTAACTCATTTCAGGGGACCTGAGATTTTCTTTTGATCCCCATATTAGCACCAGACATGTGCATGGTACAATATGTACATACATGAACAAAAATGTTCATACATATACAAATGAAATTAAATTTTTTTTTGCTTTTTTTTTTTTCCCCCAAAACAGGGTTTCTGTGTAGCCTTGGCTGTCATGGACTCACTTTGTAGACCAGGCTGGCCTCTAACTCACAGTGATCCTCTGCCTTCCAAGTGCTGGGATTAAAGGTGTGCACTACTATGCCTGGCACAATAAAATAAATTTCAAAAAGAAAATGTAAAACTAAGATAAAGGTATGCATTAAAATAGGTTATAGGTTAGATACGGTGGTGCATTTCTTTAATTCCAGTGTTTTGGAGGCAAAGGTAGGCAGATCCCCAAACCAAAACAAGCAAAAGACTATGAATGCAGGAGGCTATATAACTTCTCCCTTTGAACTATAAAAATAGGGGCTGGAGAGACTTGCAGAGGGCTGGCTGGGTCTGGTTCCCAGTACCCACAAGGCTGCTCACAGCCATCTATAACTCCAGTTCCAGAGGGTCCGTCACTTCTCTTCTGACCTCTGCAGGCGCCAGGCACACATACATACATACTTGCAGGCAAAACACTCATACACATAACATTTCAAAAATCTAAAAATAATCTTTTCCAAATACAAAAATGATGACTACAGACATGATGGTGCCTGTAATTGGAGGATTTCCACAACCTCAAAGCCAGTTTGACCTATACAATGAGACACTAACCTCCTCTCACATCTACCCACCCCTGCACCCCCAAAGCTAGGGCCAGCAAGATGGTTCAGTAGGTGAAGACACTCACCACAAAATTCTAATGACATGAGTTCAATCAATCCCTGAACCCTCATGGAAATGGGAGGAGAAAGCTGACTCTGAAAAATTGTCCTCTGACCTCTACACAAGCTGTCACCTGTGCATACCCATACATACACATAATGTATACATAGTGATAATTAAAAGTTAAAAATATAGCCAGGCGTGGTGGCACACGCCTATAATCCCAGCACTCGGGAGGCAGAGGCAGGTGGATTGCTGTGAGTTCGGAGAGGCCAGCCTGGTCTGCAAAGTGGGTCCAGGACAGCCAAGGCTACACAGAGAAACCCTGTCTCAAAAAAACAAACAAACAAACAACAAAACAAAACAAAAAGAGTTAAAAATATAAAAAACAAAGAGAAGTAAAATAGCCAGAGCTCTCTAATATTACTATTGAAAGAGCTCAGGCTGGGGACATGCCTCAGAGGATAAGAGCACTGCCTGTTCTTCCAGAGGTCCTGAGTTCAATTCCTAGCAACCACATGGTGGCTCACAGCCATTTATAATGTGGTATGTTGCCCTTTTCTGACATGGATATGTACATGCACGCAGAGCACTGTATACATAGTAATAAATAGATAAATCTTTAAACAAAGTAAACCTTGAAAGAAAGAAAGAAAGAAAGAAAGAAAGAAAGAAAGAAAGAAAGAGAGAAAGAAAGACAGGGCTCTGGGCAACAAGCCCTGGTTCTGGCTGCAAGCTATATGCTCCTAGAATCCTGCATCCTCTCACTGATGCCTGGGCACCAGGCCACAAGTGTGTAGACGAGCACATCTTAGTCACTGAACTGCCATAACTATGTGTACGTGTGTGTGTGTGTGTGTGTGTGTGTGTGTGTGTGTGTGTGTGTACATGTGTGCGCACGCGCACTGAGGATCCAGCCAGAAGCCTTGGGGTCACACACACTAGGGAAACCTCAACTCACATCTATGTGGAGATTTCATTTTTAACCTCTAGTGTATGATGCTTTATTGTTCTTTACTTGATGGACAAATGAAGGACAAAAGCACAGTGTTGTCCCTAAAAGCCAAACATTCTAGATGCCGGACACTTTTATTCTGATTGAGATTCCCAGCATTTTTGCTGTGACACTATCCCCCACCCCTACAGCATATGTAATGTCTAGTGAGATCTAACACCTTCTTCTGGCAAGCCTTCCACAGACCCCGGCCTGTCAAGGACAGACCTATTGCTAGCTGTGCATTACAGAACTGCCTTGTGAAACTGCTGAGCCCAGAACCGTTGGAAGAAGCAGCATGAACCCCACCCAGTTAGCAAGACCAGTAATGCTTGCTGTGTGTGTGTGTGTGCGTAAGCTTAAGTCACAACCATTTCAAAAGATGGCTCCGGAGCATAAGGACAGGAACATGTACTCTATAAAATAAGCACAGAGTGTGGCTGTGCTCCGGGATAAATCCTTACTTTGAAAAAAATAGGTGACTCCAAAGTTGGGCATCCTATCACATGTTATTAGTTCCAGCATTCTGGAGGCTGGAGCAGAAGCATCTTACGTTCAAGGACAGCCTGGGTTACTTATGAGAAAAAGAAAAAAATTAAGGGGGCTGGAGAGATGGCTCGATGTTACGGCGTTTGCTGCTCTATCAGAGGACCTGCATTTAGTTCCCAGTACTCACATCGGGTGGCTTACAACTACCTGTAACTCTAGCTCCCAGGGAATCCAACACCCTTCACAGGTGTACACACACACACACACACACACACACACACACACACACAGAGCTCTCATTATGCCTTTCCTCTAGATTTCTTCTTGAAGTTGGCTGGCCTGAATCCTCAGTCCAGGAAGCCCTGATCATATGGGACTTTTACTGGAGTAACACACAGGGAGAAGCTGTGTTTCAACTCAAAACCTTAAGGACAGTCAGGGCTCACGGGGCTGGGGGCAATTCTGTGGGGGACTGCCAGCCAAAAGGCTAATGGACTTTGAGGCTAACTTGTCACCTTAAGGGCACATGCTGGAGGAGAGAAAACATCAACTGATAATGAAAACAGCTTGTCCTCACTGCTAGAGCTTTAGGAGCAAACATGGGGAAATCTGAAATAGTTGCTATTTCTGAGGAGCCATCACCTGAGGCTGGAGGGATGACTCAGTAGCTAAGAACACTGGCTGCTCTTCTAGAAGACCCAGGTTAGATTCCCCCCCCCCCCCCCCCCCCGCCAAAAAAAAAGGGGGGGAGGAAGAGGGGGAGGAGGAGGAGAATAACAAAGTGTCCATTTTTCTTTGGATTTATCTGTTGCTTAATAGATCTTCATAGGAAAAACCACCAATGCCTTTGTTGGTTAGTGTTAAGAGCTGGTGACTATATACTACAAATTATAAAACAGCACAAAACTGTTCACTTTAAAACAGTGTGTGAGGGGCAGAGATGACTCAGCAAGTAAACACTCTTGCCACCAAGGCTGACAACCCAAGTTTGATTCCTGGAGCCCACACAGTAGGAGAGAACTGCTACAAATTGTTCTCTGAGCTGTACACATGCATCCTAGCAAGCATTACCTCCTAAGTATATGAATGAAGCTGGGCGGTGGTGCACGCCTTTAATCCCGGCACTTGGGAGGCAGAGGCAGGCGGATCACTGTGAGTTCGAGGTCAGCCTGGTCTACAAAGCGAGTCCAGGACAGCCAAGGCTATACAGAGGAACCATCCTAAAAAAAAACCTTAAAAAAAAAAAAAGTTTTTGAATGAACAAACATAACATGGTATGAGAATGACAACTCAGTAAATTGCTTACAAAACCCTAAATGCAACCTCCAGCATGGAGAAGTTGGGTGTGGCGGCACACGCGTACAATCCCAGTACTCAAGGTAAAGATGCAGGAGGATCAAAGTTCACGGTCACGCTCAGCAAGTTTGAGGCCAATCCAGAATAACATAATGTTTAAAAAAAAAAAAACCCAAACGGTTACTGAGTGCCCATGTGCTTTGCACTCTGTAGGGTGCCAAGGGTGACTCCTGAAAGCTCCTGACTCTCTCATTTGGTATGCTCCTGCAAGTATCAGGGCTTCTGGCTCCCCAATTAGCAATCAGCCATGTGAGAGCCACAGGCATCTCCCCCGCCCCCCAATCTGAGCCCAAATACAAATCAATACAAGTTCACTTGTATTTCCTGCCTCCCTGTGTCCTGGAATCAGAGCAAACCTGCCAAAGTCCAACGCATCTTAATGGGCAAGGATAATGTCTGGACATAGATATGTTAAGTTTGCAGAAGAAAATCAACCAAATTCTGTGCAGGGAACTGAAACATCAGCGAGCGGTACTGTTCCAGAGGACATGATGGGAAAACAGATAGTATTGGGCTGACTCCAACATGGCACCACGATTTTCCCTCTCCCCCAGAACCTCTGATTTCTCCAGGTCTGGGTTTAGAGCACCAACCCTACCTATGTCATTTGCTAGTCAACATGTTAACAGGTGACTTAAAGGTGACAAATGCTCACAGGCTAATGCCTTTTTGCTATTCCATCCCATCCCTCAATCTAGTCATGTCAACAGACCAATAGAGGCTGCCCTCTAAACATCTACCCCATATGACTCAATAATGGTGTTATAAAGTCCTTTTGCATTCTTGGAAAACAAGATGGCTTAGTGGGTAAGCCGCTTGCTGCCAGGCCTGATGACCTGACTTTGATCCCAGGCCCCATACATACACATGGTGGAACCAATTCCTACAAGTTGCTCTCTGACCTCCACACATGTGCTGTGGCACACAGCTGCCCATGTACATACAGACAAGTAAATGTAGCTTTACATTTTAAAAAGCAGCTTAGAGGTTTCTTTGCTTTTTCTCCCCCACCCCCCCCCCCAGGGTTCTCTGTGTAGCCTTGGCTGTCCTGGACTTGCTTTGTAGACCAGCCTGGCCTTGAACTCACAGAGATCCTCCTGCCTCTGCCTCCGGAAGCATGCACCACCATGCCCAGCATTACAGGTTTCCTTGCTTCATCATATGTATGCTCTCTCGCTCCTTCTCCCTTTCATCCCTAGTGCTCCATCTCCACTCCTGTGTGTTCTATTGTCTTCCCCACCCACTGCTTTAAAACACTCCCATCCCATTTCCCTTTCTAGTTTCCTGACTTTTTACCCACATTCACTTCCACTGACAAATACTTAACAATGAGAAACTCAGTTCTGCTTTTGAGCAGCTAGGGCTACCTTGCTTAGCATGTTTTCCAGTTCTGTCCTACAAACTTCATGTTTTTTTTTTTTTTTTATGGTTCAAGAAATCCCACCGTGTGTGTATGCCACGTCTCACCACACATTTATGTCTCGATGAACATCTAGGCTGATTCTACATCTTGGCTGTTGTGAAAACCTGCAAGTATCTTCGCAGTGCCCAGGAGTGGTCTGGCTGCGTCATATGATAGTGATGACAGGTCAGGAAGGGCTCAGGGGTATGACACAGACAGCAAAGAATGCAATGAAAGCCAGAGCTGAGTACACAGCAGCAGCCTGCTCAGGCTGGGCTCACCTGAGGTCAGTCATGAAGCTGGCCAGAACTCAGCTGTGTGAAACTTTCTCCCATTTTTAAAATAAATAATTCAGATGGCTAAACTGGAACAAAAACCTCATTTTATTACAACTTAGATCACCTTATAGAAATTAAAACGGTGGCTTCCATAAAAGCAGAAGTAGTACAATCTAGCATGTTACTCACCTCAGCATGTTTCACACAGGCTAGTGTGTAAATGGCATGCTTCAAGTTGGGAGGCTGACAAATCCCAGTTAGGCAAATGGATTTGAAGACACATGGGTGCCCTGTGTGCCTTGATTCATGGCAATCTTGTTTCCCAGCCAAACTATCACTGGGAACTGAGGTGCCCCTGCCCTCTCCTCCATATATTTACTGTAAAGCCACAGAATACCCTGTGCCCCAGAGTCTAGGATTAAAAAGCAGTACACAAGGGTCAGGCATGACCCCTTTTAATCACAGTGCTCCAAAGGCAGGAGGATCTCTGTGAATTACAGGCAGTCAGTTACACAGTGAGACCCTAACTCAGGAGGTGTGTGTATGTGGGGGGGTGGGGGTGGGGGACACAGAGCCTTTAGGACTGAAGCCTCTAACCTGATGTATAATACTGCATTTTGAAATGACCTAGTGAACATTAAACTGTTAATTAAAAATATCCTGTTATATACAAGTAACATACAGACTGAACAGGTTATATTACTAGGAGGCAGTTAGACTAGGAGACAGCCTCCCTGGTGGCTGTATGTGAGAAACACCTGAAAACAAGACCACACCATGCAAAGACTAGACTAGAAACCCACAGTGATGCGAGGACTCCACCTGCAGGCAAGGAAGGTGCAGACCTGGTGTGAACAAGACACACGCCCAGTGCTCAGTGCTGCCAGTTAAGAAAGAACGAGGATGCACGAACTAAGTCAAGAGCAGCTCTGCTTCCAGTTCAAAACCAGGGTGACCTAAAGCAACTATGATGCTCATCTGACGCTCCCCTTCTCCCTTACAAGGGTAGTTCATGTCTGGTAGCTGACAGCTGTTTGCCTAAGACTGGTGAACAGCCAAGCACAGTTTCTGTGCTCTGACTTACTTAGCGGAGGCAGGGTATCAGTCCACAGCAACACCCAGTGGGGGAGAAGGGGCCTGCAAACTCTTCCCTAGTGTTCAGACTTGCATAGGACACAAAGTACTACTGTTTATAGGGAGTAGTAGTTTACGGGGCAGGCGACATGCTGAAAATGGCCAAAAATGACAGGAAAGCCCCTCTATTATCTGGAAACACTAAATACCTGCTGGGCAGGCTGTGTACCTTTTTGCTCCATCCGCTGGGAGGCAAGAGGCTGGTCTAGGCTACAAACAAAGCAAGACCTTATCTCCAAAAAGGATTAAGTATCAGAAAAAAAGCAGTCCCCGCCCCATAACTTAAGGTCATAAAAGAAAAAACAATCAAGATGCAAGGAGTTTGAAAAGCATATAACAGATTTTTTTCTTTATTTACAATCAAGTTCTGTTGGGACACATAATTAAATAAATAAAAGATGTGCCCTGGCCAGCGAACTTCAACTTCCATCAACAAAAGCTCTCTGGTAGCAAACGGTTGAGTTGCACACTGGGCAAGAGGGCTGTCCCGCTGCCCTAGCTCTAGCACTCCTGTCCCTACTGTCCAGAGAACCAGTGTGGAGGCAAAAAATAAAGTGCAAATAAATGTGACAAACACATGGTGCTTCAGACATCCACACACAGGGCTCAGACCACCCGCGCAGGTGAGCAGTACAGATAATGCTTCCTCTGCCTTCATCATAACCTGCTCCTAGATAGGCTTCTTGTACCAAACACCAAGGTCCCTGCATGCACAGGCGGTGGCTAGACTCACAGTCCCAGGCCAGCAGAGGCCCAGGTGAGCACTCAGCCGCCTGCTTTGCACATGCAGTAATGCAGGGTAAAGATGTGTTTCTCACCTCTGCTGCTAATCTACCTGACAGGGAAAGGTTGGCACAGCCCTTTCCTCTTACACAAGCACACACAAAGCTATGTGGAAGTGTTGGCAGGAAGGGAGCCTGGAGTTCTGAAGGCCAAAGATGCAGGAGGTTTCAGCAGTAAGACCAGACATACTGCCAGCCCTGGAAACAGCTCCACTCATCCTTTGTCACATGAGGACAGGCCCTGCATTTGGTTTCCACTGACCCAATGCTGCAGTGAGTCTCCTAGGTAAGTTACCCCACAGAAAGGGGGTGTGCATCAGGCACAACAGACTTTGGAAAAACGGGAAAAGCACAGGGGACCCAATACCCAGTGTGTGCAGTTGTCCTTGGCACTGTCCAGTGGGGAGACCCAGCAGGAACCCTGTGCTCCCCATGAGGTATGAAGGTCAGAATTAGTAGTGTTTCCCACCCAAACGCAGACAAGAATCTAAACCTCTGTGAAGGACCTGCAGGGTCACTTTGATTCAGTGTTGGTTCTTCTTGGCCACTGGAGACCTTCAGTCAAAGTCCTCAGGAAGCTGTGGCACCACATGGCTCCAGCTCTTCTCTAGGAGGACACATCACCTCCAAGATGGGCTGTGGGGGTCCCGAGCTGCTCCTGAGGGTGTGCATCAAGGCTGTGCCCATAGCACAGCTCTGCTTCCTTTGTCCACACTGACAACGTGCAAGCCCGAGGGGGCCCACGCCACCGCATTTATGGAAGAGCTTTAAGGATGGGTAAGAAGAGATCAGTCAGCTAGACACCAGGCCCAGGCATGTGGAAAATGGAGGCACACCCACCCGCAGTGGGGCTTATGCTAAGAAAGCTGCACTGTTCCAGTAAGTAGCACTCAACTAGCTAGAAGATGGGCCCGAGTACACACATTCAAGGGGTTCACCTTACCTGTGCTGTTTTGAAAGAACCTTCTCCACTTTCCCTGTGAGCACACTCCAGACATAAAGAGAACCCTCGGCTGACCCTGCTGCCACGTAACTGCCATCAGGGCTGGGGAACACAACAAGAGGGCAAAAGCTATAGCACTTTGACCTCACATGACCACTCCTGGGCTCACAGATGCTAATCGTGAGCAGCCACATGTGTTTGTCACTGGCTACCAAAGAGCAGTGCCATGTTGCTTCTTGAGGCTCCAGGCCCTATCTATCAGACTCAAGCAACACACGCAGAGCCCAAAGCCAAGCTCTGAAAAGATTATGGTTTCTGCCTGTTGATCGGCTTGGTGCATAGTTCAGTGACAGGAGGGAGGGGAAAGCATGAAATGTTGAGACAGGCTGGGGAGATGGCCTAATGTTTCAGAGTGTTTGCTGCAGCATGATGATCCAAGTTCTAATCTCTAAATTCCATGTGAAAAAAGTACATGTGCACACATGCACCACACTGCGGTGGTCAGCCTAGCTCTAGGGTCTCAAGGGAGCAGAGCGGAGTGGTGGAGCAGAACACATGGTGTCCTCCTCTTGCCCCTCTCTGCACACACATACGTTCATAAGGCCTCACGCACACCACATGAAATGGACACTTTTCCCTGTGGTGAATGCTGGCTCCAGAATACACGTAAGAGAAGCACGATACGCAGAAGGCCGGCTGCAGAGAGGGCACTGGATCACCTTTCAGGGGCACCCCCAAACAACCCCAGGGGTGCCAGGCCTCTCCAGTGTTCGTGTCAAGTCTTGGCAAGTAGACGGGTGAAGAGGGGACTGTGGCAGCTCACTCAGAACCTCTGAGATAACCAAGTAGTGGGAAGAACAGGGCTACTAACCTAAAGACAACTCGGGTCCAGTCAGAGCCGCATTTGAATCCAGGAGCACTGAAACAAAGAGCACAGAGATTAGGTGCTAGGCACCGTGTACTGGCCCAGCAGGACACAAGTAGCAAGGCCAGGCCCAGGGCCCAGTACCTGAATGTCTGCTTGATAGCATTTGTGCGGAGGTCAATGACTTTTAGCAGGTCATCCCGGGAGCAGCTCAGGAGCTCAGTTCTCTCAGGGTTTAAGTCCAGAGCTGTGATCTTCCCCAACAGTTCCATCTCTCGGACCACACTCTCTGACCTAAGGGAGACAGAGCCTGAGACCTAATGCAGGTGGGTCACTTCCAACTTGGGCAGAAATGTCCCCACTCAGCTAAATCCAACAGTCTGAATTCAAGGGCAGGCAGCAAGCATGTCCCTAGCCTCACTACTGCTGCTGAGCTATTCCCAACAAAAAGGCCTACAGGAAGCACTGTTGAGGACCAGAACCATGAAACTGGTTAGGAATTTCCTTGCTTGTTTTTAGAATAACATGACAACTACCAACCAGAACCCTCGATAAGCTGGAGTGAACTAGGGCAACTATACACTTTTTAAAAAACTTCCTTTGGTGATTTCTATGGACTGAATCTGAGGCCTCAGGTGCATAAGCACGTGTCCTACCCTTGATCTGTCCTCCAGCCCCACATAAGTACAATCTCAATGGTGTTACACTTAGCATTTACATGAGGCTAGCATACAAGCTGCTGTGGTGTCTGCAGAGCCTGCCGGCCCTAAGCCATCCCCACCACTACGGGGAGGCCTGCCTTCACTACAGCACACTGCTCACCGCCTTGTGTTCTGCCTTCATTTGCCTAAAAGTAGGAATGAGTAGCTTCTCATCTCTGCTCATCTTACAAATGGCAGAGCATTTGGCACATAGTGTATGCACAGCACATGACGCTGACTACTTTGTATAAAGAAAAGTCTAGCTTAGACCCAGGTGTCCTGGAGCTTTGCCAGGCCCTGAGTATGAGAACACACCCCCACACAAAGCATGCTCATGACTCGGTATGAAAATTCTCATCAGCCTCCCCACTGAGCTCTTAGGGTGTCATACCGGATATCCCAAAAACGAATCTTCTTGTCAAAATGTCCACTCATTACACATTGCTCAGTGCAAACAATGTCATTGCAGCTGGATCCTGCAAACACTGTCTTTATGCCTGGAAGAAAACCAAACACCATCAATCAAAGGCAACTACGTGGCTTGAACATATATAATATGGCTACACTCTTGACCAGAGTCCCCAAAATCATGACTTGAAATGAGAAATCAAGCAGAAACCACCCTCAATATCCCAGTGCCCCCAAACTGAAGTAAACCTGGGGTTCAGACTGAACACACACAAAAGCTGGGTGCAGTGGTACACGCCTATAACAAAGACAGGCAGATCTCTGTGATTCTGAGGCCTTCCTGGTCTACAAAGTGAGTCCAGGACTACACAGAGAAACCCTGTCTCGAAAAACCAAAAAACCAAACCAAACCAAAAAACCAAAACAACAACAACAAAAAACCAAAACAAACCCCAAAAAACCAACCCCCCCCAAAAAAAACCAAAAAATGATAAAAACAAAAACCCAAACAAACAAAATGCAGGCTCTGACGTGGGAACATCACCTCCCCACTAATATCTATAGAAACACACACAGAAGACTGAATTTCCTCACAGACTTTGCTGCGTAGATCCCAGAGTTTGAGGGTCCGGTCGTGACTTCCTGAGACTATCCGTGCATTGTCCAGCAGGAACTTGGCAGAGAGTACTTTCCCACTGTGGCCTGTGAGTGTGTGCTAGAAGAGAGGACACCACCAGGGTGAGATGTGAGGTGACATACTGCCCTCCTGGAGAAACTCCAGAGCTGTAGTGATAATTCTGGTGTCTTAAAAAAAAACCAAACAAACCAAAACCCAGTTATGTTATGTAAATATGTTGTTTTAATCCCAGGTGTGGGCTATGGGGCTGCCTCAGGCTGTCCACAGCAGCAGACTACTGGCCTCTTACATGCTCTGGCAGGGGTATGATTCGCCAGCTGAAGATAGTTTAACTCCAGGGACTCTAGAGAGGATATAAAGACCAGAGCCCCAAGAGAAGAGGTGCGGCTGCTCCTCCTGTTTGTCAAATAGCCATGGGAAAAGAGAAGAAGTTGGAGATAAATCCTGACTAGATGGATTGGATTTGCCCCAAGGAACTCAATGGCCCTAATCAGAAGGAAGCAGTTTAAAGAAGTCGACACCTCCTTTCCCCTCTAGGCTTCTTTCTCTCCTACCTAGTGCTGGAGGGGGTGGGGGTGGGGCAAAGGGAGGTAGAGGTAAAGAACTCAATAAAGTAGATGAAAGGCCCTGAAATCCTGCCACACATTCTCAAAGAAATCAGATGGCAAGAGAAAGGAAACGAAGCATACGGAACACAACTTCATGTATGCAGCCCCAGCTCTGATCTGAGGTGGACCTTTGAGAAACCACTTCTGGGTGCTGACTAGAGATGAGATGTTGCTTTGGTTTGATCTTGAATGGTGCGTAAGGACTGAGGCGTGGTCTCTACAGTCTGTGGCCCAGTGAGAAGAGAACACACTGAGCAACACCCCCCCCCCCCGTGCTTCCTGTTTTACTTTCTGACTCTCACACCAGACAAACCTCAGCCACATAATGTATTATGCCACCACAAGTCCAAGCAACCTGAGCTTGAGTTGTTGGTGTCAGCTATTTTGTCCTATCTTACTTAGGTCTCTCACAACAGTGACAGAAAGCTGAGTAACACGGATCAAGACCACAAAAATGAAGGCAGGCGTGGTATTGCATACATAATCCTAGTACCTGGATTCCTGAAATCTGTTAATTCAAAATCAGCTGTGGCAACATTGTAAGACTAGCTTGGACAGCCAGGCCTCGTGGCACACACCTTTAATCCCAGCACTCCAGAGGCAGATGGATCGCTGAGTTCCAGGCCAGCCTGGTCTACAAAGTGAGTCCAGGACAGCCAAGGCTAACATGGAGAAACACTGTCTTGGGAAAAAAAAAAAAAAAAAAAAGAAAAGAAAAAAAAACAAAACAACAACAACAAAAAACAAAAACAAAACAAAACAAAAGACCAGCTTGGCGGCAGAGCACTTATCTAGCACACAGGAGGCTCTAGGACCCAGCAGAGGAGGGGGCGGGGGAAATCTACTAAAGATAAATACAAACCCAACCTTAAAAGCAGCATCAAATTTCATAAAGACCTTGAAATTCAAAAAACAGGAAAGAGGAAGCAGCAGGAGGATGCTTTAAAAAGCCTCTTGCTTCCCCCTCTCCAGGGCTGTATTAACAGGTTCACCACTATGCCTCGCTCAAATGAACAAAGACAGACTTTATTCAGTGCCACTGAAAGTCAGTTCTATACTTAAACCGAGGCTAGACAGGCCCACTGCAGGCTTAATCTACAGAAGGAACCATCAGCACTCCACACACACAGTCAGAAGCCATGGTGCTTAAAGTAAGAGGTCTCAGCTTGAAATGTCAGATCATATCCAAGGACACCAGCACTCCCAACAATCAATCCCTTGGTGACTAAGCTGTCGGATGCCAACCAGTGTCTTCTCTGTGCTTGTCAGGGAACACAGAATGGAGACATCACTGTATGTCAGCTACTGCTTTTGCCCATGATAGCACTACTAGAGCATTATGAGAGAAGCAAGCAGCTGGGGACATAGGCTGTTGAGAGGTGGCCTCGGATGTCAGACCTTTTACTATTCATCATTGACCTCTTTTCAAGGTAAGTTTTTTGTTTTTGTTTTCCTTTTTGAGACAAGATCTCACTAAGTAGAAGGCAGCTGCCTTCTGAGTGCCGGGACTAAAGGCATGTACTAACATGCCTGGCTTATTACTTTTTTGTGCACACCATTGCAGTTTCCATGGAAATGAGAGGCACTGAATCCCCTTCAGCTGATGCTACAAGTAAACAAAACTCTGGCTTCTGCAAGAGCAGCTTGGCACTCAACAGCTGAGGTATCTCTTCAGCTCTCTGATTTTTATATATCATCATGATCATCATCATTATTAATTTTATGTGTGATTGCTCAGTGGACACTTCTCTCTTTGCTTTATATGGGACCAAACAAATCATCAGGCTTCTGATGGTAAGCACTTATTTGTTGAGCTACCTCTGGCTACCTTGGTGTTAATTTTTTTCTTTTTTTGTTTTTCGAGACAGGGTTTCTCTATGTTATCTTGGCTGTCCTGGACTTGCTTTGTAGACCAGGCTGTCCTCAAACTCACAGCGATCCGCCTGCCTCTGTCTCCTGAGTGCTGGGATTAAAGGTGTGCGCCACCACACCCAGCTCTTTTTCTTTTTTTCAATGAAAAACAGAGTCTTAACCATAACGGTTGTACTAGAGCTTTCTATGCTGATTAGACTGGATTAAAGGTATGTACAACACACCTGACTAAACTTTAACCCCATCCCCTCCCCAATTCAAAGGGCTCATTACTGTTTTACTTCTAATTAAGAAAAGAATGCCCAGCTGGGCGTGGTGACGCACGCCTTAAATCCCAGCACTTGGGAGGCAGAGGCAGGTGGACTGCTGTGGGTTCGAGGACAGCCTGGTCTACAAAAGCAAGTCCAGGACAGCCAGGACTGTTACACAGAGAAACTCTGTCTCCGGGGGAAAAAAACAAACAAACAAACAAAACAACAAAACAACAAAACAACAACAACAACAACAAAAACCCTTAAAAGAATGCCCTGGACCATTAATGCAAACAATTTTTTCTCTTTTTCTTTCTTGAGGCAGGGTCTCTCTACTTAGTCCTGGCTGTCCTATAACTCACTATGTGGATCAAGCTGGCCTTAAACACATATTTAAGATATTCCTTTTTCTGCCTCCCAAGTGTTAGGGCTAAAAGCATTTTCCCCCTTTAAGTGGAAAGAATGCCTTTACAAGTACCTGAAGTCCAAGGACTCAAGCTTTTACATGCACACCCGGAGGGCTGAAGGAGACAGAGCTGGGCCATGAGATGGCTCAGTGGGTTAAAGTCCTCACCACCAGGCCTGATAACCTGAAGTTCATCCCTGAACTGACACAGTGGAAGGAGAAACAGACTCTGACTTCTGACGTAATGTGCAATCTCCTGCCTCAGCCTCCCAAGTGCTGAGATTTTAGGCATAAGCCACCATGCTAAAGACATTAGATATTTTTGAAGTTTATTTTTAATATTTAACTTGAACACTACCTTCAAATTTCAGCTTCTTTAAACAGGCATTAGTCAGAGATAGGAGTAGATTTAGATCCCACGACAGCTGAAGCTTCAAAATGGGGTCTGAAGAGCCCCTGTCCCTAAGGGGTCTTGTGCATGTTCCCTGTGGGCCTCAAGGCAGACTGTGTGGATCACTATGTAGATGCACCATGCACAGAGGTCAGAATAAGGCATTGGGTCCTTCTGATATGAAGCCACAGTCTAACTCTGCATTGCAGAGGGCATCCACAGCTATGTACTCTTAGGCCTCAACCAGACCTCAAGTGGCTACTTCTCCACAGCACTGAAGAGGTGAGAGGTGGGACAGTCAGAAAAATGAGCCACCTGATGCAAACCGTAGCGACAAGACTTTAAGGGAAGCAGCCAGTGCCCACATGTTTCTAGGATGCATTTACAGGAAGGCACTCAACCAGCTGCTTCTTAAATTCTAGTCTCTCCCAACACAGTCCATCGTCAAGAACCAAGGAGACAAATTTTCAAGCAGACCATGAAGGGATAGTCCAAGTGTCCTCCAAACCCATGAACTAGGGTGTACACAGAAGCCAGAGTTTCTCCCAACAGGGGAGCCTACTTCATTCCCTGAACCTAGCAAGAGCTGCCTGAGTTCTTTAGGTACAGAAAAAGTTATTGAAAAAAGGCTTCCACATCTCCCATTTACCTAGGGACAAGACATGCTGCAAGCAGGCCACAGCCCTCAAGGCTACCTATCAAAGGATGCTAACGTCTAAGCACAGTGTCACCAGCACCCAGCTCATCCACACGAGTGGCCCAGTGGCTAGGTTCTGTGCTTCAGCTTTGACTGCCACCTTCTAGGTCTACTTCTCCAGTTGCCTCATCCTTACTTCAGGACGGTGACTCCCCACCACCCCCTACTTCATGTCACCTCAAATGCTTCCTCTCTCTTCCTCCCAGAGCACAGTGTAAAGAAACCTGCAGGTTCCTCTTCCATAGTTGGTCAGCACTCTTTCACCTAGAAGTGTAGGCCTCAATTCAAATTTGACACTATTATCTAACTGTGTGACCTTACTACTCCTCACCCCTACGTGAACCCACGCCATCTACTTCCCTTATCCGAGCTCCTGGACAATGAAAAGAAATACATAGCACTCGGGAGGCAGAAGCAGGCGGACTGCGTTGAGTTCGAGGCCAGCCTGGTCTACAAAGTGAGTCCAGGACAGCCAAGGCTACACAGAGAGACCTGGTCTCAAAAAACAAAACAAAACAAAAAAAACAAAGAAAGAAATGCCTTCTCTTTAAACAAACTAACTCCTTGAAGTATTCACTTAATCTTAAATGCCCAATAAAAGATAAAAAGAGCTGTGCAGTGTCATGTCATAGCACTGAGGAGGAAGAGACAGGAGGATTGCTGCAAAGTAGAGACCAACCTGGCTGATACAACAGGTTTCATGCCAGACAAGATAACATAGAAAGACTCTGATTCAAAAAATAAAAAAGGTGTATGTGTACGCATGCTTTCTCTGTGTGTGCTTGCATGCTCTTTGCTGGTGGCTCACAATTTCCTGTGGTACCTTTAGGCTCCATAGACACATGTACTCATGTGCATACATCCATGCAGACACAGGAATACAACTAAAAATAAAAATAAATCTAAAAAAAAAAAAGTTAAACAAATGACAGCTGACCACAGGGTGGCTACTGTGCAGCCACGGCACCGGCCAGGCACCTTGTCCATGTGTAGGACGCTGAACTGTGGAGCTGAGAACGTGTGGAGCGCTTGACAGACAGAAGCTGCTGCAGCCCCTTGCTGCAGTCCACCATACTCCTGCCCCTGCACCTGTTTCCCAGCTTTACCTCCCATAAGCTAACTCATTAAGTACACTCATGGATTTCTATAACCCTAATTCCCAACTATGAGCAAACTTTTAGGGCTTAAGGTTCTTAAGAGCCACAACTCACATGCTGGTGTCATAATTTGACAAGTTAAGCTAAAACAGGTTACTAAATATAACTGTTTTTTAGGAACAAAGTCCTGAGACTATCAATGGAAAATTTGTTGAAATAAGACCTTTGTCAACTTAAGATTGCAAAGGAAAACCCCACATGTTTTCCCAGAGAAAAGCATGAATTAAATATAATTTCCAGAGAGAACTATACAAATATCTGCCACTTTTTTTTTTTTTTTTTGGTTTTTCGAGACAGGGTCTCTCTGTGTAGCATTGGCTGTCCTGGACTCACTTTGTAGACCAGGCTGGCCTCGAACTCACAGCGATCCGCCCGCCTCTGCCTCCCGAGTGCTGGGACTAAAGGCGTGCGCCACCACGCCCGGCTCACTTTTTTTTTTTTTTAAATTTCACACATCAATCGCCACATGCAATTTAACAATTATGCTAGCTTTCTCAACTGGGTCTCACCCGTAATCGATAATCATCCACAGTCCAGATTCGGCTTGCAAAATCATTTGAAGCTGCTAAGAGGTAAGCTCCCTACAAGAAAAAGAAAAGAGAGAGAGAAAAAAAAGTTTAGCAAAATTCAGTTCACAAAGTACAAATTCCCCAGTTGCCAGGTCCAAGAAGAATTCAGATGCTTTCCACTACACCTCTAAGCTAGACATAAGGTACCCTGCCTGTGTGTTGATAACCACCCTGACCCAGTCTAAGGCTGAGTCCTTCCTGAATTCACTCGACTGTCCATGAGTGCAGCAGACACCTCAAGTTCATAGTGGAACTTGCCTTCGCCCTCTCACCTTTCCCTTTACCAATGTCCTTAACAACAAGAGGGACTTCCTTACAATAGCGATCAAACCAGAAAGCCTGAGGCCCCGCCCTTCTAACTCATCTCCTACCATCTTTGAGGCTGTCCATCTTCCACGTGTTAGTTCTGCTCCTTCTTCTGAAGGCCCACTGTTTCAGCCCTCCTGGGCTTTCAGGGGACACTTTAGACGGGCCTCTTTATTCCAAACCTGTTTCTCAAAACCTCTCAGGAACTAAGGTAGCTCAAAGGTATGACATTTGTGTAGTATACCCAAGTGCCTGGGGTTTTGATCCCCAGAACTGCTAAGAAAGCCTGTCAAGACTCTTAGAATGGCTTTATGGTTGTCTAAACCTTTGACATCACATGTTTCCTGGCCCACCCAACTAACCAGTCTTATTTCCTTATGTTTCCCTGATAAACAGGCACCACTGCTTGAGGCATAAAGATGACTAACACCTAGCCAGTGCTCATCCTTTCAGATAATGTTCTCAGCTTTCTGAGAGGCAGATGTGTAAAGTACCTTTCCCCAGGAAGGCAACAAAATGTTTCAGGACTCAGGGCTTTCAGAAAACAAAGAAAAGGTTCCGCCCACTCACTGACGACTCTTGAGCAATAGGGATGCTGCCATCATTCACCAGCTACTGGACCCGTTGAGCTCCAGGTCTTCTCTCTGCTTCCTCTGCCTGTACTCGCAATGCCCGCCCTTGGCATATGACCTTAAGGTCTGCCTCAAATGGCTTCTTTGTTCCTTAAGCCACCCCAGAGCTATATTACCTTAGTACTATTACCTACAACTCAATGCTTTCCTGCCATTGTCTTTAAGTGTAGTGTGTGTGTGTGTGTGTGTGTGTGTGTGTGTGTGTGTGTGTAGATCAGAGGACAACCGTCAGGAGTCAGTTCTCGCTCTACCATATGGGTCCCAAGGATCTAACACAGGTGGTCAGGCTTGGCAACAGTGCCTTTACCTGTTGAGCTACTTTGCTCGCCTGGTTCTTTTAGAGGGGAATTCCTTGAGAGCAGACAGCACCCTGACCCCTAGGAACATGCACGTAAGCATACTGAATGGGGCTGGGAAACATATGGAAGAGAAGCCTAGCCTCTGGTCTACTCCTAACCCCCTCAGTGTGACTGGATGCAAACTGCAATGAACACGGAAGTCTTGCGGTTTTGTTGTTGTGTTTTAATTTCAAAATAGGTATCTTAAATTCTTTTTTTTTTAAATCCCTAAAATAGGCCAGGATGGTAGAACATACTTGGAAGGCAGAGGCAGGCCAGTCTGGTCTACATACTGACGAGGTTTATGTAGAGACCTTGTCTCAAAAAACAAACCAACAAACAACTTAAAATCACAGACATCAGGTACTTACAGCACTATCAAATTCAATGCTTGTAATTCCCGCATTACTGCCAGACAGAGAGCCCTTGAGTTCACATTTATCTGCATGAAACAACATTTTAAAAAGTAAAGTTAGTAAATGCATTTTAAGGGGGCAAATCAATCATAACACTGAACTGGAGCTTTTGTGCAGCACAGAAGAATCAGACAAGATAAACAGAGGAAAACAGAAGGAGCATTCTACTGCAATCTGAGTCCCGCAACTGCAGATTCAGGCATGTCATCTGCATGTTTCCTAGGGAATTTGCAACATCAATGCTTGGGCGTCATCATTACTGATGGAAACTAACATTTTGAAAGTGATGACCAACTTTTCATAATTCCTGTTTTGGTAATCTTCATTTCATACAGCCTAAAAACCTGTTGGACTCTGAGCTCCATCTGCAGCTGATTAATGTTTTTAAAACACATCTGCCAGGATTTACTTCCTGCTGGTGGAGCCTGATCTTCAAACAACTTCAGTCTTTCTGTCTGTCCTAACGTAAGTCTCTGAGAAAAACACGACATTCTCACAGGCTTCAACAGACTCAGGGGATTAACTGAGCCACTTTCCTGCAAATCAGATTCAGAGGAGACAGGTACAATGCTTCAACAATGATCAATATAGTCAGATCAAAAGGTTCAACTGACTGCTCTTGCTTAAGCAAACATCAAAAGCAGTAACTGCGTCTTTCTCTTTGCTCTAGAGCCTAGATAAGGCTTCAGGGTTGAAAGCATGAGATTCTGACCTCAGCCCCAGGGAAGACACAGCAGAAGCATGAGTTCCAGGCTAACCTGTGCATACAGCAAGACTGTCTCAAACCAAAGAGCACAAAAATGTAATTCAAAATAAAAAAATGTAATTCAAAATGAAATAAAATGAAATTCAAAGCAAAGCGACAAGCCATCCAGATGCTGCCAGAGCTTCCTTCTCAGGACACTAGGGCTCTTACCTCCAAATACTTCCCAAAGTTTAACCCTCCGGTCCATGCCTCCAGTGGCCAGTAACCTGGAGCCTGGGCTGAACTGCACTGCGTTGACTTCCCCATCATGTGCATCCTGTAAGACAGTACCTGTTTCAAGCTCAATTAGAGTCACCCAAGCACCTAAGACTTTTTTACACACCCCAAATGCCTAACCCTAAGCCAAACATGCACCCTTAGCTAAAGCTGGAGCCAACTATAAACTGAGCGGACTCCGTATCAAAGCCTCCTCAGAGTCTGATTTCATGTTACTCTTACAGCTACAGTGGCATGAATCTGTTCATTTGAATACCGTGCTATCTCACTGTGCAGTCCAATCACTCCTCTTCTTGCCTTAGCCTCCTGAGTGCTAGGGTTACAGAAGTCAGCTACTATGCTTGATTTTCATTCACTTTAACAAAAAGTATTCAAAATCAGCCAGGTGTGGTAGCACACACTTCTCTCTAACCTGAGCCCTCAGAAAGCAGAAACACTGCCAGAAGCTCAAGGCCAGACAGGAAACAGAAATGATGTACCCCTCTACACACACAAAAACACTTAAAATTAATATATACTGCCTAAAGTTTGCCTTTGCATTTATTTTATTGCTAAGAATCATAACGATTTATTTAATCTTCTAGCTTAAAAGTAAATAAGTGAACTGTTTTTTTCTTTAACACTTTGAGTGTATGTATGAGGGCCAGAAGAGGGCTTTGAATCCCTTCAAAGTGGAGCGATGGGTAGTTATGAGCTGTCTGTGGGATGAGGGAGTTGGAAAGCAAATTCAGGTTTTCTAAAAGAGCAACAAAGCACACTTAACTACTGAGACATCTCTTCAGCCTTCAAAGTGCCTCTTTCATGTCAGATATGTAGTAGATTTACTCTTATTACTTATCACTAATATTACATCTATGTACCTGACAATACACAACACCCTAAGGAAAGCTTTCGTGTGTGTATGTATGTATACGTGGGCCAGCACGCTTGAGTGTGCTGATCTCTACTCCCAGTCTAGGGTCACAGGCACAAAGCTATTCAGGGGTCTAAGGACATGACCACAGGTCCTCATAGATCACAGCAAGCACTCTCACCCACTGAGCCATCTATGCAGCCCAGCAAAGGTACTGGCCAATCCTAACACTGTGAGTCTGTATAGCTCATTCTGGAAACACAGCTCTAGTATGTATTAACAATGTGAGGCTCATCAAGTGCTTAACTTCCTGTGGCTTCAGTTTGTTTATTTACCAGAAAAAATTTTTTTGACCCAAATTGTGCTTGAAAAGTGAATGAACTACCAATAAAAGTGCTATTTTAGGAGAATTATAAGTTCTTCATACAGAAATTCCTTTTTTAAATTAAACACCTTTTATTTTTTACATATACAATTATTACACATATATACAATAAACTACCTACAGCAAGAAGAACTATGATAAAATATGGAATGCTTCATGAATTTGCGTGTCCCCCTGGCACAGGGGCCATGCTCATCTTCTCTGCATGGTTCCAATTTTAGTATATGTGCTGCCAAAGCGAGCACCGGAAATTCCTTTTTTGAGATAGGTTGGCAATTGGTTTCTGGATTAGGCTGACCCTTTCCTCACAGATTCTCTCGCCTCTACTTCCTGAGTGCTGGAGCATTTGCCTCTATGCCCAGCCCTTTCCCAGGGCCATGAATACGGACGAGCATCCATGTTCAGAATGAGAACAGATAAAAGGGGAAGGAAGAACGAGAGGTGGCGTTGCTAACGCCCTCCCAGCACTACAGTGAATATACAACTGCTTACAGACAAAGCTTCTGTCTAGGTTTTGCTTCAAGTCCAACAAGCCAGGGAGAGCATCTCCCCAACTGACTGGGGTGTAACTAGCACTTTGGTGACATGATTATCCACTTTCCTGCTCATACCCACCTACTGAAAATCTGGTAGGTAACCTGACCTTTTCACCTCATGCAGTCCCTGAGGTCTCAGATTGAAAACTTGAGATCATGCACTGTCACATCCATCCGCCACTCATCAAGACTCCTGTACGATGGGTTCTGTTGGATGGTAGTCAGCTGTGAACCGTTTACTCTCGGAACACACACTGGCAGAATATCCTAAATATCAGCTGCCCCACTATCCCATGCACATGACTTTAATGTGCTAGGACATAAAGGGGCTGCTGGGAGTGGAGGGCGGGGAAGGAGCCGTGACATTCCGTGCAATCAGACCTTTTACCAATCATCATTGACCTCTGTAAGGTGCTCAGCCCAATATGGACTCACAGGAGCGGGCTGGTATGGCTCTGCTGCAGTCCAACTCCTCCTCCAAAGCAGAGCTCATTCAGCACCCGAGCCTCAGCTCACCGCATGGCAGTGACTGACTGCCAGTGAAATTCTTCCCCCTCACCACCCAGGTGCCATTCCATTTCTATGGCACTAACTGAAAGCAGGCTGCTCTGAGCCGCATGTCCCTCTCAAATCAGTGCCCCAAGCCCACCTTAACCAACCCCCGGCACTGCAAGTCATGATGGCTCTCTGCCTCCCCTCTGTTCTGAAAGCTTGAGAGAGGTAGACCACATTTTCTCAGGCTGGACCAATTTCTGCTCTCTACCCCAAGGTTAACTGTTACTGCCAGAACCCAACTTAGAATCCCAGGTCATTCAGTGTTTCCTGTCCAGGCAGTGTGTGCCCTGCTTCCAATCATATGCTCTTAGTGGTTAGTCATCCAGACACAGTTTGATTTATGAAACCAACAGCTGCCCTGATGGGCTTCACTATTTGTGCACCACGCATATAGCTGGTGCCCATGGGGCCGGAAGAGGGCCTTGGATTCCTTGGAACTGGAGTTACAGACAGTTGTAAACTGCCATATGGGTGTTAGAAATCAAACTCAAGTCTTCCGGAAGAGCAGCTACTTCTCTTAACTGTTGAGTCTTCTCTTAGCTTCCCACTTTTTAACCTGAGCCATTTCTCTAGTGCCTGTGAAAGACACAGCCCCCATCAGGAATTTCACCTTAAATTGCAGCTAACTGGTGAAATCAATCCCACAAATTACAGTTTCCTCTCCATCCCTAGTTTCTCTTGCCCCACTGCTCAAGCCAGCAAGCCTTTCAGCCAGCTATCTGCTGCAGAGGATGTCTCTAAAAAACTCTGTGTGCTGAAGGTAAGCACAGCATGCCTTCACTCCTCACAGGTCACAAAGCCAGACGTCTCAGTGAGCAAGGGAAGCCTAGACGCAGCCCCCAAGGACCCTTTAGGCGTGGATCTTGCTACAGTCCTAGGCTCAGAAGGGGCTGGGTACAAAGCATACTTACAAAGACATACAACGCAGTGGTTGGGACTCTCACATCTTTACCAGAAGCGGGATGGGTATCCACACTGTCCTGGGGGACTGGGATGGAAGAGACAGAGCGTCTCCTAAGGAACAACACAAAGGCAGCCATTATACAAAACTGCACAGGATCAGTGTCCATCAAACTGCCAGACAGGCCTCAACAACGACCTTGCTTAAGCAGTGTGCCTGTGCTAATAGCTATTGTCTTTCTAGACTCTCCAAAATTCGGGACTCATACCATCTCACTACAATGACAAAAAAAGAGTTAGCACACACCTTACTTGCCTGTTTGCTAATTCACGGGCTCCAAAACTCAGCACAGAAGTAGTCTTGAACAAAAGTTGCTTGCCCTGTCAGTGAGCTGAGGGGAAACGTTCTCAACCTAACACACTAGCTAGCTTAGAGGCAAACCTCTGGCACTGTGAAACACTGTTTTAAGCTGATTTCCATGCCTAGCTTTTACACTGGTCAAGGCAGAGTCAGACGCATGCCAGGAGGAAGAGCGTCGAGCGCACGATGACTGCACGAAGCTTAACCTGACTGCCCAGCTCGAGGGCTGCAGCATTCATTCCTAGGAGCATGCAAAGCGCCCTGGTTAGCATGTAGACATCCATGATTGCGGGCAGCACAGCGTGATCAGCACGATTATCAACAACCCACACTCACATGCTGGGCAGATTGAGAGAGGGTAATATTTTCACCTGGCAGCCTCAGAAGAATGGTGTCCCAAAAGGGGAGATTCGGACAGACTACAGGGAAAGGCCATAGATCAGCTCGCAGCAAGAGAAAGAGAAAGGAAGTCGCAGAAGAGGGAGAAGCTAAATGACAAGCTGAATTAAGGCATCCGTGTTCTTGGCCCCACTGAAATTCTGGTGTACATTATACATAACACATCACACACATATGCTCAGGTATATTTACACATTTAAAAAGGAAAGGTGAAGGTCTTCTAACCTACCCAAAGATATTAGTGATAGAATCCAGAAGGCCTCCAGCAGGCTGCGAGAGTCGCTTACTAAAGAGGAGGGGAGGATAGGTTTAAACCTTAGAAACATTTTGCCCCCAAATCAAAACAGCCCCTAAAAATAAGTAGCTGGGAGTACGCTTTTCAGTCCCAAATCCCAGCCAAGACAAACTCAACACGGCATCTGAACCACCAGGAAACAGTAAGGAGACAGAAGGTAGAGCCTGCCCAGTCTCAAAAGAAACACAGCTCCCCGGGACTAACCTGATGTCCCTGTAAATGACAAGGTATCTGCTTAACTCACCAGACTTGTGGGTGTGAATGACAAACCCCATGCGTCTTTCATCCCTACCCACGCAAAACCCTACAATGTGTATCTACCCTGTGTCCTGGGATCTGGACAGTCATTATGTGTAAAAAGTTTAGTGTTCACCCATCTCTCAGGAGGCTGCTGCACCTGCTTGTGTTAGAAATGCCAGGTCACTCTGCTTCCCACCCACTCTCCTCTGGTGGGGCGGAAGGGATTTGGGGACTCGGGGTACATCTGACTACTATCATGTCATGTCCACAAATGTAAGTCACACTGATGCTGGAGCTCGCCTTCTCCCCACCCAGCCGGTCCACTCACGTAGCTGCTCTGCTGACAGCTCGTACAGGAGAGGTCTCTTCTGGGTGATCTGATGTCTCATCCACAATGACTTCAATGTCATCATCCCTGGAAAAAAAAGAGAGAATCTGTCGTTGTCTTCAATGGGAGCTCTGCAAAGGCCAGTGCCACATTCTAGTTAGTGATGGACTCCCTGAGACTTTGGTGCAAAGTGATGGTGAAGGAGAAAGGAGAACCACATCAGGTTTGAGAAACATAAACCGTGTTACCTATTCTAAAGCAATAATGGCAACTTTGCAAAAACAAAACCTAAATGCATGTGTTTCTGCTGGCTGGAGTCTGCACACTTCCTGTGGTCTCAACAAGCTCCTTTGTGTTGGTTCTCCCAGCGGATGGCAGGCATCTGTGGAAATCCTCTTCCTACATATTCTTGTAGGTCAATTCTTTCTTGATTGTGGGGAAGGCAAGTAATTATTTTGGTCTTAATGATTCCTTGCACTACAATCTTCATGGGGGGACGGAAATACCTTAAAATATTAAGAGCTCACTACCTACTGTTTGGATTCTTAAGAATTTGAAAGCTAGATTTTTTCCCCCCTTCCCATGACTATCTGGATAATAAGCATATATACTTAAAAACCTGTTCTACCAAGCAAGTTAAACCATGACTAGGTAAATTTATTTTCCCTTATTTACTCTAGGACTGCAAATAACTGCGACACACTCTTGGCTAGGGTATAAAAGAAAATAAGGAGACCAAGGCTATGCCTGATTTCCTACATGGCTGGCTTTTCTAGACCTGGAGTTTGAGAGAGTGACAGGAGAAAGATGGCAAGAGGCACAACATGAGCCAAGCCTACAGTAATGCTCTGCGATGGAGTCGCAGGGCTCTAAAGTGCCTGGAAGTGTACATAGGCCCACACCCCAGAAAATACCAGGTCCTGTCAACTCATCACCCCATCCCCAAGTAAATGTCTAGGACCCACACTCTGTGACATTCCCCAGGAGTATAGAGATTAGAAAAATCTCTATAACAAACTCTGTTTCCATATGGGATCCTGGGTAGGATGCTGGATCCTTCTTAATCATGTCACTGGCTTACACCCACAAACAAGAGGCAGAGGCATGACACTTCTTTCTTTCTTTTCCTTTTTTTTGTTTTAAAGGAACCAAACCTCACTTTTAGGAGATTTATTCCCACTACTCTCCACTTAAAAGGAAACAATATAAATTTTTTTTTTAATGTAAGTTTACTTATGCATGAGTGTTTGGCCTGATGCATGTATGTATCATGCTGGGTACCTGGGGAGGTCAGAAGAGGGCACTGGATCCCTTGTAACTGGAGATACAGATGGCTGTGAGCCACCATGTGGGTGCTGGCAACTGAACCCAGGTGCTCCACAAGAGCAACTCATGCTTTAAACAGCTGAGCATTTATCAGCCCCAGGTATCCATCATCTAAGAAACAGAGGGTCATAACTCTGAAGCTCAGACATTCCAGCAGAATACCCATCTGGAGTCAGGGCAGGGAGCATCACTACAAAAATATCCATCACCTAACACAGAAGTGCCAGTACCAGGCTCTCTATCTCCAGCAGCTGGACTAGGGAGAGCCGATTCTGTCTCATTTCTTTTTGCAAAGGAACTACTGGCCTCCTTGCGCCTCAAAAGACTGGACAAACTTCTAGTAAGGTCACAGCCAAGCGAGCAAGAGACTGAAAGCACAGCCCAGATCACATAACTACAGGTCTAATGAGAGGAAGGTCAGTGATCCATGAGTCTAGAGGAAATAGGTGGCTCTCTGCGCAGGAAGTTAGTCACAAGCAGCCAACTGTTGTCAACAAGAATTCTCTGGAAAACAATTTAGTGATATATCTCAAGTCCTAAAGTCAACACATATTACTTTAAAAAATTCATCCCAAGTAACTGATTTGAAATACAGTCAAAGACCATTTTCAGTACATTATTCCTAAGTGCAATGAGAAGCCACCGGAGTAAAAATAACAAACATGGTTGTATGTAAGCCATCTTTTCAGTGGTGGTAATATAATGTGTTTTTATTTTCTGTCTTTAATAGTTAAGGTCGGGCTGCAGTTGTAGCACCAATCCCCAGTACCTCCCCATAAAAAGATAAAGACTTTTCTATCTTCTAAAGAAATAAAATCATAAAACAAATCATTAAGAGCAGTTTTGATTAACTTCTCCGTACTTACTGTTCAACAGGTAGAGGTTCCTTTGCTGCCTCTGCAAGCTCCTTCTGCAGCCGTGCTTGACGCCGCCTGTTTGCAGAAACAAAATGAACAAACAAAATGTAAATTGATGTCTGCTGAAGAAAGCACTAGGTATCACTCTCAACAAACTTTTAGTTCTGCAGGCATATTGGAATGTTCAGTTCAGGACTGGAGAGATGGCTCAGTGGTAAGAGCACTCACTCACACGAGCACAAGGACCTGAGTTCAGATCCTAGCATCTACTTAGAGGCCCAGCATGGCTGCATTCCTGTAACCCCAGAGGGAGTGCAGACAGGAGGCCCAGCATGGCTGCATTCCTGTAACCCCAGAGAGAGTGCAGACAGGAGGCCCAGCATGGCTGCATTCCTGTAACCCCAGAGGGAGTGCAGACAGGATGGTCAGTGCCAGCTTTACTTCAGGTTCAGTGAGCAAGTCTATTTCAAGGAGTAAGGCAGTCACATAGCAGCACATCTATTGAGCATTGAACACACCTCCTGCTCCTCCCCACACAAAAACCTTTTTCAGGCTCTTCAAATGTATTGCCAAACACACCCAAATACCCACCCACACATACTGATGAGGCTCTCCACTATAAAAAGGCTCTAGGGCCAGTGAAAAGGTATGTATGTGCCACTAAGCCTAATGGCCTGAGTTATAGAGTCTTTTTTAGGAACCACTTATAAACTGTGGCAAGTGCACACTCTCACAGAAGAAAACTGGCTGCTGAGGACAAAAAGGTGCTTCAAGTTGATCCCATGGTTCGATATGGCTATGACTTAGCTTTTTGTAGTGAATTACCTATTAACCCAGCCATGACACAAAAATAAGAAGAAACCCGATGGCTATACAGTCTGCAAAAGCTCAAGTCAACAGCATAGTTCCTGCATACAATTTATGCACATCCTTTCATATTATTACATCATCTCTAGATGACTCAGGATACCAATGAAATGCAAACACTATTTAAATAATTATATGCAGCCCATAGATGTGGGGCCAAGGACAATTTTATCACTGTTCCCAAGTAAAGCACCTTGAAATCCCCAGACTGGCAGAATGTCCAGAACTCAGACCAGGCAGTCTCGGCTTTGGGTAATAACTGTGTGGTCAGGGTGAGCCCACTGCCACCTCTTTCAGAATCATGTCTCCCCTTCCAAAGGCTTAACCTTAGGAACTCCTACTTTTTAGCCAAGGTGGTCTCTCCTCCCTTCCTCGGCAAATTTATCCCTCTGTGAAGACCTTACCCCCACTTAGAATTCTTTTATTTATTTATTTAATATTTATTTATTATGTTTACAGTGTTCTGTCTGCCAGAAGAGAGAAAGAGATCTCATTACAGATGGCTGTGAGCCACCATGTGGTTGCTGGGAATTGAACTCAGGACCCTTGGAAGAACAGCCAGTGCTCTTAACCTCTGAGCCATCTCTCCAGCCACCCACTTAGAATTCTATTACTGCCTTTCTTTTTACATTCTGTGTGTGCACACGGGAACCACAGGGGATTCATGTGTGGAGGACAGAGGAGAACTTCCAGGAGCTGGGCCTCCTCCCACCATGTCAGATGTTGTCACTCTTGGCAGCAGGCGCTTTTCTTTTCTTTCTTTTTTTCTTTTTTTGGTTTTACAAGACAGGGTTTCTCTGTGTAGCCTTGGCTGTCCTGGAACTCACAGTGATCCACCTATCTCTGCCTCTCGAGTGCTGGGATTAAAGGTGTGCGCCATCATGCCCAGCTGCAGCAAGTGCTTTTCAATTCCCAGCAACCACATGATGGTTCACAACTATCTATAATGAGATCTGGTGCCCTCTTCTGGCCTGCAGGTGTACATGCAGGCAGAATACTGATAACATAAAAACAAAAAAACCTTCAAGTATTAGATATTGGTCATACAGGTGTTCTTTTCAAAAGCTTTGCTGTTGTTACCCTGGATTACGGGGTTTTTAACCTGGACTTGGTGGAATAGTATTAACCGAATGGTTGTAGAATCCCTTATTCAATGTCCTTCATTTAACTGACACCCCAGTGACCTATCTTTTACTTTCTGGCTAAATCCTACCAGACCTCACTGTATTAAAAACATTAGCAATGGATTTCATCCAGGAACTTCACTTTTAGATTTATTTGTTTTTACTTCACATGCACTTGTATTTTGCCTGCATGTATGTCTGTGTGAGGGTGTCAGATCCCCTGGAACAGGAGTTACAGACAGTTGTGAGCTCCCATGTAGGTGCTGAGAATTGAACCCAGGTCCTCTGGCAAAGATTCCTGCCAGTGCTCTTAACTGGTGAGCCATCTTTCCAGCCTAGAATTTCTCTTTTAAGTCCCTGAGATTAAACTATAGTGTCCTTACACACTAGCAGATTCAGACTTTTTGTGCGGGTCTGACTAGCCTCATGAACTGGGAGGCAGTAACTGGACAAGGTGGTGCACACCTGTAACCCAGCACCCGGGGCAGGGCAGGCGGGTCTCTGTGCTGGAGGCTAGCCTGGTCTACAAAGGCCAGCCTGGTTTACAAAGCAAGTTGAGGCCAGCCAAGGTTACACAGAGAAACCCTGTCTTGAAAAAAACAGAAAGAAAAAAGAAAAAAAGAAAGAAAGAATTCATTTTGGAGGCAGTAGGGGAACATGCAACTTGGACATGCTGCTTGAACAGTGTACCCCTCTGCTCAGCTTCAAATGTTCTTACAAATGCAAATTTCTCCACTTTTGGCTAATTTGGCAACTGTTCTCTGGCTCATGACTCCGCTACCAGCACCACACTGACGACTGCCAGGCATGGTTTTCTTTTCAAAGAGCCAGGTTCTGCTCCACTCACCCCAGAAGCCATTAACCACACACAGCTAGACACCCTACCTGGAGTCCTTCTCATTTTCTGCATTGAGGCGATTGGCTTCCTGGGCCTTCTCAGCCATCCACCTGGTGACCAGCTCCTGGTTCTCCTCAGTAGTTTTCCTCAGTTTCTCTTCTAGGGCAGTGAAAGTAATCTGCAGGGCGTCATACTCATCCTTCAGGGTCTGGTTGGCTATCTCGAGGTCCTGCAGTTTGGTGCGTAGGTCGAGGCACTCAGTCTCCAGGTCAGAGATGGTTTGTAAACACTCTGCAATTCTGAAAGTACAAATTGCGAGATTTCCCTCATCAGAGCCACGTAACCACAGCCAGAACACCTGGCCAAGTGGTGCCTAGGTGGCTTGAGCGAGCAGCAGGGGGAGCACTGGGCACCGTACCTGGCCCATTAACAAACACCCATGATGAAGCCACTCCTGACTGCAAACAGCCACTACCTGAAGCTTTTGGGAAAACAGGACCTGAGGGAAGGGGACGCTCTAGGCCTTTCCCAAATGGCAAAGGGCCTTGCAAGGACCTCTCCACAGCTCTAGGGCACTAATCCTGAGTCTATTTCTCTTGTCTGTCAGAATTCTTGCTCGTTAACAATCTTGCTGCTCACAAATGCATCTTCCACCACCCCAAGAGATATGTGCTTGGACATTGTGGTCCTGCCCCTAGTAGATGACACCAGTGTCCACGGAGAGCTGAGAATCCTCTGCAGCACTCATTTGCAGGGGCCATCATTACTTCCACAGGCAGATGTTCAGCACCTAGGAGCCCAAGGGCATCTTGCTTTTCTTAGCAAAGACCCCAGAGATTGTAAGCACTGTAATAAAATCCTGAGCGCAGTGTGGCCACCAGCCCCACTTGGTACAGCAGAGCCAGTGTGCGCTCCACTGCAGACCCCAGAAGACATGGCCTCTACTTACTTTGCCTCATTCATCTGCATCTCCCTGTCCTTCTGCTGCATTTGGTTATTCAGGTCAATCACCAGCTGCGCTAACTGGGAGAGAAAGAATATTCTCATCAATAAGAGACTTTGGATTCTCAGCCACAAGCTTCATAATGGGTTACTGTCTCCTCAATGTTTAAGAAAGAAGAAGTACCTGTGGGTTGGGTAAAGTTCAAAGGAAAATGGAGGTGGCTGCAGAGGGCAGGCAGCGGGCCTTTGGGGCTGTCTGCTGCCTCTGACTGCCAATCTTCGTTGGATCTGAGGTATGTGCAGAGGACATCATCTACCCTTCCACCTCCTAACTGACCAAGGGGAACATAGTAAAGGCAGTTTCTCGTCTAGAGCCGTCTTATATAAAACCAGAAACCAGGGTAAAGCACTCTCCCTCGGTGACTCTGATATTTGAGGGATCACATAGTAAATTTTTTTCTCTTCAAGACTCCCCTACCATTTCTCTTATGCTGCTGTTATGAGGAGCAGTCTGGCTTGGGCTCACCCCCTGCTTAGACGACTCATGCTGCTTGATGGTTTTCTTTGTTGTGTCCCCTCATCCCCCATAGCGTTTGTAATGCCAAAGTAGACCAGATTACTGCGAAGTTTCACATGACTGTTTTCCTGTCTCTTCCCAGAGGACCCTACAAAGAGCTGAGGGGCTTTCTTTACCTCTCCACGCTTCTTGTGCAGTTCAGTTAGCTCTTCCTGGTGCTTGATCCTCAGCTGGGCCATTTCTTGTAGCTGACTATCATTCCACGCACCATCATGTCCAGGGCTAAATCACCATCAGGCACATGAAGACATCATGAAAAAAGGACAGTGAGATAAAGAATCAGACTCCATCCAGGCCTTTCCTCCTAGGCAATACAGCACCAACGCCTTGATTTGAACCTGTGCACTCTACCAACCCATTTTGGCATTTCAAACAGTAGCCAATCTTGAGCCACTATGGGTAGAAAGCAGGAGACTGGTGATGGCAAACCAAACACAAGCACAGCTGCCAGTCAGCTCAGGAGCAAAGGCTGGGCTCTGGAATGAAGTGTAGATGCACCACCAACACGCCCACTCATTACAAGCATCTGCACACCAGCAGGGCTCAGGTACTGCTAGTTCTGACGGGAAAAGCAGAGGGAGCACACAGTTGTGTTCTCAGGCATCTGACAATAAATAGGAGGTGGGCAGAACAAGTAACGTGTGAAGCCACATGTTACAAAGAAGCACAAAGGAACAGGGCTGCTCTAAAGAGACCAGAAAGCAACGAAGGGCAAGGCATATGCTCCCTCTACCTAGAGAAGGCTCCTCTGAATAGAGAGTACAGCACTCTACAGACCTGGGAGAGGCAGAGCGTCAGTGAAGAGGAACACATGTCAGGACTCAGAAAGTAAGCTACTGCAGAGCCTCCCACTGTCCTGGACTGTAGGGTGGCACTGACTCACTGATGAAGGATTTTAGCAGTCTGAGGTGGGGAGCGGGTGCTAGTGCAGGAGCAGAGACAGTGAGACCAATTAGCAAGACACTGGGGAACTCTACTACAGAAGGCAGCTCACCCACAGCAGTGCCACTGGAGACAGTTCAGAGTCCAGGCCCATTGTGAAGTGTGCCTACAGTACTTGGATGTGGGGAATGAAAGGCTGACAGGGATCAAGGATGACTCAGGGCTTTGGGCTTGAACAACCAGCAAACCAAGTACCAATAATCGTATGGCAAGACTGGGGGAGGGAGGAGCAGGGCTAGGCAAGGACAGCAGGATTCTGCTATGGACACTGAAGGGCACAGGTAAGGCAGGAGTACAGGTCACCACAATAGTCATTCTGCTTTGAGAATTTTGTCAGGTACTTGATAGTATTTCAGAAACAAGACTATGATGAAAACCAACGAAAGGCTCTAAATTATAAAGGTAGAAGGGTGGAAGGGTAAAGATAAAGGAAGTTAATCAGTTAACAGCTCCTGGCAAAACAAACTATGTGGAAACCCAGACTTAAATCCCACAACAATAGATTTCCAGGGCCACTAAACCCTGTTCAGAGAAATGTCTGACTCAAACCCAAACAGATCCAGAAGTAACTGGTTCTCCTCAAGGAATGCCTGTCAGTCCCAAGGCTCAAGGGAAAACAGAGAGCCACCAATAGCTCTGACCAGGTATAGTAACTACACACTTTTGACAAGTGCAGTGGCTTTTTCGGTGCAGCATCTGCACAGAAACAAACTTTTATTTCAGAGATTCTGCAAAATTTTGGCTAACTACAACTGAAGGTTTATGGTTCAAGAGAGAGTCTTGGCAGGAGCTCCAGATACTCATAATTAGTATTGACTCTGATCTGAAAAGGGGGATAGAAAAAAGGAAGAAGGCTGGACAGTAACTAGAACATGCACTTTTCAAAAGATTAATTTATTATGTATACAGTGTTCTGCCTGCATATGCCTGCACACCAGAAGAGGGCATTATATCACATTATAGATGGTTGTGAGCCACCATGTGGTTGCTGGGAATTAAACTCAGGACCTCTGAAAGAGTGCACAGTGCTCCTAACCACCGAACCATCTCTCTATCTCCTAGAACATGCACACTTAAAAGGGAGGAAACAGCCTACTCCTTAAGATTTAGGGTACAGTGCAAAAGGGGAGGGTGCCGACAAAGAGCAGCATAATAGGCTGGGCATGGTGGTGCACACCTTTAATCCCAGCAGAAGCTGGAGGATCTGCGAGTTCAAGGCCAGCCTTGTCTACACACTGAGTTCCAGGACATCCAGGGCTAAATAGAGGGGCCCTGTCTTAGAACAGCATAGTAACAAGTCATAATTCAAACTCCTGCTTATACTTGGATTTGTGTGTGAGTGTGTGTGTGTGTGTGTGTGTGTGTGTGTGTGTGTGTGTGTGTGAGCCTAGCCTTTAACAGCTAACAGCTAAGCCATTTTTCCAGTCTTATACTTGGATTTTTTAAAAAATCATACATCTAAGCATAAATATTCATTTATCTCACCTTTTAAGGCAACTAACTGGACACTTCTTTAATCTTAGCCCAAGAAGTAGAAACCAGCAGACAAAGAAGTAGACTGCCTTGTATAAAGCTTTCCTTAACAACTTTGAGTGATTAGAAAGGATCTCACCAACCTCACTGACAGTAAGCAGTATGGAATGTACAAAGCATCGAATGCATTTCTAGCCTGGCATTCGAAAGCAAGGATCAGGAGATGAGAGCAGTGAGGCCACACGGGCAGGATCCTCTGAATTGTGATGAAGCAGAAGACAGAACTCAAGCTGAGCAGAGCCATCTCTTCTCCAGGACTCTTCCTACCACGTCATCGCTCAGAAGACCACCTTGCCAACCAGGCAGAGGCTACATGGAAGATGCACAGGCTGGAGTAAATGGTAGGTCACACCTACTTTTTCTGGTTCTGATTTTAAAATCTTAAGTCAGCTACCTTGTTTTTAACAATTACTTGGTGTCAACATGCAAAAAGTATAGATTTTCGATTAATAATGGGCACTTCTCCTATACAAGCCACAAACTATGCAGATGTCATGGACAGTATGGAGAGAGGCCAGGAGACTCTGAACCCCATTTGCACTTAGGTATGGCCTTCCATTAAGGCCCAGGACACAAGTCAAACATTCTGCATGAACATTCATGGATATTTATCAGGACTTACCTTTCCCATTAATGCATACTGCTACTTTTCCAATCTAGTTCTTGAAAGAAAAATGAAAGCCTGTGGCAACCTGCTAATTTGATTTCACATGCTAAAGCTGAAAAACCCATGCTAAAAAGGATCAAACAGGACAACACTATTAATAAAAAGCAATCGGTGTTTGTTTGCCAGTTAATCCTGTCTTAACAAGGCTTTGGAAAGACTATTCAGGAACCCAGTTGTTTCTGATTATTCAACTTTTTTTTTTTTTAAAGGCAGGATCACACTATGTGGCCTTGGCCAGCCTGGAACCTGCTATGTATGTCTAGCTTTCAAGTGGTTTGGCCTGCCTCCGACTCGTGAGTGCTGGAAACCCACGAGTGCAGCATCAGACCTAGCCCTTGTTTCCAAGTATTCAAAAAGTACAACCCAGTGGGTTAGAAGAGAGACTGACATAGGTACCACGTGAACAGGGCTTAGAGCTTGGTAACACGGTACTGATAGGGCTTCTAAGAGTGTATGTGTAAGTGTCTTATGAACAACTATTTTAGTTACATGAGTTTAAGAGTTTTTATTTGGCCAGGTGGTGGTGGTGCACGCCTTTAATCCCAGCACTTGGGAGGCAGAGGCTGGTAGATTACTATGAATTCAAGGCCAGCCTGGTCTACAAAGCGAGTCCAGGACAGCCAAGGCTACACAGAGAAACCCTGTCTCAAAAAACCAAAAAAAAAGAAAAAGAAGAACAAGAAAAAAGAGAGTTATTTAAAGGAAATTGAGAAAAACTAGGCTAGAAAACAGTGTCTGTTTGCTTTAGAAAGGGATAAGGGAGCAGGCCATGCTGGTGTGTTCCTATGATGCTAGCATCTGGGAAGCTGAAGAAGGACCGCCTCAAGTTCAAAGCCAGCCTGGGCTACAGTGCTGGGGCCTCACCTTCAAACTAAATTAACAAACAGAGAGAGAGAGAGAGAGAGAGAGACAGAGAGACAGAGAGACAGACACAGACAGACAGAGAGAGGACACACACAATAAGACAGGTTTCAAATAAAATGTACAATATAACTTTGTTTCAGAATACCTTATTTCGTGCCTATTTGGCATGTCATGCTTTTCAGCTTGTAGTTTCTGGGCCAACACTGAATGAAGATCTGACTTTTCCAGCAACTTGGTATCTATACATACAAATAAAGGAGGGAAAAAAAAGCTATTATTGTACCATGCACATATTTTAACAAAACTTAGAACCAAAAGCATGTGTCACTGTTAGATGTTAAAATGTTTGCAGAGGGTTGGCCACTTCTTGGAGCAATCTAGGAACTTAATTCTTCAGAGGCAGAAACCCACAGACACACACCTGCAAGAACGGCCCGTGTGAAGAAAACCAAAACGGCTTCCTGTCTCCAAGGTTGCTGTTTTCCACCTCAGGGATAGGAACAAGATACCATGTACCACAGCTAGGTGAAATGCTTGGTATTATAGAACTTGACTCTATTGAGGAATTTAACTACTTTTTAGATCAGTGCACTGGGGAAAAAAGAAAGTCTGGTGGGCTGGAAATAAAGGTTGGAGCCAACACAGGAAAAAGAAGGACAAAATATTTAGACTTTTTTCAAGACAGGGTTTCCCTAGTAGACTGGCTGTAATTTGCTCTGTAGACCAGGCATCCTTGAACTCAGAGATCTGCCTGCCTCTGCCTCTGTCTCCCAAGTACTGGGATTAAAGGTGTAAGCGTGAAACATTTAGACTTCTTTTGGCAATGATGAAATAAGACAGTGTAAAAGTGAAGTTACATGAAAAACTTAGATTAGAAAGATGTCAAAGACCAGTGTGAGGCTTCTCACGCAGGCAAATGGATGGGGGGGGGGGTTATGTCTAAACTCTATAGGAAAGACTTTGGCAATGAGTTCTTTCTGCTCAGAGAGACAGTAAATAGCACAGGAGTTCAAAAGAACAGGGGGGGGGGCTTGAAAGACATACAAAGGTATAGTCCAATAAGGTCCAAGTGAGGGAGCTCTCAGGGCACAAATGAGAGTAATCCCTCCACAAAAGGTCACAGCCTGCAGGCCTACAACTGAAAGGAAACATGGCCAGTCTGTTCATGTGGAGCCATGCAAAATACCCAACTGAGAGGCAGGACAGTGAGGCTTAAGATTCCCTTTCCCAGGATCTAGTTTTTCCTAGTTATTCGGTGAGATAACTAGGGAGAGAATGTGGGGCAACTACATTTGTTTTGAAAAGTTTTCTCGTTATGTGCTGAGGTGTAGTTCAACAGTAGAGTAGTCTAGCCAGCTTTAGTCTCTGGGCTCAAGGCCACAGTACTGCCAACAGAAAAAAAAATTCTCAGTTGGTAAAAAAGAACTCTTCTTGTGCCTCGGGAAAAATGGGAGACACAGCTCCACAAATCAAAGGACAGCTCTGAGTCAGGGGCCATGCCTCTAATCTTGGCACTCTGTAGGCTTACAAAGGATCTGAGCTAGAGGCCAGTCTGGGTTATGGACCCAGTCTCAAAACTAAAGCGCCACCTTCTGAGTTCCAACATCACCAAGCAGAACAAGAAACTGACCATGGGAACCTTGTAGAACTGTGGCTAGATCCAAACTACAACCAAAGCCGGGCATGGTGGTCATACCACTTCTCCTTGAAAACGGAAATGCAGGAAACTTTTTCCTACCTTTGATGAACTTTAGGAGAAAGTGGTTCCTTGAATAGCATGACAAAAAGAGGGATTTAAGCAGGGAATGGTGCTGCACGCCTTTAATCCCACCACTTGGGAGGCAGAGGCAGGTGGATCTCTTTAAGTTTGAGGCCAGCCTGGTCTACAAAGCAAGTTCAGGACAGTCAAAACTATAAAGAGAAACCCGGTGTGGTGGCGCACGCCTGAAATCCTAGCACTCGAGAGGCAGAGGCAGGTGGATTGCTGTGAGTTGGAGGCCAGCCTGGTCTACAAGTGAGCCCAGGACAGCCAAGGCTACACAGAGAAACCCTGTCTTGAAAAACGAAAACAAACAAACAAATTTAAAATCTAGTGCCATTTAGTTTCACCACAGACGGACACACCTGTGATAAGGGTGGGTAGGTAGGTATCTAAGAGGGGTCCTTCATAAGGGTTTCCTCCTACATAAGAAAGCCTATGCCTACATAAGGCCTCTCTTCATGTTTTTCTTCAGGCTCAGACAGGAACTACAAAGGGAATACAAGATGGATGGTCAGAATTGACCAGCTTGCAAAGGTTAGAATGAATTAGGTAATAGTCAAACAGGAAAAGATATGTGAACAGGACACTTTGGTGTCTTTAAAAACTCTTATGTCATACAAATATGTTTGTGTTTTAATCTCAGGTGTAGGATATGAGGCTGCTTTAGACTGTCCACAGTAGCAGATTATTTGCCTGTGTGCAGGCCCTGAGAGGGGCATGGCCAGCTGCACAAGACTCTGAGAGGAAATAAATGCCAGAGCCAGGCATGGGGATTGGGGGTCAGGGATGCTCCTGGTTGCTGTTGCTGCAGTTTGATGAGAAGTTGGAGACATCCTGAAACAAAGATTGGACTTTCCCCACGGGACCCAATGACCCTAACCAACAGGAAACAGCTAAGGAGAACCCGGCCCTCTCCCTACTTTCTTTCCTAACTGGTGCTGGCATGTTGGAAGCGATTGGGGAGGAGAAGGGAGAAAGAGATATAAGAAACCAAATAAAGTAGATTTAATACACGCCTACAGATATGCTCAATGTCCTGGCCTATAAAGAAAGATTTAAGCAAGCAAAGGCTGTCCGTCCAACCTGCTCTGCCAGCCTCTCATACTGTTTTCTCTTCTCCTGACTCCTCAAATAGACATTCCTTAACTCGACTGACTAAAGATACTTACTCTCTTTCAGTAGGACCATGAAGGCTGCCCCGGTAGCACTGACCAGCCACCGTACATGCTCTCCAGCACCTTCTGTAAACTGACAAATGCCAGCATCCAACAGCCTACAGTAGGGTGGGACAGTAGTACTAGCGTCCTAAGTCACAGTTTTATCTTCCATCTCGTGCCTTCACTAACCTAGCAAGCTCGGATTCCACCCTCTGAGGTCTATAATACAAGAAATTTTTTTTCTTTTGTGGTTGTTGCTAAATGTCCCAGCTTTCCCTGCTTGAAGTTCAGTATTATTTAAGGACCCGGTCACCTGAAATTCATCTCAGTTCAGCCCTTCAGAACCTGGAAAGAATCTTTATTTAAAATACTCCCCATCTCTGACCATTCAGAAGGTTCTACACTCTCCTACCAATAGGATATCCAGTTTTGAAATTAGAAAAACGACCCACTCTGTCTCGGAGATTATGAGCACCTGACATTTGTGTTTTATCATAAGATGGTGTTTACATGCCAATTACTTAACAAAGTGCTCAAACTCTGTATGCAAATCAGAACCATTCAGGAAGCATAACAAAAACTATACTTAATTAAGCTCTGCCATTTATACTGGCTTAATTAGTCTGAGCTGTCTTTGATTTTCAATTTTTTAAAAAGATCACCCAGATGATTCTAATGTGCAGATAAGCCTGAAGACTACTGATTCATCTCAATGAGAACGCAAACAGTATTGATTATTTCGAATCCCACTGTTCACAAAACCTTAGGAAGACTTTGCCCAGGTTATCTCAGAAAGCAGATGTCGGGACCTTAGGACCGACGAGTGACAATTTCTTCGCTCAACTGTCAAACAGATTGGCAAAATTGGGAACACGAAGCACGAGAATGCTCGGGAGAACCCACCTTAATACAAAGAGATAGGCTGGGCATGGTGGCAAAGGCCCTGAATCCCGGCAGTCGGGAAATAGAGGCAGGTGGATCTCTGTGAGTTTGAGGCTCGTCTGGGCTACAAAGGGAAGCCCTGTCTCAAAAAACAAAAAACAAGACCAAAAAAAAAAACCCCAAAAAACAAAAAACACTCAGAATACAAAAGATATTCTGGATCCTCAAGATCGCAAAGAAACTACTTCTCTCTCATCTAAGGCTTTCAATTACAGCAAAGGCTATGATCTAATAGACAACTCATAAAACTCAAAATATGTACAAAAAGTATGGAGGGGCCCTGAGAAATTAAAAAGAAAAAAACCAAAACAACACGCCTTTCACAGCACTCCGAAGAGAATGTTCATCTCTCAAGTTAATGCTTAAAGTCATTGTCTCTGTCGAACTTGATCCCTTATGGGCAGGATGCTTTTGGAGCTTGACTACCTAAATGCATCCACGCCGAGTGGCTTGTCGAGATTTACAACCACAAACAATGCCCGTGTAAAGAACGCGGAAGAGGAACCCTCTACGATCCCTTCTAAGGTTTTAAGTCAAAGAAGGAAAGCGCTGAACTTGGGGCGTGCGGGGCACAAGGTCTCCGCAGAGGCCGCCATGCGCGCTGGCACGCGGGCGGGGCCGGGGCTCGGCCTGGGGGCGCGGGGGGGGGGGGGTTCCCGCTGCCGCGCCGCTCCCCACCCCGGGGCCGGCGCGTGCGGCTCACACTGCAGAATGATCTCCTCGAACGCCTGCCTCTGCAGCCGGTCCCGGCGCCTCAGTTCTTCCGCGATGTGGCGCTTCCAGCGGGGAAAATCTGCGGCGCGGAGGCCCGACGACATGCCGACCGCTGCCCGGGCGCCTCAAGGCCGCCGCTGACCCGCGCCGACACTGGAGGCTGCAGGCTGCAGCGTGCAGCAAGCGGCGGGCGGACAGGGGCCGGCGCCGGAACCTCACCTCCACGCACAGGACACCCCCAAGGCTATCCGGGATGATTTTTTTTTTTTCCGGTCCCTGCCGGAAATTATTTTGGACAAGGCCGGAAGACCCGCCTCGTTGCGGGACGTCGTAGGCGACGCGCAAGCTCGCGGCCGGGGGCGTCGCGGGGCGCTCTCAAATGACGCAATCCTGAAGCCGGAAGTGTCGGTGACGAGAGGCAGCCGCTGTGAGGCGCCCTGGCTTCGCGGAAGGAGACAGGGAAGGGGCTGTTTTGTCCGCTGGTGTCTGTTTTCTTGCTTCTTTTACCTTTCCCCCCTCCCCCCCCCTTTGTCGGCCTGTTTTTCTTTATTTCAGCTCAGAAGTGAGGGTCACTCTCCTGTTAGGTGACTGGTTGTAGTTGAGTGACAGTTCCCTTAAGCATTAGATCTCTAACCTGTAAAACGGGGACAGTAACGGTGCTTAACAGGACTGTGAAAAGCTATGGAGTGCAATTTCCGTCTCAGCTATCAACACATCTCCCACCAAAGCCTACCCGCACTGCTGTTAGGTGGGCGGTCAACTGAGTGTTTTTGCGCATGCGTCTATGGTGCTTTCTAGGCTAGTCTCAAACTCCTTGGCTCTTAACCATCCTTTTGGTCTTTAGATTCTTACGCTCTCAAAGGAAATAAGTCAGTTTAGCAAAGTAAACACGCTAAAGAGAGAGGAGCGGACTGTTTCAAAAGGTGTCTCTGTTAGGGATTTTAAAGACAATAAGAAAAGGAGGTGGGTAGCATAATTCATAGAGTAAGGCATCCCTTTCCCTTCCCAAGTCATGAAAAACTGGTCCCTCCTTTAGGGTACTACTTCCGATTTTCCAGAAACACCCACAGGGGTTGGCTGGAGGAATGCAGACCCTTTGTGAATATATACACACATGGTAAAATGTCCTCCCCCCACCCCCCGCTCCCCCCTCCCGCGGGCCTTAGTTTTTTGTTAGCTAGGAGAGATACCTGCAGGCTCAAGAACGTTTAAGCACATGGGGTATTGTGATCATCAGGAGACATGGCTTCCAAATTACTGTTGTAGCTTTCTGGACGCTGTGCTAGTTTTTGTGTTGTGAACCTCCATTGAGAAAATGTCTCCGTAAGATTGACCTGTGGGGAGAGTCTGTTTGTTTGATTTACAAACAGTTGAAGTTTTATTATGAAATTGGGCCATGGTTTCATGATGGCTTCTCAAGCTGTACAAAATTAGGAGTAGGGGCTTAAGATGTCTTCTAAGACCTTTTTCTTCTAGATTCTTCCCACATGTTGCATTCTACCAAATATTCTTGTACCTGCCTGTGGAGTAGCTGAGACTAAATACAGTCATGTACCCCTGCACCCGGAACCACTGACCTTAGAAATACCCCCCACCACTGGAGGAGATGGGTGAAAACAAGAGCTAAAAAAAAAAAAAAAAAAGCAAACAACGAACCACAGTTTCTGCCCACCATTAGACTCCCAGGAGCCTCAGAGGGCAGCTAATACTGTCAGAAGGGAGAAACTGATGATGCACTGACCCTTAAAAAGGTGGCTTTGGTTGATAAGCTCAATAGGACTGTGAATGCCATTGCCTTTAACAGACTAGTGAATACATTGCTTTTAGGAGACTAGTAAAATTGTAAGGAGGACCAAGGAAATGGCTCAGTGGGTAAGGGCAATTGTTGCCGATCCTGATTACCTGAGTCCAATTCCCAGGACCCATACAGTAGAAGGAGATAACTGACTCCAGCCAATTGTCCGCTGACCTCCACACATGCAAACACATACACATGTGAATATATGCATATATGCATGTACAATATAATAAGTGAATAAGATGCAATTTAAAAATAATGGAATATCACAATGTAGGAGGTCACAGAAGGGGGACAGAATGTCAGAGACTCTTCTAGTAAGAAGACTGTTCATAGGCAGTTAAGAAATCCTTGCAGGACAAACATGGAACAGAGGAGAACAATCAGGTTCTAGATCTGTAGTAAGGACACTCCAGTAGCAGTTACTCTGGAGGCATCAAAAGGACCCATGGGAATCAGAGATGTAAGCAATTTCCTCCTGCAGGGAAGTAAATGGAAAAACAGGTCCTGAAAGCCACCATGAACATCTCAGACTCTAACAGTGACAGCCACTACAAAAGACCATAGCATCAGATCTTGACAACTAACAATGACAATTTTCTGACAGGGATATAATTAAAACATAATTGGTAGGTTTACTAATTAGCCCAGCCAGCATCCATTTGAAGTTATGTCAAATAATATTTTGACGCATGACCATATGCAAAAACATGTTTCTCATAGCATTGCTAACAATAGTGTAAAGTTAGAGGTGGTTTTTCCAACTTGAAGAGATTGGCTAAATTATTGTAGATTCATTGCCAGTTGCTTGTAGAAAAAGCAGTATGCAGCCTGCTTATTAAGTACTTGCCTGAAGAAGCCCAGTTAGACCTGGGTGCAAATATAAGCAGCAGGATGCCAGTACAGTGCCCTTAACCACTCACTCACCTGGTGTCTCATCCAGCTGGCCCAGTTCAGCTCAACTGGAACCCATAGAACAAACAAATGTTATTTTATTTTGGGTTTTTTTTGTTTTTTTTTTGTTTTGTTTTTAGAGATAGGGTCTCACTATGTAGAGACAGTGTCTCATTACGTAGCTCTGGCTGTCCTGGATCTCTTTATGTTGACCAAGCCGGCCCTGAATTTAGAGATCAGCCTGCCTCTGCCTCCCGAGAGGTAATATTGAAAGCATGTGCCACTACACAGGGCTAGAAAGCAAATGTAAATAATCGGTACTTCATCTGCAAATTAGCCAGTAGGGAGGGCATCTTAGGTAGCGGTGGGAGGCCTTGGTGCGTTTTTTTTAGGCTCCAACGGAAGCAAATGGACCAGAGATGAGTAGCAGAAAGCAGCAGGAAACAGGGCTGCCAGAATCTTCTGGTGGCTCAGAACAGATCTGAAGAGATTCTTCTCTGTTCTGGTAAATAACGAGTGTCTTCAGGATTCAGCATGCTTTGGTAGGAAGCAGCATGTGTGAAATGGATTCTGACTGCCCATCATGGGTGTAGAGCCGAACATGAAGTATCTCCCAGCTCTTGCAGCAACATGATAATCAGCACAGATTTGCTCACGGAAGCGGAAGGAGCACCACTTACTAAGGCACTTTATGGAACGTCTGCTTTCACGGAGACAAAGCACTGCCTGCTTTTGCATAATAGATATTCAGTGGCATCATTCCTACTGCTGAGAATTTGCAGAAGATTCTCATTCCAAGCATATGTTGTGTGACTTTTTCTAGGCACTCTCCAGATAAGGTACCAAGGACAGACCACAGTAATGATCTCACCAAAGCCCAGCTTGGTAAGCCCATGAGGTTTTTGGGCTTGCTAACAGAGCATGGGTGAGGAGTTACAGGAGTGTAGATGACCCGAAAACAGCTATATTACCAAAACCAACGACTTCTGGGAAGTCCCCATAAGGATGACTTCCCCACAGCTTCATAGATGAAGATCCCCTTCAGTGACTCATCCATACTGTGTGTACTCTGTGCATCACCTCCCAAATCCACGTGCATCTGAGGCAGAACTAAATATAGCTGGCAGGGGATTTCACTAGGGAGTACCCAAGAGCCAGTCTCGAAAGATGCTCATAAGTAGCCATAATTGTTTCTGAAGAAGATGGTAATGACTATCATGTTAGGGTGATGGCCCTGATGCCTCATCTTATCTGTGGGGTCCATCACTTACTCTCCAACCTTGAAAAGTTCCAGATCAGTCTTCAGCCTTGCATGCTGTTTTCCTTTCTCTTTCTGTTGTCTGAATTTCCTTTGTCTTCATTTTCAAGATAGTGTTTCTCTGTGTAGCCTTGGCTGTCCTGGACTCGCTTTGTAGGCCAGGATGGCCTCGAACTCACAGCGATCCGCCTGCCTCTGCCTCCCAAGTACTGGGATTAAGGGAGTGCACCACCATGCCTGGCTTCCCTTTGTCTTTTAATAAGCAAATGAAAATAGTTCAGTCCCATTGTGGATCAAGCTTAGGGATGAGCAGGGAGATAAAGACATTCTAGGAGTGGGTCCTGGCTTCCAGGACCTCTCTTTAGGGGAGGCCTGCTTGTATGTTACTTATTGAATGAAACATGATGGCAGTAAATTCCTAGAGCGTCCACTCTCTTCTGTTCCCTTTTAATCCTCTTGCTTTTATCTTTCTCTTTAAAAACACAGTTCCTGTGTTTGTTTTGATACAAGGTCTCACTACGTAGCATTAGCTGGGCTGGACCTCACTATATAGACCTTACTATATAGTATTGAACTCAAAGATCTGCTTTCCTCTGCCTCTGGATTGCTGGGATTAAATGTATGCACACCATGGTTGGCAATCTCCGAATTTTACTTCTTCCTCTTTATTTTCATTTCTTTTTAACTCTTCTTCAAAATATATCATCCAAATAGAAACAAATGAAGGGGACTGTGTTATTGTATTAACTGTGTGTTGTTTACCCCTAGAAGCTGTTAGAGAAACCTAATGTTTGCCATGAAACCAACTTACACAGCATTTTAGACACACCAAGACATGTCCCCTGACCCATGTCAATAATGGGACTTCTTTACAGACATTCATCACTTGGCTTTTTCACTCCCTCTGCTTTCTTTTGTCCTTAGCATTACTGATTTCACAGATACATGCAAAAAGCAAGTCATTTCATCGTGAAGAATCCTTGCACACAGAACTCCTGTCCTAAAACTCATGTCCAAATTCCTGTTGCCAGACTGCATACTTGTTTGTTGTTGCTGTTGAGACAGTTTCAACCTAAATCTCAGGTTGTCCTAGAATTTGAATTCTTTATGTTTCAAGTGTATGATAGGTTTATAACCATGCCTTGGCTTGCAGATTGCATATCTAAAACCAGCCAAGATGGCACCATCAGCACTTGATGGCATGTAGCCCCCTTAGAGGGAGTCCTTGTTATCGCCTCTGCATGCTGGCTGCTGTTTTAACTTTCTACATATATTGATTTGATGTGTATAAGTGGTTTGCCTGCATGTATATTATATGCACCATGTATATGCCCTTGGAGGTCAGGACAGCGTCGGATCTCCTGGAGTTACAGAGTTGTGAGCCACCATGTTGGTGCTAGGAACTGAGCCCAGGTGCTTTGCAAGAGCAGCAAGTGCTTTTAACTAGTGAGCCATCTTTCCAGCCCCATCTAAGAAGTTGGCATTCTAACAAGTTGGGACTTTGACTCTTGGCAGAATAGGGGACTCTCATTGTTTTTTAGCCTTTATGGAAATCACAGTATTTCCTTTAATAACTCTTGCTTTCTCCTTCTGTGAATAGTGGTTAATTTTGTTGAGTGCTTTATGCACACCAGGCACTATTTTCTTAGAGTGAATTCATCTTTTTTTCTCACAACATTGTGGTCCAGGTAATTATTAATATGCCATTTTTGTAGATGGGGAAACAGACATAAAGAGATGCTTGGTAAGTGGCAGAGCTCAGATATAGCATGAACTGTTATGTCAAAACTTACCAGTTTATCTGTTTGACAAATTCTTTGCTTTTGTTTGTTTGGGATTGAGGTAGTATAAAGTTCTGGAATGCTTTTCATGGCCAATGGTAGATGCATAATATGCCTACCTTAATGTGAATGAGAGACAATGGTCCAGGTTCAGGGTGCTGTGAAGCAGGCGTGAGATTGGCCCCCAGGAATCTCTGCAACCTGGATGCAGATCGGCCAGAATGTTGGCATCTTTTTCTTCAATGTGCTGCTTCCCTTCCCTTTTGCCTGCGGTCCTGCTTTTTTTTTTTTCCTCCTCACTCTGTAGACCAGGCTGGCTTCGAACTCACATTGATCCTCCTGCCTCTGCCTCCCGAGTGCTGGGATTAAAGGCGTGCGCCACCACACCTGGCCGGTCCTGCTATTTTTGTTATCAAGTCTTCCCATCCTCATGGTGGATCAATGGCTCCCCTAATATTTGTGCTTCAGTGTTAACTCACAGGAAAGGACTTTGATGGAGCAGCAGGTGCCCCTGCCTAACAACCAGTGTGGCAAGAAGATGGGCTGGTCTTCCTTGAGGGCTCATCTGGAGAGGTAAGAGAGTTCCCAGAAGGGGTTTGTAGAGCACGCTCCTCCTTGGGCTGCCCAGCTCTCCTTCCCTTGCCCTTTTGGTAACAGTCTCCTCCCTTCTGGCTTCATGCATGGTCTGGATTTTTTGGGGGGGCATTCTTCTTACCTGTCACCTACCACTATTACAGCAGGCGAGCCATGGTTAGGTAGACAACATGGCAGTCACTAACAGTCTTTTCCACTTGCAAGTGATGACCAAGGCTGACCTGTTGTTCTTCTCTCTAGCACTCTGTGTGAACAGCCTTCCTTGTCTAAAACTCAGGAGTTTCTAGAGCTGAGATCACATGAGTAAGTCAAAGTCTGTTTTAAATGATAGTATTTGCTGGTGAGTTACTGAATTTTTTAAAAAATTGTAAACTATAAGTTATAATTAGGAAAATGAAAATAACCTAGAATATTAGAAAATACTGTTGTTGCCATATGTTGAAGCTATTTTTTTCTTTTATTCCTAAACAGAAAATGAAGGGACACCATTTCAAAACGGGCTGTTCAGATGAGTCATGAGATATTTATAGCTCCACAGTGCGTCTTACCAACACTGCACTCTCATGTGGCAGAACCAGAAAGTGCAGCAACAGGAGAAGATTCAACAATTTAATATTGAAATATCATATGCCATGAGATATGGTCCTTTGTTTAGCGGTCAAGTTGACATTTGCTTTTAATAAGACTCAGAGTTGAGATAGCAACTTGTCGAGATGCTTTGTAAATTAGAATGCCTAATGTGGCAGTTACTCTTGATTGCTGGGTAGGGAAGGTAGCTCAGTCAGTGAAGTGCTGACACTTAAGCTCAAGGAGCTCTCAGAATTTGGAACCCTCAAGTCTGTGCAGAAAAGCTGGACACACTGTGTACACCTAAAACCCAAGCACTAGGGTTAGGGGTGGCGGGCAAAAGGGGACAAGTGGACCCTGACACTCATTGGCCAACCAGTATTGCCGTATGGTGAGCTCCAGGCTCACTGAGAGCCCTTGTCTCAAAAAATAAGGCGGAGGATGATAAAAGAAGACACGCAAGGGTGACTTCTAGCCTTTGTATGCCTACATACACATGCGTGTCTGCATTATACACATGTGTGCCTGCATTATACCATATGCGTATATACTAATGACAGCCCCCAATTATACCATATGCACACATATACTAATGACAGCCCCCCAATTATACCATATGCACACATATACTAATGACAGCCCCCAATTATACCATATGCACACATATACTAATGACAGCCCCCAATTATACCATATGCACACATATACTAATGACAGCCCCCAATTATACCATATGCAAACATATACTAATGACAGCCCCCCAATTATACCATATGCACACATATACTAATGACAGCCCCCAATTATACCATATGCACACATATACTAATGACAGCCCCCAATTATACCATATGCACACATATACTAATGACAGCCCCCCAATTATACCATATGCACACATATACTAATGACAGCCCCCAATTATACCATATGCACACATATACTAATGACAGCCCCCAATTATACCATATGCACACATATACTAATGACAGCCCCTCCAATTATACCATATGCACACATATACTAATGACAGCCCCCAATTATACCATATGCACACATATACTAATGACAGCCCCCAATTATACCATATGCACACATATACTAATGACAGCCCCCAATTATACCATATGCACACATATACTAATGACAGCCCCTCCAATTATACCACATGCACACATATACTAATGACAGCCCCTCAATTATACCACATGCACACATATACTAATGACAGCCCCCAATTATACCACATGCACACATATACTAATGACAGCCCCCAATTATACCATATGCACACATATACTAATGACAGCCCCCCAATTATACCACATGCACACATATACTAATGACAGCCCCTCCAATTATACCATATGCACACATATACTAATGACAGCCCCCCAATTATACCATATGCACACATATACTAATGACAGCCCCTCAATTATACCATATGCACACATATACTAATGACAGCCCCCCAATTATACCACATGCACACATATACTAATGACAGCCCCCCAATTATACCACATGCACACATATACTAATGACAACCCCCAATTATACCATATGCACACATATACTAATGACAGCCCCCCAATTATACCACATGCACACATATACTAATGACAGCCCCCAATTATACCATATGCACACATATACTAATGACAGCCCCTCCAATTATACCATATGCACACATATACTGACAGCCCCTCCAATTATACCATATGCACACATATACTAATGACAGCCCCCCAATTATACCATATGCACACATATACTAATGACAGCCCCCCAATTATACCATATGCACACATATACTAATGACAGCCCCCCAATTATACCATATGCACACATATACTAATGACAGCCCCCCCAATTATACCATATGCACACATATACTAATGACAGCCCCCAATTATACCACATGCACACATATACTAATGACAGCCCCCCAATTATACCATATGCACACATATACTAATGACAGCCCCCCAATTATACCATATGCACACATATACTAATGACAGCCCCCAATTATACCATATGCACACATATACTAATGACAGCCCCCCCAATTATACCATATGCACACATATACTAATGACAGCCCCCCAATTATACCACATGCACACATATACTAATGACAGCCCCCCAAGTATACCATATGCACACATATACTAATGACAGCCCCCCAATTATACCACATGCACACATATACTAATGACAGCCCCCCAATTATACCATATGCACACATATACTAATGACAGTCCCCCCAATTATACCATATGCACACATATACTAATGACAGCCCCCCCCCGGCCCACCGAGACTCAACTGTCAGCTTGACTGCATTGAGAGATGCCTAGATTAGCAAAGAACAACTCTGAATGTGTCCATGAGGGCTTTCCCGAGAGAATTAACTAATAGATAAAGATCTGCCTTGAATATGGGTGTCACTATCCAGTAATCTGGGGGCCAGGATGGGGTAAACGGGTTTGCAGGAGGAGGAAGCTAGACAACACAATTACACACTTGGAGTCCCAATCCTGTGATGTGCCTCACAGCTCTGTCACAACCTCTGTAACATCATGGGCTGAACTCTCAACCCAATAATAAAGCGTGCCTTCCTGAAATGGTTTCAGGTGTCTGTCACATGGATGAAATCTGACAATGATACCCAAGTATAAGGAGAAGCCCAGGGACACAGCTTCCTCCAGGGATGAGGTCAACGATGGCTACTCTACCTGGCACTATGACTTTATGTCCTGACCATTTTTAAAATTTTAATTTAGATGGGCATGGTGGCAGACACCTTTAATCCTAGCGCTTGGGAGGTAAATCTCTGAGTCCAAGACCAGCCTGGTCCTCAGCAAGTTTCAGGACAGCCAAGACTACACAGAGAAACCTTGCCTCAAAAAAACTTAAAAAAAAAAATAGAGGCCACCCTGCCTTGTGCTGAGGGCAGTGGGCACCACTGTGATGAACAAATACGTGATGGGGAGATGGGAAAGACAGAAAAACAGAGCAGTACATGCGCTATGGACTGAGGGGAACTGGAGACTTAAATGGAAAGAGAACCAGGCTTATGTGGGTGCCTTGCCTTGCCACCTGAGGCCATGGTCATGTCCACCCTGTGCTGCCACTGAAGGACATGTCTGAATCTAAGGTCCTACTGCAGCCAGGGAATGTGGCTTGGGTTACCACCCAAGGCCATGCAGTTGTCTGGGATGCTGTCTGAAGCTATGTTGACATCTGTGGTCCATGCTGCAACTGGGGGTTATACTAATCTGAGTGGCCTACACTGCCACCTGAGGCCATGGTGATGTCCATGGCCCGGGCCGCCTCTGAGGGCTTTGTCTGGGTCTGTGGTCCTACTGCGTGTAGGCGCCATGTTCATGGTTCATGCTGTTGCAGAAACCACGTGGAAGCCCATGGTCCATGCTCCTGCTAACTATAAAGAGAAAGTAACCTTCGCAGTGATTTTGATGATTAAAGATGCATAGCTGAGAAAGAAGGACATGGAAGGCTTCTGTGACAACCCCCACGCCCCACCCTAACTCCCAACCCCTAACAGAGTAGCAGGCTAAATAGGAAGCCATCAAAGAGAACCCTTAAAAATTATGATAAGGATGCTGAAGTTACTGCTCCCCAACTGATGGCTTCTGGTGGGGAAGGCGAGTGAGTGAGCTCTATTTAATGGGCAGGCCACTGAGAGTTTAACCATGCTCCAGTGAGTATTTAGATAATAGCAGTTGGATTTGTTTTTTTGTTTTTTGTTTTTTCTGGGGTCACGATGGTGGTGGGCAGACATGGAAGGATTGGGAAAGGAGTATGATAGCGTGCATGATGTGAAATTCCCAAAATACTCAATAAAAATATTATGTTAAAAATTAATTTAATTTCACTTGGGTGTGATGGCACATGCCTATAATCCCAGCACTCAGGGAGGCAGAGGCAGGTGGATCTCTGTGAGTTTGAGGCCAGCCTAGTCTACAAAGTAAATTTAGGACAGCCAAGAAAAAAAAATAATTTAATTAAAACAATCTTTTGAGGGGGGTGTTCGAGACAGGGTTTCTTTGTGTAGCCTTGGCTGTCCTGGACTTGCTTTCTAGATCAGGCTGGCCTCGAACTGGTGATTCACCTGCCTCTGCCTCTTGAGTACTGGGATTAAAGGTGTGCACCACTAGGCGCAGCTTTAAAAACCAATCATTTTTTAAAAAATAACACATTTTTATTGAAAAATAAAATAATTCATATTACATCTCATTTTCTATCCCATCCCATGCATCCTCCCATTCCTCCCTCCCTCCCACTTTCACCCCAATCCCCCTTCCTTATGACTGTGGCTGTGGGGGACCTCCTCCCCCTGAATATGGTGCTAAGGTATCAAGTCTCTTCTTGGTAGTCCGCTATCCTTCCTCCGAGTGCCACTGGGCCTCCCCAACAAAGGGACATGGCCAAATATGGGGCTCCAGAGATCCTGAGAGAGTCAGTCCCCAGTCTCCACTTAACTGTGGAGAATGTTCTGTCCCTTGGCTAGATCTGGGTAGGGGTTTGATGATGACTGCACGTTTTGTCCTTAAAACCAATCATTTTTATACAATATATTTAGATCATATTCTTTCGCTCCCCTAACTCCTCCCAGATCCTCCCCACTTCCTTACCCACCCAACTTTCTCTTAACAAAGAAAAACAAAAATCAAAACAAACTACAAAAGGAAATAAAGTCGAATAGGACATAGACTATCAAAATAAAGAGTGCATTTAAAAAAGCCTAGAGTCTGTTTTGTTTTGCCAACTACTCCAGAGCATGGTTGATGTTCCCTGTGACCCTCCCTTGAAGGAAATGGATTTTTCCTTTCCCAGCAGGTATCCATTGTTGGCTAGGAGCGAGACTGCCTGCCTACTTCCCTTTCTCCACACTGGGACTTTATCTGGTTGGCCTGTACAGATGTGCATTTGTGCTGTCACAGTCACCGTGAGGTCATATGTGTATCGGCCCTGCTGTGTCTGGAAGATGCTGTTCCCTGACAGTCATTCACCGCCTCTGGCTTTTGCGAGCTTTCCCCTTCCTGAGCCCGGGGGGCGGGGGTTTGATAGGGATCCCCCATTTCGGGTTGTCTGCGACTCACTGCGCACTGTCCAGTTGTCGACAGGCTTCTCTGAGGAGGGTTGGGGAGTGCTCGGCTCTATAGCAATAGCTCATCAGCTTGTCCGAGACTTCTTTCCAATAAGAGTTTTCTATCCCTGTGTAGTCTCTTACCAAGCTTCCCCATAGCTAAAGATTCTTTGGAAACTTCATGTCTTTCTTAATTTTGTCAAAGCATATTCAAAAACAAGTAGTTTCTTCAGTAATGAAAGGGAAGTCCAGGCCTCGGTCCCCTGATAATGTAGACAATCCAGGCCAGGGCAGAAGGGCCTAGCATCGGTCCCAGCATACTGCCTTGATAACAGAACATTTTAGGCAGGGAAGTAGATAATGAAGATAAATTTACTGGGCTTGTGATAGGGGGACTTGTGTCAGTGTCTGCTGCAGGTCTTCTTCCTGCACCTCAGTATAGCAAAAGCCCTGTGTGGAGAGAGAGCAACCACACAGCCCCTCTCTTCCCTCTCCCTCTCCTCTCTCTCCATCCTCTCACTTTCTTAAATTCCCAAGGTCTCATCTCCTTGATCCGACACAATCTCAGGCTGTGAAGGTTAAGGGCACCCACCATCCTCCATTCTGGACAACCCCTCACTTAGGGGATTGTGTTTTGGAAAGGAGAAGTGGCCTTTATGCTCTGGACAAGAAGTGGGTGGTGGGGGTGTGCCAGAAAGACAACCAGTTCTTCCACTCTGGTGAGTGGTGAGGCCCAGGCCTTAAGCTACAGGACTATATTTCTGCCCTGTTGAGCAGGCTGTTAGGTCAAGCTGCCTGCCAAGCTTGACCACCTGAGTTCAATCCCAGAGCCCACCTGGTAGGTAGGATCTCTAGAGGTGAAGGGAAACCTACTTACTCTTCTACACTCACTACAAATAGAGCCAACCAGGAGAAAAGCAGGTGGTCTAAAGGAAATGCCTCCCCCCCACTAACAGCAAGCAATCTGGTGGTCTCTTCCGGGACTGTGTGGACTACTGCTTTGTCCCTGATGAGATGTGGTACTGAATAGCTCTCGGGGGTTGGCGATAGATGCCTTATAGTTCTCTCTATGTATCCTGTAAGAAGCCATCTGCCACGCACACAGCTGACTATAAGGAAGCCCATGGACTCATGTTAGAACTGACGGGGTGGGGGATGCCTGGTCAGTGGCCCTCAGTTGCAGCCATGACAGCTGAAGCCTCAGGCTTGAGAATGAGGACCCTTAAAGAAGCTTTGGATGACCCAGCCCTTGCTGTCATCCAATTATAACTTCATAAGACCTCTCCAGATAAGAGCATCCTGCTGAGCCAGTCAGCTACTGAAGTGAGAGTGATAAATTGTGGGCCCAGTGTGTGTGGGGTGATATAAAAAAAATTGAGGTTTTCTCAGAGAGGAAAAAGCAGGAGCCAGCCACTGTGTAGGTTACCCATTGAGGTCCCTGTGTGCTTAACTGTGGCAGTGTGGCAGATAACTGTCCAGGATCAAGCAATGCCAGGTCAGTCAGTTGTAAAAGTTGTAAAAGTGTGATTTTTTTTTCCAGCATAGGGATTAACCCACTCATTCTGAGAGATGATTGGGGTGAAGATGGCATGTCTTTCAAGTTACTGGTAAGATGGCTCTGTGGGTAAACGCATTTGCCACTAAGCTTGAGACCCTGAGTTTGATTCCCCAGGATCCACATGGTAGAAGGAACTGGAAAGAATCAACTCCTACACTCTGACCTCTGACCTTCACACACATGTTTTGGCATTTGTGTGCACATGCAAGAATGTGCATGTGTACTCACAGACAAACATAAATAAATAAATGTAATTTTAAAAAGAAAAGAAAACTCAAGGGTTGTGGATCTAGCTCAGCTGGTAGACTGTGTGCCTAGCATGCTCAAGGCCCTGGGTGTGACTCCCTAAAACAGGCATGGTGGCGCAAGTCTATAATCCTCACACCAGTGACGTGGAAGCAGGAGGATCAGAAGTTCAAGGTCATTCTTGACTGCACAGTGAGTACATAAAACTGTGTGTTAAAAAACAAAACGGGCTGGAGAGATGGCTCAGAGGTTAAGAGTACTGACTGCTCTTCCAGAGTTCAATTCCCAGCAACCACATGGTGGCTCACAACCAACTATAGTGAGATCTGGTGCCCTCTTCTGGCGTTCAGGTGTACATGCAGGCAGAACATTGTATACATAATAAATAAATGAATGACTCTTAAAAAAACAAAACAAAGCAAAGCAAAGCAAAACAAAACAACTCAGTCTTTCAACGGTAGAGCACTTGTCTGGCAGGCAAAACGTCATGTCTGGTCGTCTTTGCCATTATTTATAGACGTTAGTGTCCACATTTATTGCTCCAGTACAACATGGAGAGGACTTTTAAAAGAAAGACTTTGACATCTACGAACCCTCTCTTGTGGCCTATGTACGATTCTGTAGAGTGGGGACCCACCTAACGGCCTGCCAGGCCCAGGGCAATCTCTCACATCAGCACACACTGGAGACAGCATTAGTTATTTCTTCTTGTTTTGATAATATTTTCTGGCCAAAGCAACTAAAGGAAAGAAGCTCTCTTTCGGCTCAAAGTCCAAGAGCAAAGTCCATTATAGAGGGGAGTACTGTGACAGGACCTGGGAGTGGCTAGTCACATTGTATCCACAATCAGTACGCAGAGAGAAGTAAATGCTGACTCTCAGCTAGCTTTCTCCTTTGTGGACCACCCAGGGTCCTAGCCCAGGAATGGTGTCAACCACACTTAGGGTGGGTCTTCCCAACCTCAACTAACTGAGTCAAAACAGTGTCTTATGAGGGAGCCCAGAGGTTAACCTATCCAGGTGACACTTCACAGGTGTGCCCAGGGCCCGGTCTCCTGGGTGATTCTGAGTCTATCAAGTAGACAATAGTAACAATCACAAGGATTAAACTTTCACCTCAAGGTCAGAACTTGACTACCATATCCTATAAACATCAGGGAAGCCTTGGTGTCTTGAACACAGCTCCCCCCCCCCCCTCAACAAGCACACTCATACAGGAAGTGGGCGTGTCCATTCAACTCTTCCCATGCAATTTGGTCTGAGTCACTATGGAGCCCAATTCAGCAGCCGTGGTATCTCCTGGATTCCCCCAGGTAAGGGGCATGTTGGCTTTGGGATAAACAGCCTACTTCACCACAAAAGGAGATTGGAAAGGAATTCTTCTTTTCAGAACTTTCTCAGTTCAGTTAAGGAAAACTATCTATTCACATCTCACCAAAGCTGCTTTCCTGTGAAATAACCAAATCTACTTCCTATGGATTGAGTCACGTCCCTTCCTGATTCATATGCAGAAGCCCTAAGCTTGCTGTAACTGTATCTGACATAGGGATAAAGTTTTGTAGCCACTAATAGGTTACTACAGATTTTGTACCCAAGTGAGCTAGCCTGTGTGGAAGAGCTTGCAGTGACAATTTACTGTCCTTAACTAAATCGGTATTCTGACGCTATCTGGGAGCTTATTATATGTCACCTGGGAGTAGTAATTACATTATATAAAATACTTGATCCCTTCAGTCTTCCCTCACCACACACCCAGTCTAGTGGGGGAACAGCTTCGCCTCTCTCTATGTGTGGTCACTGGAAGCCAATAGTTAACAGGTTAGGAGAGACGCGGTGGAGGATAGGATCTGGCATATGCAGGGCTGCTGCTCTCTGCTTTTTGTTTTGCTGTTGCCTAGATTCTGATGCCAAGATGCACAGCAAATTAAATGGCAACGAAATGTGTTTTGCAACCAGCAAAGAGCAAAGGTGCCTTTAAATTTAGCATTCTGACTTCATTAAAAAAAATTTTTTTTTATTCCGGCACATAGAACATGCTGTGAAAAAGAAATCACAGAATGACATAAAACAACCTCTCTGTCATCTGGGAGGCTATATTTAGAGTCCTCTCTAAATGTTTCTGCACCACTGGGACTGTGGGAAAGATTTTCCTTTTCATTATGCAACATTATGAACAAGAACCAAAAATGTAAGACAGCTAGTTTTAATATTTCTTTGTTAACACCATATTGTTGAATGGTGCACTGCCAACACCAAGGGAGAACAGGCGCAAAACCTGCTGCCCATATGCTGTGGCATGAATAACAGCAGCAGCATGATGGAATCAAGAGGCTGAGGAGCCGGAAAGGTCTGAGCTCTGGGCTGGGGAGAGAGTTCAGTGCAGACAGTCCTTCTAAGACAAGCGCGAGGACCTGAGTTCAGATCTGCAAAGCCCATCTAAGGGCTGGGTGTGCAGCAAGTGCCTGTAATGCCAGTGCTGGGAGTGGGGGCGGGGGGCGGCGGGGTCAGGTAGATCCCAGGCCCTTGATGACCTCTGAATCTAGCAGAAACAGTGAGGTTCAGATGCAGACAGAGACCCTGTCTCAAAAAGTATGGTGAATTGAAATAAGAGAAAGAAGATGTTCAAAGTTGACCTCTCAGCGGCCCATGTGGCACGTAGGCAATCGTGTACACACACACACACACACACACACACACACACACAGTCTGAACCCTGAAACACAGATTCAGAGGATGACCCAGTGACACATGAAAATAAGGCTAGTGCTCCCAGGTGTGGATCTTCTGTGGCTTTGAAGGAAGGAATCGCAGAGAAAGGCTCTAGATCCTTCTGGACACATCGAGAGCCTCTCTGCAGTACACCGATTTCTAACTCAGGGATTCTTTCCTCCAGTCTTCTCACGCAGGATCCTGAGCTGGATTTACTTATTATCCTTCTCACAACGGGCAGTCAGAGAAGGAAGCGTGCTTCATTAATGCTGAGGTGCTGTCTGAAGCCAGGTCTGGCTTTCGCTTCCTCACTTTGCCTGCCAGCCTGCTTTACCTCAAGTACGGACCATGCATCTAATCTTTTGAGAAGCTTTAAAAAAACAAAAACAAAAACAAAAACAAAAACAAAAAACTGAAAAACAAATGAAACAACATGGCCCGGTATCCCAGAAGGAGCCTAAATATGTGCTGAAATTCCATTTCCCAGACACCACCTAGACGACCTGTCAATCACCCTGTCAGGCCCTAGGAACCTGTATTTAAACAGGTTCTTCTGGTACTTTTATGTGAAGCCACGTTGGAGTGGTCTTTTCTTGGCACTGGGGTTGAACCAGAGCCTCACGCATAGGCAAGAACTCTATCACTTAGGCCCTTTTAAACCCTCTTTATTATGAGGCAGGGTCTCATTCATTTGCCCAGTTGCCTTTTAAACATCCCATGTAGCCTGGGCAGGCTTTGAACTTGCATCCTCCTGCCTCAGCCTTGGGGCTGCTGCGGTTCTAGCCAAGTACCACCACACCCAGCCGAGTGTCATTATTTTGAAGGAATTCAGGGGAAGCGCAGAAGATCACCTAGCTGCCCTCCTGCTCCACAGATGTGCTGGCGAGAGCTTCCCCCCTGCAGAACAAACACAAACCTTTGCGCGGCAGCAAATTGTGAAACCCCAGCCTGGCTTCCACCTGGCGCTCAGTGTACTCATGGGCCCTGCCGCCTTGTGATCAGGTGGTATTTACGTAGGGAATAAAATCTTCCTATTAACATAAGCAAAACATAATTAGAAAAATCTGTTATAAAAACCATTCTGCTTTCTAAGCCAAATCTAAATGACTTTGGGGGTAAGACATGCCAGGAATGTTGCTTTGTTAGCTCATGCAATTACAAATGACTCCCGTGCCAATTGCTAGCACTGTCTATTTTCCTTAACTCTTCGGACACTTGTCCTCATACTCCCCCACCCCCACCCCCACACTCCCAATATATGTATAGTTTGAGAGCTGCTGTCAAAATATAACAGGTTGTTCTTCTTGTTTTCCACTTAGAATCCTTCCCCTCTATGGATTCTCTGCCTTCTCACTGAGGTCTGGGCTGTGGGCTAGCCCTCAAGGGCACTATCACTAACCAGGCTCCCCGAGTCCTCTGAATTCGGGTTGAATATGAATAATGAAAAGAACCAGAAAGGCATAAGGGGATCGAAGAACGGAAGCCCCTGTAACTTTAACCCATACCTTTTTTTTTCCCCTCCCTGGTGGTTTTGGTTTCCTCCGTTGCTGTAGATCCTCCTTGGCTACAGCTAATTGGGTAACACACACTCATCAGGGCCAAGAAAAGTGAAGGCTTGGTGCCCCTGTTGTCTCCAAGTGCCTTGACATCCATGGCTGGGTGTTTCAACTCTGCCTGCCTTCCTCTTCCACTCCCTCCTCTTCTTCTTCTTCCCCCCTCTCTCTCTCCCCCCTCTCCCCTGCAACTACGCGATGAGAAAGCAAGCAAGTCCTTATGAGAAAACAACTCTCAGGTGTTGTAGCTACAGCTCAGCCCACCTGAGGTCTTAGTGTGCAGACGTCATCATCATCCCGTGAGATGTTGGGACCTTGTAAATCAGTGACTGTCCAGGTGTCTGCAGTCTCACTGTCCAAAAGGAGAGTGAAGCTGACTTGGATGAGCAAAATTATTATTAAAAAACTGCCAAGCTGAGCTGGGCGTGGTGGCGCACACCTTTAATCCCAGCACTCAGGAGGCAGAGGCAGGTGGATCACTGTGAGTTTGAGGCCAGCCTGGTCTACAAAGCAAGTCTAGGATAGCCAGGGCTACACAAGAGAAATCCTGTCTCTAAAAACCAAAAGCTACCAAGCTGTGGACAGTTTATTGCCAGTACCAGGTAATTGCAACAAAGGCTGTACAGCCAGACTTGGGCCTCTGAAACTGGCCTACAGGGGACCCCATGTGTAGCAGCACCAGGGAGAGGATTTGGAGACTACAGAAAGATTCCCCCGGGGAGAGTTAAGAATGTAATATTTGACCCAACACTTTGTACCTACAACATACTAAGTACTTAGTGTATACATACATATATACACATATACACATACACACACACACACACATACACACACACACACACACACACACACACACACACACACACACACACAAGCCACTTGCAATGGCAAATGGTACCCAAGGCATAGAGGTGAGCAAGAATAATCACAGAAATGGGGTGGATGATGCCCTTAAGGTTTGAAGTCTAGATAAGTGGATGTTGCAAGTTTGGATCTGAACTCTTTGCTCTGTTTAATAGCAAATGGAGATAGTTCAATAGTATCTCTCTCTCTCTCTCTCTCTCTCTCTCTCTCTCTCTCTCTCTCTCTCTGTCTCTCTGTCTCTGTCTCTGTCTCTGTCTCTGTCTCTCTCTCTCTCTGTCTCTCTGTGTGTCTGTGTCTGTGTCTGTGTCTCTCTCTCTCTCTCTCTCTCTCTCTCTCTCTCTCTCTCTCTCTCTCTCTCTCTCTCTCTCTCTCTCTCCCTGTGTGTGTGTGTGTGTGTGTGTGTGTGTGTGTGTGTGTGTGTGTTGGATTGGTTCTGGTAGTTTTCAAAGAGAATGCTGTCTTCTTGTAACAGTACAAGGACCATGGCTGGTGTGAAATGACATCCCTAAGGTATGACGCGCTGTTGGCTGTGTGGTTTGGGAGGGAGCAAGTGCTTGTTGCTCAAAACTCTTCTGTGAAATCGCCTTTACAATGTGGCCTTCTGTTGGGGCTCTCTGGGGAGTGAAGGAAATGGACAGGGTCTAGCATGAGCCAGAGTTAGGGGGAAAACCATGGATGTAGAACTAGGAACCAGGAGAAGAAGCACAACATGCAAAGAGCCCCCCACATCTTATCATTGAACCCACCTGTTAGTGAGTACTGTAGCCCTGAGCTATGCCACCAGCTCAAGAACGTCTCCTTCTGAGTGGTTGCCCTAGAGGCAAAGACAGACATCACATCAATATTATAGTGAATATTGTCCTGCTCTACATGAGACACATAACTTAGTTTCCTTTCCTGTTGCTGGGACAAACAGTTTGAGGGTTATTGAGGGTTACCGTCCACCATGTTGGGTAGGTGTTGTGGTAGGAGTGCGAGGTGTCTGGTGACGTTGCGTTTCTGGTGACGCAGCCAGGAAGCAGAGAGAAAGGAGTTTTAGCACTCTGCTGTCTCCCTTCCCTGGTTTTTCATTCAGCCCAGGACCCTAGCCCATGGTCTGCTCTGCCCATATTCAGGGTAGGACCTCCTTCTTCAGCTAAGCCTCTTTGAAAAACACCTCACCAAGAAGTCCTAGGAAACTCTCAATGGAGTCCAATTGGCAATGAAGTGTCACTGTCACAATTGTCTAAGTCCACTCAGCACCTTCTTCAGTCTTCACCTACTGGTGATGCAGTTTTGAGTCCACATTATAAACCCTGTTACAACGATTGCTTCGTCTCATATTTGAGGGACATTCTGAGAAAAAGTTACTTCTAGTTATCCATCTCTTCCCTTTCCAGTGTTCCTCAATTATGTCCCAGTTTCCACCCATTACCACATCCTAAGCCAATGTTCCTTTCCATTTGCTGTTGCTGTTTTATGCGACTTGTTCTCTCTGTGTAGCCCTGGCTGTCCTGGAACTAGCTATGTAGACAGGGCTGGCTTGAACTCTGCAGAAACACAACTGCCTCTGCCTCTTGAATGCTGGAACTAAAGGCATGTGCCACCATATCTGGTCTCTCTAGCACTTTCTGTTATTGTTGTTGTTTGTTTGTTTGTTTGAGACAGGGTTTCTCTGTGTAGCACTGGATGTCTTGAACTCTCTTGGTAGACCAGGCTGGCCTCAAACTCACAGAGATCAGCCTGCCTCTGCCTCCCAGGGTACTGGGATCGAAAGTGTGCACCGCCACCACCTGGAGCTCTCTAACATTTTTGATAGTTGATCTGATAGCAAGAAATCTATTTTCTTTTATCTAAAAATGTCTTTACTCCACCTTTATCTTTGGAAACTTCTGGGTTGACTTCTTAAAATTACCTTTTTCTTATCAAGATTTCTAATCTTTTTTTTTTTTCTAGACAGGGTCTCTCTGTGTAGCGTTGGCTATCCTGGACTTGCTTTATAAATGAGGCTGGCCTTGAATTCACAGTGATCTGCCTGTCTCTGCCTCCTGAGTGCTGGGATTAAAGGCGTGCAGTACCATGGCCAGCCTGATTTCTAATCTTTTAAAAATTTACTTAAAAAGTATTTAAAAAAAAAAGTATCTTCCAACTGGCATGGTGGCACATGCCTTTAATCCCAGCACTCAAGAGGCAGAGGCAGGTGAACCATCACCAGTTCGAGGCCAGCCTGATCTACAAAGCAATTCCAGGACAGCCAAGGCTAACATAGAGACCCTGTCTCGAAAAAACAAACAGACAAAAAATACTTTGCTTTAAAAATTATATTTGTTTATTTAATCAGTGTGTGTGTATGTGTGTGTGTGTGTGTGTGTGTGTGTGTGTGTGTGTACATGTGCCATTGTGCATGTATGTCAGAGGACTTAGTGCTCTTTTTCACCATGAGGATCCCAGGGATGGAATCAGGTTGTCAGCCTTGGCAAAAAGCATCTTCATCCATCAACTATCTCATTGGTCCAAGAGTATTTCTTTGATGTCATTGCTATCCCTTGACTATGTCCTCCAAGCTAGGTGCTGGTGCCTTCATTCTCAATGGAGTGGTGTGGAGAAGTGAGTCCTTGAAGAGACAGAGCCCTCAGAGTTGCTTTGTGTCTTTCTCAAGGTTGTAGCTTTAGTGATCTAGTCATCGTGGAAGTGGGTTTCTGGTAAAAGGTTGCATTCAGGGCCTTTCCCCGTCTCTGTTGTGTGCTCTTTTATCATGTGCTATTATTGTGGTTTGAATGAAAATGGCCCCCATAGGCTCATAGGGGATGGCACTATTAGGAGGTATGGCCTTGTCCCCGAGAAAACTCAAAAGAAAAGACAAGGTTGACAGCCCTGGTCCAGAGACCCAACACTGTCATCCGAGGTTCTGCCTGCCCTCTCATGCTGCCATGACACGGTTTATACAGAAGTTTATTTGGCTCATGGTTCTGGAGTTTGGGAAGCCCAAGGTTGAGGGGCCACAGGCAGTAAGGCCCTTCTTGTTGCACTAGAACATAACAGAAGGCAGCTGTCTTAGGACTTTTATTGCTGTGAAAAGACACCATGAGCCCAGCAACTCTTCTAAAACAAACAAACAAACAAACAAACAAACAAACAAACATTTAGTTGGTGCTTGCTAACGGCTCAGAAGTTTGATCCATTACCATTGTCTTGGTGGAGACAGACATGGTGCTGGAGAGGTAGCTGAGAGTTCTACATCTGGATCAGCAGGCAGTAGGAAAAGAGAGACACCCTGGGCCTGGCTTGAGCATCTGAGATCTCAAAAGCCCACCCCCAGTGACACACTTCCTCCACCAAGGCCACACCTCTTAATCCTTCTAATCCTATCAAAGAGTTCCCGTACCTGGTGACTAAGCATTCAGATATGTGAGCCTATGGGGGCAGGAACCATTCATATTCAGACTACCACACGTAACTGGGGGGGTGGGGTGGGGGAGTGGCGCACGCCTTTAATCCCAGCAGAGGCAGAGGGAGGTGAATCACTGTGAGTTCAAGGCCAGCCTGGTCTACAAAGTGAGTCCAGGACAGCCAAGGCTACACAGAGAAACCCTGTCTTGAAAAACAAAAACACCAAAAACAAACAGACAAACAAACTACCACACTTTATGCATTTTTTTTTTCCTGGACATGATGAAATTCTGAATTTTAGTAATTCCCCCTAAAGTACACTAACTTTTAAAAAAAAGTTAATCTTAAACTGGGAGTGGTGGTGCATGCCTGTAATCCCAACACTCTGGGAGGAAGAGGCACGTGGATCTTGTGAGTTCGAGGCCAGCCTGGTCTACAAACTGAGTCCAGGACAGCCAAGGCTACACAGATAAACCCTGTATTGAAAAAAACCAAAAAAAAAAAAAAAAAGTTAATCTTAGCCAAATTCTGTCTCTCCTGAGAAAAATATTTGTCCAAAGTCATACAACTAATAGGTAGTTAGCTTCAGATAATTAATAATAATAATAGGTGATATTGAGATCAGATCTCACTATGTGGTCCTGGATGGCCTGGAACTTACTACATAAATCAGGCTGGCCTCAAACTTGCACCATTCCTCCTACCTCTCCGCCTTGAATGATAGGATTACTGGATTTTGTCAATATGTCTGTCGTAAGTTAAACAAAGATGGCTGCTTACTTCTCTAGATTCTCACCTATATATTCTAACTTAACAAATGGTGCTGTCTCAGCCTCCATATAGTTCTTTTTAAGTGAAGTCAGAATTTGACATCAGTCTATGGTGGGTTTTATTTTCTATCCCTCCCTTTGCTTGCTTTGGGCTGTGTCTTATGGATTCAAGGTAGAAGCACCTCACTCCAGCTTTGTAAGCATGGTGCTGCCTCCCACTCCCTACTCCAGGAGATGAGTCCTCAAGTAAGAGGGAGCAAGGCAAGGTTACTGAAAAAAGAAATACAGGATTCCTAATCAAAATCCAGACAGAAAACCACAAACCTACTGTTCAGAGATATATGTTAATTTAAAATTGTAGTTTAGCTGATCAAATTGAATTGCTGACCTTTTGACCACGGAGCCCTATAATTTAGAGCTGTTTGGGTTCCTATGTCTGTGTTTCTCCCAGAAGCTTTAGCAAAGGTCCAGGATGCTTGTCCTGGGTCAGGTGCTAGGGACAGGGTGGAGAATACACTGTATAGGTTCACGTGGTTTCTCTTCTTTTCTGTCACTACCTCTTGCAGTTCCCTCTTACAAGCACCTTCTTTCTTGTTTTGGCTGCCAGCCAGCACCTGGTTTAAATACACTCTGAATAATGGGTCTCTCTCATGACCACAGATCCTGTGTCTCTCTGCAAACCTGGACACCAGTTCCTCCAGTGCCCCGCCTCCTCCTGGTACCCTCTCCTGCTCCAGTTCCATCTCCTCTCTTCCCCATACTCCAAGACACTAATGCTTTTAAGCTTTCTGAGCATCCTGTGTTCTTCCTCACCTCAGGGCCTGTGCCCCTCCTTCTGTCTAACCGCTCTTCCCTGGGTCTTCCATGCTGCCTTTTCTCAAGAAACTGAACATATCCCGAGGGTGTGCCCCTCTTCAGAGATGTCTGTCTGAGCATCCAGAAATCTCAGCCCATAGACACACAATAGCAGCAGGAGGGGCCAGTGGTCGGGCTTGCTTAGTCCTATGGTGCCGCTGCTAAGCGGAACAGATGCTCTGGTACACTATTATCACTCATGACTTTCCCATGAGCTGCCCTTCAGGCTGGAGGGCTCTTCGCCAGTCTTTGGAGCTAACTTTCTGCTTAGACCAGGTGAGCTGAGATTTAATAAGCTCTCAGGGGCAGCCCTTACCATGACTCTCTTTGGATGGGGTGATAGGTATTTGCCCCACACTGCTGTCCACTGGTCAAGCCCAGCTGTCCGCAGCTAGGCATCTTTTCTATCTTAGAGGGCATCTTTTCTATCCTTGCCACAGATCTCTGCCTTCTACTGAATGCCTCCTTGCACTCGAGTCTGCCTTACTTTTTGAACCCAAACTAATGAAACCAGTGCAGATTTTTTCTGGCCTCAAATTGGATGCCCTGGCAACTGCAATTATTTCCTCTTTCTCTTCTTCTGCATCTCCTCTTCTGGCATGTACGCATACTTGACACTCTCTCTCTCTCTCTCTCTCTCTCTCTCTCTCTCTCTCTCTCTCTCTCTCTATCTCTCTGTGATGTATGTATGTATGTACAAGTGAGTACAGGCATGTATATGCCACAGAGTGTGTGTGGAGGCTGGAAGACAACTTTTGGGAGATGGTTCTCACCTTCAACTTAGCCGAGGTGTGACCTCTCTTGTTTCTGCTGCTGCAATGCACACACCCTCCAGGCTTTCTGGCCCGTGAGTTTCTACGAGGTTCTCTCTCTTCTTTCCACCTCTTAGTAGGAGTTTGGGGGCTACAGACGGCATGGCTGCACCCAGCCTGTCACATGAGTTCTAGGGAGCCCACTCAGCTTGTCGGGGCTTGCTTAAGACTCTGTTTTGCAGGAAATGGAAAACAAGGTATTTAAAGCCCATTCTGTCTGACCCTCAGCCATGGCCGTGTCTCGCCTCGTGGTCTCCTCCGGCCCAGCACAACTGTGGTTGGCTGGATAGTGGAGATCAGGTACTGTGCATATCCAGTCTGAGATCACCTGGAATGCAGGTCCAATGGGTGGGTTTGTGTGAGGTGAGAACCGAGGAGCTTGGAGCAGCTACCAACCAGAGAAAAACCAGATGCAGATTGTCAGAACCCAGACTCCATGTGCCTGTGAGACCCTGCACAAAGCAGAGCCATTTCCCCAGAATGGGATCTGGGGGGGGGGGGGAGGTAGGGGGGAGCAGAGTGCTCATAAATATGGGGGTGGGGGAGTGGAGGGTGGATGAGACCAGATATTTGCATCATAAAAGGTCTCTCCGTTGGAGTGAAGGCTGAGATTGAGCTACCTGCCTCATAGAAAGCTTCTGGGTCTTTCCATAGCTGGGTCTCCATGGAAATTAGTTTGCGGAGAGAAAGGAGCTATTTTAAGGACGAGCAAAGACAGACCTGGTAGGCTGGGGGTTAGGGAAGGTGTCCGTGGGAGAGAGCTTTGCTCAATGACTCACCTCCTATCGGTGGTTAGAGAGCCACAGCAAAGCCACAGAAATGCTGGGCAGAGGAGTAAAGTGGCTGCTCATCCAGTCCCACAGGTAACCTGGAAGGGCAGCAACCGCCCTCTGGACCCATGGTATGGCCATTAGATGCGGACATGTTCATGCCAGAGACCCTAATTATGGAAAATCTGAGTTTTGACCAGCTTGTACAGCCACACACAGAAGGGTGGATTTGCTTTTGGAAAGACACAGTGACTGTCAATCTACAATTTTAGGGGTGGTGGGTCTTTTTAGGGGTGGGGAGGTTTGTGAGCGGAGCTTGTTCATGGCCCTGCCTTCTTGGTTATGGAGCTCAGTGAAGGAAGCTGAAGTGATGGGGGTGGGATATGTACCCCCATTCCTCTGCCATAGAGGGGAGACCTGAGTGTTGGAGGGTTGGAGTAGGACAGAATTTGCTAGGAAAAGAGACAGCTAGTGGAATGGATCCTGGGAGATGGTGGTGGCTCACAGTCCGGAAAAGGTGGCCAGGGAGCTCATGAGTGTACAGGACTGAGAGCCTGGGAGGACAAGAATATGGATGGATTTGAGTGTTTCCGGTTTTGAGCATCAGGGGGCCCCAGCTGACCATCCACACGCAAATCTAGATTCTTAAGACAGCTGTGTTGGACTGTGGAGGAAGAGGAAAAGGGGGCTAGGTTCTATTCAGGTGACTAGAGCTCAGAGCGAAGGGACAGGAAGCACACATATGTCCCACCTCGCTGCTTTTGCTTTAGCCTGCAGAAATGACAGGGGAGACCCAGACATTCACCCGGAGGAGCTATTTGCTATTCCTTGCATGAGCAGCTGCAGGCACCTCACATAGCAAGCCGGCCCACAATAGTAGCAGGAGTCTCATCGGGCCAAGGGCAACTGGGTCCTGGTCCTCAACTCTGGGGTCACAAGGGAGTGTGACCCAGGGTGGGTTCCCAGGACAACTTCACTGGGGAATGCCTGCACTTCCTGTGCCTTTCCTCTCCCTATTGAGAGATCTCCAGCTGTGTCTCGTCCGTGACCCTTTGTTTACTGTGTCAGGATGCTGGGGCCTGGAGATGGGGGTGAAGTTCTTTGTGGGGACCAAACAGTGAATGGAGATACTCGCCTAAGTAGAGGCGAGGAGCTGTTCTGGAATATTCTCAGCCTTGATAGCCCACAAGAACCATCCTGGCAGGTAGCAAATGCTTTAACTCAGTACCTCCCAAGGATGCCGCTCCCTGGGGCTCTGTTTAGAGACCAGGCCTGAGGTCCACACACAGGAGAGATGCTGAACAGCTTAAGGTGGAAGCCATGGTGACACGGGCCATGGCACCTTGCAAGTGGTGCCAAGTAGTATCTACACTGGTCTTCTGGCTTGAGGCTGTTCCCAAACTTGTGAACTCACGTCCCAGGGACCGTTCGTATGGGTCTACTGTGCCTGGAGTAACCAGAACTTGTGGGCTGTTGGTCAGCCAGTATCAGGGGACACTTGGGGAAGTTGGGTGGCTGCTGGACATTTGTAGTCCCACACAGATATAGGTATGAAAGGGGTGATGTCTACCCTTTCTGTGGCCATGCCTGGCTTCAGACTGTCTCTTTGGTGAGAGTACTATTTTTCTGGCCATCAGGAACCTTCAGCTGCCTCCTGCTGCCCCAAAGTCTCTCTGTGGTAATTACAGCACAGGGAAGAACTGTGGCCCTGGGTATCAGGAAGAGGCCACACAGGAGCCTAGTTAGAAAGGCACAATTTATTGGTCATACAGACAGGGAAACATAAGGGATATACCTACTCTCCTGCATATTCTGGATCTGGTTTCCTACATTAATCCTGATATATCAAAAAGCAAGATAAGAAAAGACATCACCACCCTAGTCTCCTGGTAACCAAGGACAAGGGGCGAGTCACAGAGCTTAGGAAGAAGAAGAAGCTGCACTCTTTTGAGAGCCTGGGACCAAGGCTCACCTCCCCTGATAGCAGGCTGGAGAGCTCAGCCACTGGGGACAATGGTGGAGAGCCTTCCTCAGTACACCAGAAGTGCTATGTGTGTGTGTATGTGTGTGTGTGGTGTGTGTGTGTGTGTGTGTTGTGTGTGTGTGTGGGGGGGGTTGGGGGGAGGGGGTGGGCTTGGCCCAACTGTGGGTATGGTGCTAACCATTCATCTCCAATCCCACTGGAAGTGTTATTGGTCCACAGGCTCTGCAGGGGTCTGGCATGGCTGGCTTAGGTTGAGGCCAGATCTCTTTACTGGTGAGCTGGAGCGGATCTCTGACTCTGGCAGACTCAAAACCCAACAGAAAACCAGGCAGATTTGGGCAGTGGTAGATCCCAAGCCTTAGCTAAAGCAGCTTTCATCTCTGAAGTTGAACAGGGCTGGGCTCCTTGTGCCCTAATTAACCATGCAGACTCTTCGGGTCCCTGCAGTAGAGCCTGGCTAGCTTTAGGGATTGCTGGTTTTCTTAATGCTTTGTTTGAACGTCTCAGGACCCACCATTTGGGATTGGTGGGTCTGGGCACACAGTTGACTGGAAGCTCAGCTCTGGAGACCAGCCTGACATATGTCCGTAAAGCACTTAACACAGCGCATGGCACCTGACCATTATTATTATTAATATTATTATTATTTATATCTTCACCCTCAGACAAGTGTCTCAGCTCCTTCCTTTAAAACAGCGACTTCAAGAAAGCCACAGAGTCCAAGCTCTGAGCCCCAGGTGTGGTTCTCAGTGGGTCCATATGGTTGTGTTTTCCATCCAGCTCCAGCAGCTGCTGCACAGTGTTGAAACCAGCACACTCTTTGGACTACAGAGAAGGGAGGGCCCTTTCCTGAAAAAAAAAAAATACACAGCCTTGGACTTGAAGCTAGGTAAGAAGAGCTAGCAGGAGGTCCTCCGAGAGGCATCCTGAGAGAGGCTTAGACTCGCTCTGTGCTGTTCCACCAGGCTCCCGTCACCAGCAGCTGACCACGGACTCACTGTAAGACGAGAACAGAAGATCTGTCAGGGCCTTGCTACCTCCAGGCCACATTTGACCCCTGGTGCTGTGAGCTGGATCAGGCCAACATGCCATACCGTCTTGAGTGTCTTATGTGCTAACTCATACATATGTTATAAACATATAATATGCATGAAATAGGTATATATTGTATGTAGTATGTGAAACAAGTGATAATTGTAAAAATGATAACATATAGAACCAGTATATGGTATAATCTATTTCTTACCATAAATCTATACAGCTGATACCACTAATAGCTTCTTTTTATAAGATAAAAAGTCATAGAGCTGTGCAATGGAGACTTGGGATTTAAATCCAATACAGGACTTGTCTAGCGGAAGGCCCTCAGCTCTGCAATAAACACCATAATGGAAGGACTGGAAGTTTGGTTCCATAGAGTCTGTTCCTTATGGGGATTCAGCTGAGGGCTCCAAGGAGGCTTCCTGTGTACTCTACCACTGAGCTACACCCTTGGCTCCCACTCCTGCCACTGGTTGTCATACCATCTAGCTCGGGCTGACCTTGAACCCCCCCCCCCCCCATCCTCCTGCCCTAGACTTCCAGAGGGCTGGGATTATAGGGATGCACTACCTTGTCCACCCTTGACAGTAGTTTCTTTTCTTTCAATCACTGTTAGTTTTGTTGCAGAATAAATCTATTCTATTAGGAAGGGGACCTTCTGCCTGAAATTTCTAACTACCAGGAATGTTTTAAGTACATAGACTAATTAAGGATGCTAAGACTAAAATATAAATGACCTAGACTCTCTTACTCTACAGGGTCAGGAATTTATCCACAGCTCTTCTCTGTCCCTCTCAAGAATCACTGTTTGTACCCTAGAGGGCGCGCGCGCGCGCGCACACACACACACACACACACACACACACACACACACACACACACACAGCTCAACACACCTGCATGGCAGTCCTGCCGAGCAGCCCCTCCTCATGGCGGTGCTTGCCGTGGTGGGGGAGTTCTGTGTTGTCACGGTAGTCTCTGGCCTTGGAATGCTGTAGCTGCAGGACTGCGGGGCTCTTGACTGGCAGGGGTGGCCGCGGAGCTGGGATGGGAGTCATCTGCTGGCTCATTTCTGACCTGGAAGGCTTGATAGGCCTCTTGACTGGCACCGGGGCTTGGGAACTTGCTGAGGTCTTGGGCTTCCCTTGGCTCTTGTCCCCACTGGGCATTCTGCCCTCAGCGGAGGTAGAACAGGTGAAAGAGCGGATCCGGGGTGTGGGGCCAAAGACAGGCACGGGGGCCTGTTTGCTTGTCCCCTTGACACCCTCCACCTCTTGGGCTTTGGGGAGCAGGATGCTGGGCGATGAGGTTCCTGGGTCTGGGCAGGGCGGGGGCTCCTTCCGCAGCATCTTGGGGGACTCTTGTTCCTTCCTGGGCGCCGGCTTGGGGAAGGAAGTCACAGATCCATAGAGTGGGTTCTCAAACATCTCCGGCTTCGTCAGCTGCAGGTCCTCCTGCAGCAGAACGTCCATCTTTCCCAGGTCACCAGGTCTGGAGCCATGGGGAAGAGGGGAGGACAATGAAGAGGACATGTTCAGAAGTCAGGACCAGGGCGGTAGACACTTCATACCTCTGCCTTTCATTTAGGAGCGAGAAAAGTGTTTTGGAACTAAATACAGTAATGGCCATCTAACATAAAATATACAAATGCCACCAACTTATTCACTTTCCAGGAGATAATTGTACATGAACTTCACATGGAGAATCATCATCATCATCATCATCATCATCATTATTATTATTATTTATTTTTTGGGTTTTCGAGACAGGGTTTCTCCGTGTAGCCTTGGCTGTCCTGGGCTCACTTTGTAGACCAGGGTGGCCTCGAACTCACAGCGATCTGCCTGCCTCTGCCTCCGGAGTGCTGGCACTAAAGGTGTGCGCCACCACCACCACCGCCCGGCTGAAGACTTATTTTTAAAGAACACAGGGACTCACTATGTGACCCTCACTGATGTAGATGGGACAGAGACCCACCCGCTTCTCTGTCTGCTGAGTGCTGGGATTAAAGGCATGCAGCACCCATGCCAGGGGCGAAAGTCCAGGACGGCCTTATGATCCTCCTGCCTCCATCTCTTCAGCATCTCTAACTTGCATGTGTCACCACAAATGGTGACTTTTTAAAATTAGTACATAAACAAGAGACAGTGGAGCCAGGGCGTGGTGGAGCACACCTTTAATCCCAGCACCCAGGAGGCAGAGACAGGCGGATCTCTGTTGTGTTTGAGGCCAGCCTGCTCTGCACAGTGAATTCCAACACAGCCAGAGCTACATAATAGAGAGACCCTGTGAGAGAGAAAGAGGTGGGGCAAAGGGAGGACATCCTTAATTCTGTTTAAGGCAGAGCATCCATGAGCAAAGGGTCTATGTCTAGAGATTTGGTAGAAAGAGCAACATGCAGGAAGCCACCACTTATGTGTGAGATACTGCTGTGACACAGCAAAGCTGACACACCCCACAAAACAAACCCTGGGCTCAGGGGCCGATAGTCACAGTATTCTTTCCAGGGGCTTAGAGCTTTCTCTCTGGAGGGCTTTGGGAAGTTCCTGTGCTGGTTAACCACCGTTATCAACTAGATGAGACCTAGAATGACTGGAAGGTGGCCCCTGGGGGATTATCTTGATTAGATAATTAGGTGGGAAGACTTGCTCATCGTGGGCAGCACCATTCCCTAGGCTGGAGTCCTAGAATCCACACAGAGGAGAAGGCCATACACATGTGTACATGTACAACAGGTCAGAGGACAACTTGTAGGCGACACCCCTCTTCTTCCTCTACATCTGGTCTAGGGATGGAACTCAGATGGTCAGTCTTGGTGGCAAGCACCTTTACCTGCTGAGCCAACTCACCAGCCAGCCTTTTTTTTTTTTTTTTTGGAAAAACTGGAAATCACTACTACATCCCCAGAAATGTTGAGACCTTGACAGATGATAGAAAGCCATCCTTTGTCTCTGACACTCTGAGTGGGTATGTGGGTGGGAGCTGACCTGATCACAGTGTCTCAGATGAAGCAGAGTGCTATATACAAGGTGAAAACACAAGGTCAGGGGCTGAAGAAATAGTGCAGTAACTAAGAGTACTTGCTCCTCTTCCAGAGGACCCGGGTTCAATTCCTGGCGTCTACATAGTGGCTTGCAACTGTATGCAACTGCAGTTCTTGGGAATTCAATGTCCTCTTCTGACCTCTGAGGGCATTGCATGTGGTGGTAAGAACACTCCCGTGTGTGTGTGTGTGTGTGTGTGTGTGTGTGTGTGTGTGTGTTTAATTAAGGGAAATCCCATAAGGCTTGCCACCTGACTAATGCACTCAGCTGTAGACAATGGAAGGGGCAGGAGATGGAGCCAAGAAGATGGAGAGTGTTTCCTCCAGCAGGGTGTTCTGGGTGCTTCTGCTACCCTTAGGGAGAGGTTAAGAAAAATAGATTAAATAGAAGAGTTTTAGTCTCCTGAATATAGGTAACAGGAAACTACACCCTTATCCAGGGGACGGAGCCAGCTCTTATGCAGAAGGCTGGCCAGGGTCTGAACAGTCTTCCTTCTCAGTGCACAATCTTGACCTCAGACAGCAGTCTGCTTTGCTTGCTTACCAGGACTGAAGTGTTTCCCAGGAGATGGGACTTTTACATGCTAAAGTTGGGGTGGTCCTGGGGAATCTGGGATGGGTGGCCATTGCCCTTCAGTCCTGCGGGAATGGCGGGAGGACCTTAAGATACCAGTGATAGCGCTGCCTCTACTCAGGTTGGGCTGGAGCAGCGAGAGGTGAGCTTGGAACCTGGTCCTGTGGGGCCCTCCCTGTTAGATGCCTACCCCTATGCTATCACTTGGGGCTGGAGGGAACATGTTACCACCAAGATCTTCACAGTGGGGGTGGGGGGTCCTCTGAAAATGACTCCATGAACTTTAATTTTCTCTGTGGCTGTTTCTAGCTTTGCTTCCTGGGGCCACTGAAGAGCTTGCCTCTGTCAAACGAGTACCTCAGTACCTACTAGATACTGACCTTGATCTTCACTCCCAGGGAGGGAAACCAAGGCCCCAAAGAGGTAGACTTATATCTGGCTAGGCTCAGGGACCTGCCCTCCCCTCCTTTCATCTATTTCAGGTAACAGCCGAGGCACAGGACCATCAGCGCCTCTCTGGAGGAATCGCCAGCACAAGCCCCTGATTACTGTTAGCTCTACTAAGGAACTGCAGTCCTGAGGAGGAAAGAAAACAGTGCCCAGGAAAGAGGCTGAATGTGAGAGCCTGTGCCATCACAAAGTGCTAAAGGCAGCTGTGAGAGGAGACACATCTACGTCACTGTTAACTGGGTCCGGATGTCTCATGGCCATCTGAAGGGATAGAGTCCCCACCTACTGTTCCCCTTAGCTGCTTAGGAGCTCCCTAGGCTGTGTGGGCCTTCTTCTTAAACCTGTTTTGGTCAGTTCTCTCCACAGGGGGATGACTCTGCCTTCATTTGGGCTCCAAGTCCCAATTGCCACCAACAGGAGAATCCAGAGAGTTATACGTGAGAGCACGGATGCTTGTTTCTAAGAAGAGAGAGATTTGGCATAGACAAAAGCTTCTGCTCAGAAATCCTCACCTCTTTCCCACTGAGACCCATAGGGAGTGGAGGAATCCAGAGGATGTCACTGGTGTCTTTGCCAGTAAATGCAGTTTTTATAAGAAGATGCCTTTCTTGACAACCCAGTCCCCTTTAAAAACCAGTCTCCAAGCAGAAGCCAAAGTTGTGGGCAGAACCAACTACAACCCTGACCTCTTCAGGCTGCCATCCTTGAGGGCCCCCAGGGGGCGCTGGTGAGCAGAAAAACAAAACAAAATAAAACAATTCAGAGAGGACACTCACCTTGCCTCCTGCACCCTGGGGCAGGGACCTCGGTTGGCTGTGGAGGATGAAAACTTCTTTGGTGACAGAGGTGGTTGAGAGGGAGGTGTCGGAGGACCCTCTCCCCTCCCGGGCCCCAGGGAGGAGTCCTTGGGTGGCTGGTCGTAACTCCAGGCTGTGAGTTGCTGGTCAGGGGACAGGGTTGACTTCCCATGCAGAGGCTGTCCGAAGGTCCCCATGCCAATGTAGTTTGGATTGATGATCTCATTGAGGCTGGAGATACCACATGCAGGGACCCTGTAGGAAGATGAGGAGGCACATCTGAAGCTTCTTGGTTGGCACCAGCCTGAGGAAAAATGTTCCTCGGCTTCTCAGCCTCCCGGTACCTTTATTTTTGGGACACATAAGTTAATTCATGCATGCATGCATGCATGCATGTAACGCAGTGAAGATAGCCAAAAGATCAAGTTAAGACAAGCAGGAGGGTTGAGATCCCACTAGGTAGAATGTGGCCGGAGATGATCAATTCAAGGTTGTCTTTTAGACGAAATGCAGAAGAGATAAAAGAAAAGAAGGATGCTCTGGGCAGCGGTCTGTGCTTAGGCCCTGAGGTCAGGGGTAGAGATTGGCCTGTTGCAAGGTTCTCTGAAGACCAGCCAGCACACGAGGAGAGTAAAAGGAGAACCCGGGGCTCTGGGAAGGATGGTCAAGGGTACATCTTTCAAGGTAGGCTGGACAAAGTCCATGTGGGACGTGCTGGTTTGCACATTCCGTGTAAGGCATCGGAACAGCAGGATGGGTGTGTGGTCACAGAGGTTGAGGATGGAGTTGCTAAGGAAGGCAGCTGTCTTAAAACTGGAGTAGACAGTCCAGACTTAGGTGAGGCAACCCTTGTAGCCCCACACCGAACCTTGCTCCACACCGGCCTCCACCTCAGGAGGACTAACAAGACCACGTCAGGAAATAGAGGTGGTTGGCGTATTAGGAAATGCTGCCCTTTCATGAGATAGACTGAGCTGTCCAGGTTACTCTCAATTCACTCCTTCCTGTTAGTCACTGTGTTGGTTTGCTAGTTTGCTTGTTTCTTGAGACAGCGTCTCATTCTATAGCCCTGACTGTCCTGTAACTCACTGTGTGGGACAGGCCGGCCTTGAACGTACAGAGCTAGGCCTACCTCTACCTCCCGGGTGCTGAAATTAAAGGTGTGTGCTACTACACCGCTCTGTGTTAGTTTTAACTGTCCTCTTGAGATAATGTAGAATCACCTGGGGAGAGAGTCTTAATGAGGAATTACCTAGCTCAGTTCGGCCTGTGGGTATATCTATGGGGACTGTCTTCCTTGTTAATTAATGTAGGAAGAGCTAGCCCACTGTGGGCAGCACCATTTCCTAGGCTGCGCCCTGAACTGTGTAAGAGTGAGGAAAGTTCACTGAGAGCAAGCAAGGGTGCCTGTTCTCTCTGCTCTTGACTGCCGATGTGATACTTTAACTTCCTGCCTTGACTTCTCTACAACAATGGACTGTAATGTGGGATTGAAAGTCAAATAAACCCTTTATTGTTTCCTGTGTTGCTTTTTTCCTTTCAGGGTATTCATCACAGCAACAAAAATGACACTAGGAAGTCGTGCATGGGGGGCTTTTGACTACTTATATTCTTGGCCTCCCTGGACACAGGAAAAGCATCTTTTGCCATGAAAATTTTCAGTCGTCCATAACTCCTTCCACTTGGACTGCACATCCTTTCACCAGCTGCTGGTGAGTCTGTGGGCCATGGACTATACTATGTTTATATTGGTTTCTTCCTGATATACAGTATGTGCTCATTAAGGTCTGGTTGAGTGGAATGTTCCGACATGGAAGAGTCCCCAAGGCTTTGTCACAGTCATGTTGATCTTCTAGAGATGGGGACTCAGGATGTGAAATTGAGGTAGGAGAGTGGTTCCCCTGGACCACAGCCTTCCTTCTCCTCTGACCTTGGCTCTCTCTGTGCCCTGCTTTCCTGTCTCCTGGACTCTGGCTCACAAAGTCCAGCAAGTTGTAGCAAGTCTTTGCAAGTTTCATCTACCTGCCAGCAGGCTCCCACTGCCTCATGGGGTCATGGCTGGTGAGGTTCTTCAAACACTTCATTCCACTGGACTCATCCCGTTCTGTCTTCACAAAGTCTGCACGAGAAAGGTTCAGGAAAAAAAACATGTGTGAACCCAGGCGCCAGATGGGTTAGAAATGGCAAAGAGGTATCCTTTTGCAGGTCAAAGCTGGACAGTAAATAGTGGCTACTGGGAGAGGTATTTTCAAGTGAGATTTTTTTCAGTCTTCAAAATCTTTGTGCTCGGCAATTTGTTAATGATGCCTGCCATGGGTCCAGAAGGAGAAGAACAGACACGTATGGCCCAGTTGTTATTCTGTGAAATATTTCTAACTTGTTAGCTCAAGCTAGGGACAAAACAAACATTTCTTGTCAGATTAGAACAAAATGAACACCGCTAAGGCACCCTACAAGAATACCTCACATACAAAGATAATCTGTTTATAGAGACTCCCATCAAGCAGCTTAAAGGGACCCCAACCCCAGCTTTATCTCTTCAACCCACTGTCCTGCTAGAGAAAAGATCTCTTAGAGGGCACAGGGGAGTCACATGCACAGAAGCAGTGGCCCTTGGTGCACTACAGCCTTCCCTGGAATGGGGAGCCCGACTCCCCCATGTTGTGATTTCTACTCTCTAGATTTCCATAATAGGCAAGCAACTACTGTGCCTACCAACGCCTGCTTGGCCCTGGGTGAGCCTTGGCTTAGCCGCTTCTTGAGTTTGTAACCTTCAGCTGGTCACCTAGCCTATCTATCTGTGCCTCAGTTTCTCCATCTGACAAGTAGAGATAACCATAGTTGGCTCACAGGGCAGTTATGAGAGATAAATGGGATGACTTGTTTTCTTCTCATCAAAGACTTCGTCTCACCATGTCACCCAGCCTAGCCTTGAACTCACGATCCTCCTGCCTCAGCCTCCTGAGTGCCAGGATTACAAGTGTGCACCCCTGTCCTACCCAGGAGGCTTTCCAGCCGTGTTCTATTCTAGGGGCACAGATCTCAGACACTTAATAGCTCTGCTGAGAGAAAGCACACGCCTGTCCCTAGTGCAGTGGCCTCTGGGAAGGCTGGGAGGAGGCTGGCCTACCGTAGAGCTTCTCCCTCATCTTGCCCTGGGAGGTCTGGAGCTTAATCTCCCCCCGGAAGTGGCCGGTCATCTCCCCATGGTGGGTAAGAGCCGTGTAGATAGGAAGTTGTGTCTCTGTGGTCTCCAGACGAAGGGCAATGCAACCCTCACCTGGGAAGAGGAGAGACAACATCAGCATGAAAACCTTGGCCTGAGACAGGCATGGAGCATGCTCGGAGACGTAGCTGTAGCACTGGGAGACAGGTCCTTGAAGCAATGGGCCAGGCAGGGATTATGGACAAACCCTTTCGATCAATGCCTTAGCAACTTGGGGCAAATGTCTCAAGCCTCATACGAAAAAGAAGCCTATACAGATCAATGTGGGAAGCAAAATTAAATCCTAGAAAACTCATCGGAGAAACAGTATTAAATGCTAATCTGATGGCTATAGGGAAAGCTTACTTCCCACGGTTTGAAACAATGCAAGAAATAAACAAAACCAGACAAGCAGGTGAGAGCATAGGCCAGCCTAAAACTTCTATACAAGAAGTCTCAAGGGAAAAGGAGACAGCCTGGAGAGCTGACTTGGCACTAGAGAGGGGCTGTTGCTCTGCACCTAGGACTGAGGAGCTTGCTGTGGACACAAGAGAGGCTCTGTGGCACAGGCAGGCAGACTCAGGCTCAAGTCATAGCTCAGCTGATGACTATCTGTGCAACCAGGGTGAGTCACTTGACCTCTAAGAGCCCCAGTTTACCTATTTACTAATTGGGGAACAGAACCTACCTCTTAAGGTCTTACCAAGATTAAATTACATAGTACCTGCAGCTCACTCAGCAAGGTGAAGTGGGAGGTTACTGGTGGTGGCGCCCCGAAATCACAAGGAGCAGGTAACCGACTAGGAAATGTCCCTCTGGCCGTTGAGGGACAGAGGTAAAGGCAGCATCATGGTATGATGGGCAGTGCAGCAGACAGGCTATCTTGGAAGGCGGAGTCACCACCACCCTCAGAGGTTGAAGCTAATGGGCAGGTGAGGTCCCTGGCCTGGGAGGGAGGCTTACCATAGGATTCGTCACTGTCAGAGGACTTAATGCTGATCAGGATGTGCTGGTCCAGTAGATACTCAGGGTCAGAGATAATAGGCTTTAGCTGCGGAGGAGGCACAGGTGGGGACAGGTGGGGACAGGGGACCAGTCTTGATGTTAGAATACACAGGAAAAAGGAACTGAAGGTATTCTTTCAACCAAACTCAGGTTGTGGTTCTCCATGCCCAAGAGAACAGGTGGAGCCCTTTGCTCAGCCAAATGAGGCATCATTTTCCTCCCTGCCTCCACCGCCATCTCCTAAAGTGGGCCGAGCTTCCAGGTCCTTCGTCCATTGCTGCCATTCTTTGCATATTTCGGAGGCCAAGGGAAGGACCAGCAGCCAGGTCTGGCATGACACCTGCAGTCGCATCCTTCCCCTACAGCCCCTTCAAGGTCTAGCAGCTGCAGCAACACAGGCACCATAGGCTGCTCCCCAGCTGGGGAAATGTGTCTCCTCGCCAAAGACCCTCAGTTGGGGCTTGAAGTACCCGGTGATTTGTTAGAGGTGTGACTTGGTGAGTGGCAGGCTGACTTCTGAATGTCAGCACTGGCCCCCAACTTCCTGCAGCTAAAAACTGCTGTTCAGTGATATCAGGGACAGAGCTCGATGGAAGAGTGCTTGCCTAGCATGTGCAAAGGCTCCAGGTTAATCTCAAACACCAAAAGCACAAGTAGGGTAATAATAACCAAAGAGGAACCGAAGGGGAACGGGCATAGTGAGGGCTGGAAACCACCCAGGAATATTGAGGCCACTTATCCGTGATGAAACGTATGCCTTAAATCACTTGACGAGGAAGCCTAAGCTGGCCTCTTTGGCCTTGGTCTGGGATGGCTACGATCTGGGCAGACAGACCTGCTGCAGCTGCGCACTGGCCTGCGTTGCTGCAGCCCTCGGGGCCCCAGGCACATTCCCTTCCTGTATTACCTTGGGAAGTGTCTCTCCAAACCGCACCACAAGCTCTCCTTCACTTCCCTCTTCGTTTTCTCCCTCCTGACTCTTGACAAAACCTGTGAGAGGATAAGAGGCTGGGCTTGCAGGGCCACAGAGCAAGAACCAGACAGAAAAGACCCCGAGGGTCGCCGTCTTCAGACCACGGCACACTGCCTCTCCCTTCTGAAGTCTCTGGGGCCTCCGTACCATTTAGGAGTGAGGCTTTCTGGGGATTCTGTTTTTGCTCCAGGCATGGTCATTTGCCAACACGGCCTAATTATTTTTAGGAAAATCAAAGAGATTCCCCCCCTCCCCCCCCCTTCCTTTTTGACTCTTCTTTGCAATATACGAGGCAACAAAGAAGTCATCACACTGCAGGCAGGAAGATCTGGAGGCATGACAGCTCGTCCCACGCCACTCAAGATAGCAGCCTTTTGAAAATCTAATTTAAGCCTCCTAATATGCTGTTTCCATAGAAATCTATGCAAATGTCTCGATAGTTTATTAAAAACACCCTCACAAAGCCCCTCATCCCTCTTGGAACTGTTTTGACCCTGGCAGCCTAGCTGGGGCTCCCAGGTGTTGTGGTGAAGCGAGCATAACCCCAGGAAAGGCTCGGACGGGTTGAGGGTGCAGAGAGGCCTGAGGGGCAGATCCCAGCTGGCAGCACTCCTGGGCTCTAGAAGCAAGGAGTCCATACGTCTGTTTGCAGAGTTGCTTCCTACCCTGCCCCCTTCACTCTTCAAACCATCCCAGGGAGAACTAGAAAGCATGTGATTCTTTGGCATGGGAGTCTCAGAGATGTTGTATAGAAAGGATCCTTCGTAAACATGGCAGGTGTTCAACATTGCCACCTGAAACGGGACTGGCCATCCCTACCTTGCTTCCAGCCACAGTGAGCCCCACAATCAAAGTGCCATGATATGGAAAAGGCAGGGGCGGAGGTTGGGGGGGGGGGGTCAGGGCAACAGCGAGCAGGCAGTAGCAGCTGTTAAGGCCCTGCCTGATCTCCAGAATTCTGAAGCTTTGCCTGGGGACTCTCACTGAGTAAGAACCCAGCTTGGTGGAAACTGAAATGGGTAAGAGTCTGCCTAGAGAATGTTGAGAGAGAAGCCAGGGCACAGGGCGCAGTGGCTGCCCCTATCTCCAGGACTGAGGCAGTGGAAGAACAGATCACAGGGGTAAGGAAAGGGCCTCATAGCCACTGGGTAGCCCCCTAGGTACCCCACCTGTAGCCTCTGAAGTCCACCCATGAATTCTCATCAGAGAGAGAAAGGAAACTGGGTGAGGGGTCAATGATGAATGAAAAGGTACTTCTGAGAAAGAGTCACCCTAAGGGTAGTTCACGAGCCACTTACTCTCTAAGCAGCTTGAGTGGAACTCCAAGTAGAACTTAGTCTGAGACTTAGTCTTCAGTGTGGCGTAGCAGGCAAGGAACTCGATCTGCCCTTGGCTGTCCACAGTGCCAGGACCTGGAGCAGAGGAGACCAGGGATTTAGCTGCACGCTGTCCTTAGAGATGAAGGTTCCTCCCAGCGGCTTCTTTCCTCTGTGTGTCCACCCACCATGCTGGGTTCCCTCTAAGGGCCCAGGGATGTGGGGAGTGTCCAGGAGGAAGGAGAGATTTTCCTTAAAGTAAAAGCTTCATGATTCACCTCCCAAGCTTAGCATCCCTGATGATGGCCACAGCCTCTCTGATCTGTCCCAGGCTGGCCACAGAGGGTGCAGCGCAGAAGAGTAAAGACAGCAGGGACCCAAGAGCTGAGCTCAGTTTTGCTAACAAACCTGTGTGGCCTCAGGCAACCACCTCAACCTCACTTTGTAGTCTCCCAAGTAATTCATCCATTCCTCCACCCCTTCTCCTTTTCTAGGTAGTCCAGGCTTGCCTGGAATTCCTAGAATTTATTATGTAGCCAAGGATGATCCTCCTGCATCAAGCTCTCAAGTCCTCAATAGCCAGGGTTAAAGGCATGAGCCAGCACACCCAGATTGCCCCACTAGTTCTGAGAGAGTTCATACAGAGACTCAGAGGCTCAACAGATCTGCTGTTCTAAGTCCACAGCTAAGGAGACCTGCCCTTACTGTCACAGGCACAGTTATGACTCAGCTAACAGGCTTAAAACTGTGTTGCTTTCCATGGCATTTTTGTAAGCATCGTCGAACTGGTTTTTATCGTTGTTTTTGTTTTGTAAGACAAGGTCTTATGTGCCCCCAAACTGGTCTCAAAGTCTATGTAGTTAAGAACCACACTGAATTTCTGAGCCTGCTGCCTCTGCTTCCTAAGTGCTGGGACTAAAGGTGTGTGCCACCACCCTGGTCTTGAACTGTTTTAAAGCAAATGTTCAGTCTGTCCATATAAATGCTAAGCCACTCAAAAGCAACCTCCTCCTCCATGCTGGTCAAACTTCCTTCTTTCCTTTCTTCTAAACCCCACAGCACCTTGGCCAGATCCTGCTTAGATAAATGTTCCACCAGAGCTCAACACTGGTGACCGGTATTTTCAAGCATCTGCTATGGACTGAGTTGCAGCAAAAGGAAACCAAGCCAGACACAGCTGGAAGGTCACGGGGGCTACTCTACCAAGTTTGTACAACTCAGAGAGAGGGGAGATGGGTGCAAGCCAGGAGGAGGTAGAGCCCAAAGGCTAGCAAGGCGGTAGAACAAATTGGCCAGATGTAGGAAGGAGACAAAACAGGTGTGAAGATTTGAGTGGAGAAGGGAGGTCACACCAGACTCAGAGAAGTTTGACCCAACAGCAGGGAGAAGGGCATTCAAGGAAGACAGTGGCCCAGCTTCATCTATGTCCCTCAGTACAGCGGGGCACAGAATGAGACAGCTTTTTTTGTCTGTGTTTGGGTTTGCCTCACACTCGGGATCCCTAGGTCAGTTAAGTTATCTGTTGCATAGAAGCAAGGAGTGGGCAGAGGGGAGGATGACATGACTTCCTGGTCACATAAGACAGCACTGGATGGACGGGCACACCAGTCCTGCTGTGATAAGGGTAGCCCAGCAATCAGGGCTTGGCTGGGCAATTTAAAAGCATAGCCTGCACCTGTAAGCCTGAGTTTATTCCTATTTCCCAGGATTCATTCACCCGCATTCCACCTCCACGGTTTTCACCATCTCAACCTACTATGCGGCCACAGGATTAGTATCCTCTTTAATTAGAGCCAGTTTTTAAACTTAGATGGAATTAAATAAAATATGCCACCACTGGGGGAAACTTGAAGTACTTGCTTATCCAGAAGAGACATATTTAAAACACACGAAAGCGCATTTATCATGAATAAATGTTCATCTGTGTTTCCACAGCCCAGAACATTCTTTGGTATTAGAGAGCCCATACCTTGGTAAACACTGATTTATGACCTCCACCCCCCACCCCTTTAACTACACCAAAATGAGTTTCAAAAGAAGGTTTTCTGGGCTGAAATTGTGATGTGGCCTGAATATGAAGAGAGCATGTATGTACACCGCGGGCCTGTGGGAGGGAAAACATGGGCCTATATCTAACATGGTAGCTACAAGCAGAAGATAAATGCCCTAGGCCCCTTGTCTTTGAGGAAAACAAAAAACAAAAACCAAAAATACAAAAGAAAACAAAAAAGCTGATGCTGCCTGCTGCTTACCATTCTTGGAGACAAATTGTGATGTGACTCCCGCTTCAAATGTGGCAAAGACAGGGCTGTGGTCGCTCGTCATGATGTCACTGGTGCTGCCTGAAAGGTAGGGAGAGGCATGTCTAAGCAGGGATGGAGAAGACCTGCTGGCAAAGGCGGATGGCAAACCCACAGCAGGGACAGGACAAGCTGGGACCTAAAGTTGGGGACCCTCAACGGTGCCTTAACCTGCCTCCTGGATCAGGAGTGATCACTGTCACTCTTGCTGATAGCCAGCCAACCCCAGATCTGATCAAATACCTCCTGTGTGTCCAACTGACACCAAACAGCACAAAGGAGCTGTCCAAATTCAGTTCAGCCCCGAGGTCTGTGAGCAGAGGACTCAGTATTTTAAGAACTGGGATTTAGGGCATTTGTTATGCAGCAAGAGATAGCTGATACCCCCATTAGCTCCCAGGCTCCCCGGACCCCTTTTCTTGCATTCTAGATATGCATTCTCTTTTATTTTTCCAATGTCTTGGTCTCCTCTGCCTCCAACTCCTTAAACCCTTCTACTGTGTCCTATGCTCAAAAAAAATTAACAAAATATGTCTTCGGCCTTCCATGGAAGATGGCACAGCCTTGGGTGTGAGGCTGATTTTCCTCTTTGCTTCTCATACACTGGGAAATGTGTAGGATGTATGCCTTCCTCAATCCTAATGGCCACTTCCAGACCCATCTTCTTCCCAGTTCCTAAAACCTTTACTGTGGGGGCAGTCCTGAAGGCCAAGGCTAGGCTCGGAAGAGAAAGTCAGTTCTATGAGCCTCCGCCATCACTTAGCCCTGTGCGGAAGCAGCTGATTGATGGAGATAGTGGCAGGATATTCTAAGACAGAAATTGAGAGACTCCTCAGGGCTACAGGATTTGGGGAGCAGGTATCCATAAGATTCACTCTGTGTAGTGCTGGGAAGAGGGTCACATGATGGGGTGGCGGCAGACAAGCAGAAACACTCAGGGAGGCGTCTGGGTGGAGGATGGGAAATGGGTACTTTCTGGTGTTTTTTGTTTGTTTTGTTTTGTTTGGCTGTTTTGAGCAGTACTAGGGATGGAAGCCTTATGCATGGCAGGAAAATACTGTACCCCTGAGCTGTATATAGCTCCTGCCCCCACTTTCAGGTTCTGATAGCACAGCAGTGCCTTTGCTGAGGCTACGAATAGGAGAGATGCTGCTGTGCCACGTGGCTAAAGGTGATGCATGAAGGTCATCTAGTGCGGTCACTTCCAGAAGATGGAGCTCCAGAGCAGGAGGAAGGGCGCTGTAACACATGTGCTAAACCATCCCATGGCAGCAGCAGACATGTACACTTGAGGGGGAACAGAAACCACCTTCATCTGTGGGATCAGACTTACATAGTCTCCAGAGAGGGTGGGACCATAAGGTACTGCTAAGTCAGTGGCAAAAGTCCCTGAGCCCACTTCCTTATTCTGAGGGGTGGGTATATATGAGGGCTCCTCTGGACAGGTATGGGTCATGAACTGCCCGTGAGACATCTCTGGCTTGCGTACTGTGGGATAAGGGTTGAGTGCCATTGCCTAGGACTTAAGTGATTTGTTTTTAAGATTTCTTTTCATCTTCTAAGGTGTGTGTGTGTGTGTGTGTGTGTGTGTGTGTGTGTGTATGTGCGTGCTCACACACATGCATGTACAGATGCCTCTGGAGGCTACAAGATGGAGTTGGATCTCTTGGAGCTGATGTTACAGTAGTTGTGAGCCACTCTGTGAAGGTGCTTGTAAGCCAACTCAAGCCCTCTGGAAAATCAGCAAGTGCTCTTAATTGCCGAGCCATATCTCCAGCTGGGGTTCACAGTGAAGTAGTCATAGGCTTCCCCAAATATGCTTAATGGTATGTATTTGCCTGAACCATGTGAATGCCTGGTAGTTACCTTATTTATTTATTTATTTATTTTTTGCTTTTCAAGGCAAGGTCTCTCTGTATAGCCTTGGCTTTCCTGGACTCCCTTTGTAGACCAGGCTGGCCTCAAACTCACAGCGATCTGCCTGCCTCTGCCTTCAGAGTGCTGGGATTAAAGGCGTGCAGCACCACACCTGGCCTTAGTTACCTGTTTTCTATCTGCTAAAATATCATTTTATATGGCTCAAACTCAATATGGTTCTTTTTTAAAGAATAGTACCAAAAGGTCCTATTTGTGATATTAGCAGGGGTAGGGGAGGTGAGGGGTCGGGGGTGAGGGGTGGGAGGTGAGGGGTGGGAGGAGATGACTATTCAACAATCATACCCATCTGTGAACTCTGCAAGCACTGTAACAACTGGCCTGGTAAGATATGCCCACTGGTTCAATGGGGGTACAAATATGGGAGTAACCAATCACTTTTCTGATTGACCCCAAGTGACTCCACCTCACAAATCAGAACTCAATGCCTGTTACTGTTATTTGGGCCAAAAATCCGTGATTGGCAGGGCCATAGGCTTTAGGGGAACCGACTACTATGGTCTGTTATATTAACAGAGTGTTCTGTTGTCCTATAAGTTATTGCCTTTATGCCCTTAGATTAGCACATCTCTTAGCCCTCACTGGAGAAGCTTCTTTTTGTAGTAGATGGTGATTAGAATCCCAGCACAGATGGGAGACCAAGCCAACCAACATCCCAGCATGGATGGGAGAAGGGCTCATGAAGTCCCACCCCTAGCTAAGCAGCTAATGGCAACTGATGGCTACTGTGGGAAGGACAAGATCTTTTCTTCAGGGGTTTGGTTCCCAAAACAAAAAACCCATGTTTCAGTAGGTGCTCCTACACCCAACACATACTGACAGCACTAAGTGGACTGAGTGGGTTTTGTTTTGTTTTGTTTTGTTTAAAGAGTACATGAAATTGGGAGGGTAGACTGCGTGGAGGGATGAGAGAGGAACTGGAGGACTTGACCAGAATACATATAATTGTATTAAATTCTCAATTAAAAGAAAAAAAAAGCTGCTGTTAAAAGTGCTTTATAAGGTCAGAAGGTGGTGGTGCACACTTTTAAAGCCAGCATTCAGGAGGCAGAGGCAGAGGCAGGCTAATGTCTGAATTCAAGGCCGATCTGGTCTACAGAGCTAGTTCTAGGACAGTCAAGGCTACGCAGGGAAACCCTGTCTTGAAAAAGAAACAAGCAAACAAATAAACGTAAATAAATAAAACAAAAAGAAAACAAAAGAAGAAAAGAAAAAAGTGCTTTATAATTCAAATGTCTCTCTGAGCAGGGCTATTTATTGCATTGCAGTCCAAGGGGGACAGGGATACACCAACTCTTTCAGGACCCTTGATTAGGACTCTAAGGGGGTCTCTCATTTTACAGACAAGCACACGGAATCCCCTCGGCTTGCCACTGTCCTCAGAACGCAAAGCCTGCTCTCCATTCCTCCAGTGTTTCACTCACCATAGGACTGACAGACCACATGCACCAGGGGATAAGACTTCCACAGGACCCGGTCGCACCAGGATGGCAGGTTGTACTTCATCTGCAACGCAATGTGACAGTTTTATGGCATGCATGCCGCCTCCACTGTTTTCAGTAAAGGCAAAACCACAATATTGTTGTTGACTTTTTATAGCATTTCCCCTCAGGCAGCTTTTTTTTTTTGAGACAGGGTTTCTCTGTGTTAGTCCTGGCTGTCCTGAACTCACTCTGTAGACCAAGCTGGCCTTGAACTCACAGCGATCCGCCTGCTTCTGCCTCCCGAGTGCTGGGATTAAAGGCACACCACCACCACCACGCCTGGCTCCCTCGGGTAGCTTTAAACTATCTAAAATATATTTTATTTATTTACGGGTGTGAGTGTTTTGCCTGCACATACTTACATATGCCACATGTGTGCAGCAGTGTCCACCGAGGCCAGAAAAGGGTGTTGAATACCCGCCCCCTGGTGTTGGAGTTACAGTCGGTTGTGAGCAGCCATGGAGGTGCTGAAAACTGAACCCAGGTCCTCTGCAAGGTCAGCCAGTGCTTTTAATGACTGAGCCATCTCCCAGCCCCTTACACTGTTTTATAAATGCTTCTTCTTAGGGTAGCATGCATAACGATGGGTTTCATCATGACATTTTCATATGTGTACCACAGTACTTTGCCAGTATTCACCCCTCAGTACCCTCTCCCCATCTCTTCTGGCTCCCTCCTTCTTTCCCTTACATGGTCTTCTTTCTGCTTTCATGGCATATATGTTGTATGTCTGTGTTATATGTAAATGATATAGAAATATTTTTATATTTATAGATAGAAATAAGAATATGTGCTTAAATCTTAAATTCTTCATATGAGAGAAAATATGAGATTTCTATTTCTGAGTTTGGCTTATTTTAATTAAGCTTTAAACTCCCCAACTCTTTAAACTCTGCTTTGGGCTCTACACTTTCAGATGTGAGTTCACCTTGCACCTAGACCCCTCTCCTCCTTCCTGCTAGAACCCACCCTGCATTTCACTCCACTTTTCCCTTCTCACTGCTCCTGGGTCTCTTGGCCCTGGGTCGAGACAGTGCCTAGATCTCATCCAGAGAGAGAGAGAGCTCTGAGCTTTCCCTCTGCCTCCTCAGCTTCAGCAGTGATCAGCGCCCACCAACTGGTACTGCTTCTCCTTGGACTTGTCTTGGGCTGATGGTCCTAGCCTTGGACCCCATGAAAAGTGGCCAGGGTCAGAGCTTGCTCTGTCTATGGGTCCTTCAACTGACGACCCACTTGTCTTCTCTCTCCTCCTATGAACAGCTGGGGCCAACTTTCGTTCAGTTCTGGCCTCTCGTCACCTAGGAGAGTTTCTAACTCAAGAGAGTGCCCATTCTTGGCCATCAGTAACTCTTTGAATAAATGAGTATTTTATTGCATCTTTCCCCAGAGTGGCTTTGTTAATATATGAATTAGTCGTGCTGTGATCAGCTTGGTTCAGCCTGTAGCTTTACCTACAGAGAAAACTATAATGTTCTGAACTTCTTACAGATGTGGCTAAGTCCCACAGTGAAGAAACCAGTTTTGCTGGTGGTGTTTTAAAGTCTAGCCATTGTAGCCCAAGCTGGTCTTGAACCTATGACTCTTTCACCTAAGCCTCCCAGGTACTTGGATTACAAGTATGCACCACCATACTCAGAAGCATGGAAACCTGTTTAATCTTGGCTAACAGATTTCTTTTTTATGGTGGTGGGGCTTCGTTTTGGTCTTTTAAAGTCAGCTGTACAGGGCTGAAGGGATGGCTCAGTGGCTAAAAGCTCTCTGGTTGTTCTTGCAGAAGGCTCTGGGTTTGGTTCCCAGCACTTACATGGTACCTCACCACATCTGTGACCCCTCCTCCAGGGGATCTGACATCCTCTTCTGTCTTCTGTGGGCACTGCATGCATGTGATACACAGCTGTTCACGCAGGCAAAACCACCCATACACATAAAATAAAAATACATAAATCCCTAAAGTTAGTCTTAGTAGGAGCCAATCATAGTGGTGCACGCCTGTAGTCCCAGCACTCGGAATGCAGAGGCAGGTGGGTCTCTGTGAGTTTGAGGTTAGTTTGGTTTACAAACCAAGTCCAGGACTCTGTTACACAGAGAAACCCTGTCTCGAAAAACCAAAACAGAAACAATGCTTTAAAATTCTCCCAGGATCTTAGAATAGGGACAGTATTAATTCAGCTTTTTTTCCCTCTCAAGACAAGGTTTCTCTGTGTAGCCATGACTATCTTGGAACTTGTTCTGTAGACCAGGCTGGCCTTGAACTCACAGAGATCTGCCTGCCTCTGTCTCCCAAGTGCTGGGATTAAAGGTGTATGCCACCACTGCCTGGCCTAATTCAGATTTCTCTTTCTTTCTTTCTTTCTTTCTTTCTTTCTTTCTTTCTTAAATGTGCAAGTTGGTGGCAGTTTTAGCACCAAGATTTGTGTCAGTATGTGAAAGTTTTTTCTTTTTCTTTTTCGGAGACAGCCTGATGCAGGCCAGACTGGCCTCACACTCACTATGCAGTCAAGGATGGCCTTGAACTCCTGATCCTCCTGCTTCCTGCTTCCATCTCCTGAGCATTGGGATTAGAGATGCCATAGGGAGATGGGATCCAGAGCTCTGTGCTCACTACTGACTGAGTTACATCCCCAGGCCCCGCGGGCACATTCTAACTTTTGTTTTTGCTGTTGCCTGGTGATGGAGGATGCTTCCTACTTTCTAGGAGCCACCATGGAATGGTGAGTTGGGCAAAAGGAGGTGGGACGGGGGGCGGGGGGGGGGGGCGGAAGGGAGGGGGGGGAAGGAGACCTGCTTCCGGGAGTACTCACCCCTGACGCTTTATGCTTTATGTAGGTGTACTTGTCCCGGGTCAATCTTTCGAATCGGTAGGTGGGCGCGAAGGTGATCTCCTCCTCCTCTGAAACAGACACGTGGCCCTCAGTTTGGCTTTCCTAACACCTCCAGCTCCTTCCTCCGCAGATATAGCCCTTCCCCTTGGTCGGGACATTCAGGCAGAGAGAGAGAGAGAGAGAGAGAGGATGCTGGGAAAGGATGCAAAGGAGAGCCAGTGTGTCCTCACCGAAGTGCAGGAAGACCTTCTGGTCCTTTCTCTCCAGGAGCAGTTGGTCATGGGCCAGCAGATCTGAGTACTGCTGCTTCTTTATCTTCTGGACGATGGTCTCTGCCTCCTGCAATGAGGACACGCCCCCATCAGACCCCTCGCTCCTCCCCGCACGACACCCACTGACCACACCCACCAGGACCCGAGTCCCAGCAGTCTGGGTTGCAGTTTCCTAGTGCTCAGTCACTTCATATGGCCAAGGAAAGCCTGGAAGGGCTGTATCATCACCGTAGCTAGCTCTAGGCTGGCCCACATTTGCATGTGGATCTGCTGGTTTTCTTGCACACTGGCTTTTAAGCCCCATTGTCAGTAATACTTCATGAGACGGGTAGTATGTCTCCTTTGCTTTCTCTGTCTCTTTCTGTGGGAACAAGGACATCCAGCTGTAAATCCACCAGTGCGAGGGAATTCCTGGCTCTGAGGGGTCTGAGCATCACTCTCCTTGAGGCCCACGCATCCTAATGACAAGACTTGGTACCACACTGCAGGGTAAGAGGGAGTGCTGGCCTTGGGGTCCAGCTGTCCTCTCTCCTGTCTACCTCTCTGTGACTGGACCAGCTCTGGCTTCCTACCCAGGTGGGTGTGGAGCTGTGGCTGGCCTTCCCCAGGAGGGTCGGGGTGAACTCTTCCCGTGCTCCTATCTGCTTGCTTATTCCCAGGGAAGTCAGATGCCACCCTCTCTAGTGGGGAAGGTATGGTGAGCTGGTATGGTGATGCTCACGTAGTCTACAGAGCTCTAATGGTGGCTGGAGGCCCAGAGGTGGCTGAAGGACATGGAGTCATACGGAAAACTGCCTGAGCTAAAGGGACACCTGAGGTTCAACCTCAACTGTGATTGATGTATAACTAACTTCCTCTCAGCGGTTTTCCTAGCCTCTTTATGTGCACGACTGTAAAACAGGGTCAGCTCCTGCTGTGTTCCCTTTGTCCCTCACAGGACCAGAGTGTGGGAATTGATTAAAGTCCTTCAGTGGGAGTGAAACAAGCTGCTAACTCTGGTTCCTAGACAGAAGGGCACTCACTGTTCCACCCCACGCTGTCTCCTGTTTCAACTTCCATGAACGTGAAAAACAACTGCGTGGGTTCTAGACTCATCCTGTGGCCACGTCTATTGATCCCCTTCCTGGAGGCAGGAAAGCAATGCCTCAGATCCATTAGTGAGCCCATTATTTGTTGAGATAAGTCAGCTGGTGGCCTCAGATGCCTGTGCTTCCTAACCAAGCCCAGCTGTTGCTGGCTGGCTGGCAGTTTGGAGAGACACTGACAATGAGGAGCAGGTGGCCATAGAAGTCCTGGGGGCAAAGTAGACACAAACAGAAGGGAACTCTCTCTCTCTCTCTCTCTCTCTCTCTCTCTCTCTCTCTCTCTCTCTCCCTCTCTCTCTCTCTCTCTATATATATATATGTATATATATATATACACATATATATATACATATATATATATATATATATATATATATATATATATATATATGTCAGAGGCTCCATGACAGCAGCTGCATTGAGTCCCAGAGAGGACCTGCTGCCTTAGCCGGGTTCTCAGGGTTCAGAGCTCTTCGATCCGTCCACAGCTAACCCTACAGCTCTACCCAAGCTGGAGTCTCCTTACCCAGGTGGGCAGCTCCACACGGTAGTTGAGATCCCCAAGCCAGAAGAGGTGGGTAAAGCGGTGAGTGATGTTAAACGGGCTTAGCTTCTTGTCCCCCAGGGCCAGGAACCGCAGGATGTTCATATAGTTCTGATTTCGCCTAGTTCAGGGAAACAAGGGCCACACCTAGCACGTCTAGCGCAGGGCATTGTCCTCACTCTGCCATGGAAGGAAGTCAGAGGTGACATGTGGGAAACAGAGACTTAGAGGGACTGCAGCTCTGTCTCAGTGGGCGTCTGAGCATGCCTGGGAGACCCAGTTGGAAGTATAGAGTCTAGATCCTAAGCAGGAATCTATCCATCAGGAAATAGGATCAGTGAATGGGCCACAGTGATCATGACAGGGCCACATGCAGACAAAATGGGCTTTGAGCTATAGGATGCTTCTTGGGAGTATTTTCCTGTAGAAATGGACCTGGCTTAAGGGGTCTAGTAGGTTAATGACATAAATGTCTTCTGTCCTCCAGGCAAGAGTCACACACACACACACACCTGAGGTCTCTACTGTGCTACTGTGTCTTTGCTAAGACAACAGAGGTCCAGAAGGGCTGAGGTGAAGGCTGGGCAAGCCATCAGGGTGTGTGGAGGGCTAGGGTTATTGGGTGCTAGTAACTAGCTGGTAAACCCATTACCTGAGTTTTTTTTCACTTCCAGAAGTCAGGTGGCTGTTGACAAACCCCAAGGAGGTCCCATTGAACATGAAGGAAACCCCCACAGCTCCCTTATTTCCTAAGGGAGGAAGAAAGAAGCAGAATGTCAACCAGGTGGGCTTGTCAAGGGGTTGGAAGCTGAGGTGAGGTAAAGGGCAGCCGATGCTGTGAACAAGAGTAAGAGAAGCAGGCACGTAAAGTAGACAGGTCAGCCGGGACGGGACATGCCAGTGACAGGCAGATGGCAGCAGCCCATGTGGTTTTCTAATTAGGACAGGGGAGGGAAGGTACTGCCATCCATTTCTGGGTATGGGGATGTTGGGGACTGTGGTACTGAGTATTTAGAGACAGGGAGGATCAGAACAGCCTGGAGCCTTGGGATTTGGGAGGTGCTTCCTTCTTCCAGCTGAGTAAATTGACTGTCCATTCAGGATCCACTCCTGTAGGATCAAAACCCTTCATTCCAATCACACACACACACACACACACACACACACACACACACACACACACACACATGTGCATGCACACGTAAGAGTGTACACGCCCAGCCAGGCATGGTGGCACACGTCTTTAATGCCAGCACTTGGGAGGCAGAGGCAAGTGGATGGCTGTGAGTTCAAGGCCAGCCTGGTCTGCAAAGAGAATCCAGGACAGCCAAGGCTAACACAGAGAGACTCTGTCTCGAAAAATAAACAACAAACAAACAAACAAACAAGAGTGTACATGCCCACACCTTGCTAATTATTTATTATTTATACAGTATTCTGCCTGCATGTGTGCCTGCAGGCCAGAAGAGGGCACCAGAACTCATTATAGATGGCTGTGAGCCAGCATGTGGTTGCTGGGAATTGAACTCAGAACTCTGAACAGTCAGTGTTCTTAACCTCTGAGCCATCTCTCCAGCTCCACCTTGTTGATTTTTTAAAAACCATACTAGTGGTTCTTAAAGTGTGTTCCCCAGGCCAGCAGAGCAGCCTCAGAGAATCCACCTGGGAGGCAAACACTAGACAACTGAGTCAGAGATTCTAGACCTCAGAAACAGGTGCTTCACGCACACTGGAAGGCAAGGGGTGGTAGACACAGGCCCATCACCAACCAAAATCGCATGCATGTTTTGGGGGTGTGGTAGGGAGATGATCTGTTTTCTTCTCCTTTAGCGCTGGGGACCTAAGCCAGGGCCTTGCATATACCAGGCAAGCACTCTACCACTAGGTTCTGAAAGAAGGGTTGGGATCCAGGGCCAGCACTAGAGCAAGGCCTGGTTAAAAACATGCAGTTATAATTTTTTTTTTTTAATTTGAGACAGGGTTTCTCTTATAGTCCTGGCTGTCCTCGACTCACTTTGTAGATCTGGCTGACCTTGAACTCACAGGCCTCTGCCTCCTAAGTGCTGGAATTACAGGCATGCGCCACCACATCTGGCATAATTTTTTTTAAATTTCATGTGCATTGGTGTTTTACCTGCATTTATGTCTGTATGAGGGTGTCAGATCCTCTGGAACTGGAGTTACAAACAGGTGTAAGCTACCCTGTGCATGCTGGAATTGAACCCTGGGTCCTCTGGAAGAGCAGCCATGCTCTTAACCACTGAGCTGTCTCTCCAGTCCCCACAGTTGTAATTTTTAATGAGACATTTGAACAAATTATGTGCAGAAGCCAGTGAGAGGAGCAGGAAGCCCAGGGAGGGAAGAAATCCAAGCAGGGGAGTTCTGTGGGAGACAGAACTCAGTCTAACCCCATGTTGCTATTGTGGCCGGCAAGAGAGGACAAGTGAGTACAGACATGGGCGGAAAAGCAGAGTTTCTCAAATGAAGCAATCTTGTGTCCTTTTTTTTTTTTTTTTTTTTTCTTGGACCCTGTCCTGTCCCCAAAGTCAAAGTCCAGAAACTGCTAGCCTGGTTGTGACAGAATTCATGTATATTCTAGTGTTTGTACTCACATATATACACTGGGACACTCCCATCCACACAGCCACATGTTCAGAAAAACAGATTTTTACAGGCTCACATAAAAGACACAGAGACATCTCTCCATGCTCAGAGATTAACAGCACTGCCTACTCTTCCAAAAGTCGTGAGTTCAACTCCTGACAACCACACGGTGGCCCACAACCATCTATAATGAAATCCGTTGCCCTCTTCTGGCATGCAGGTATTACATGCAGGCAGAACACTGTATACATAATAAATAAATAAACTTAAAAAAAGACATAGACACATATATACCCACAATTCCAAATATCTAGATACATAGGGCATGCTCCCATGAACTCACACATACATGCACATTTAAATATACACACAAACATGTCCAATGTCACCTTGCCCACCTTACCACTCATGCACATACTCACACCCTGACACACAGGCTTGCACACCCACAGAGGCCACATTTGCAGGTGTGGACTCTGCTCTCCCACATATGCAGCCTGCCCACTCTCATCTCTTTTTCTTGCACCAACCCACTCAGCATTGGCTAGTTTCCATTTCCTACAGCGCACGTTGGGCTCTCTTGGGCCAACAGCCTCTAGACTATGGTTAACCCCAGCCTGATCACAGCCACCTCATGCATCTCCTCTGTTGATTGTGGTAACTTTCAGGTGACAGTAACAGAGGGGCAGTTGTATATGGCTCGTGAAGCCTAAAAAAGTCACAGTTTCCATTTGAAGTTTGCCAACCTCTATTCTAGGTTCTTACTACTCAAAGTGGGGTCCCCAGACGGGCTGCCACTAGTGTCACCTGAAAATGTATCAGAATGACACCGGAAACCACTCGAGACTTACTGAGACAGAGCCCACATTTTAGCCAGTTCCCCAGGGCTGGTCTAGACCCTGGATGAGTTTCTGCAGGGGGAAACATCTGGATTTGCTAAAGACTAATGGATCCCAGGACCAGCTCTCAGGGTTTAATCTGGGGACATTGGCCAGGAGAAGGAAGAGGTGGAGCATGCGTGGTTATGAGGCTCCCCTCCATGCTCACCGAGGGTGTTGGCGATGCCTGTCTTCACGTTGTCGGTGCAGATGTGGCTGATCCGATTCTCATGGTCTGGCTTGGCAAGCACCACTATGCGGATATTCCAGAGTGTGTGGATGGCGACCTGGTGGTGGCGGTAGTGGGAGATGATGTTGCAACACCAGGCGGAGGTGCAGTGTTGGAACCCCAAGCATCCCAAAGGAATCCACCTCCATCCGCCCCCCGGGGGTAAGACGCCCTGCCTATACTCTGTAATCTCTAGCTTTCGGGGGGGGGGGGGACTTCTAACAATGCCTAGGAATGAGACAAAGCACCTCAGAGATGAGACCTGGGGCTGAAGATGCTTCCAGGAAGTAAATATTATCCTTTAACGCAGCGGGGAAGGTGGAGGACCCGAATGCCATCAACTTCTGAGGATGACACCTTGGACTCATATCTCTGGCTCTGAAAGTGGGGGGACCACCGAGCTCCTGTCCATCTTTGGACGTATCCTGTCTGACTTCTGAGATGCTCCGAAAAGGACACTGTCTCCCCACCCTGGGCCTGGCCAGCTGCTCACTGTTTTAAATGTCATGCTGGTGACTTCTTGCAGGGAGTTCCTGAGTATCTCCAGCCACTCCTTCTCTCCAAGGGGGTCCTCCTGGGTGCCAATCACGTAGATGTCATGGGGGATGTAGTCAGCAGAGTCATCCCGTGTCTTTCCCTGCCCCTTGGAGAGAAACCAGGACGTGATCTTCTTGGGAGGGGGTGCGTTACCTTCAACAGCAAAACCCAACACCAAGTGAGTCAAAGGCATGTCAGGTCAAGGGCATCAGGGGGGATTCAAAACAGGGGAAGAGGAGGATCACATAATTACAAAAACCACTGAGGCAAATGCCGCGATGAAGCACTCAGTGCTGACACCACTGTTCATGTCAGCTATGATCAGGGCTTCATGAGATCTTGTTGTAAAGATAACTTCACATTTCATAGAATGGAAACACTGGGAGCTTCCTCTATGGAACCCTGCTGTAACTGAACAGGTTGTCAAGCATGTCGTAGGCTCTAGGGTGGCAGTAAGACCTGAGATGAGGCCCCGTCACCCAGGAGTTTACAATTCCAATGGTGTGTGACGTGTCCTGGACGGAGGCCTCTATCCTACTGGCAGGAAACACCAAAGGCTTCCTGGAAGCAAGTTATGCTCAGCTAAGAACTGAGACGGAGAGGTGCTCCAGAGAAACAGCAGGAGCCGGCAGCGTTCCTTCGCCTCTGTTTTTGAAAAATGAATGAAAGATGCTCCTTCAAGGCATGATGGGAGATCTACTTCTGGAGATGCACTAAGGACAAGTAGATGTTCTCCCCATACCCCCAAGGAGGTCTCTTGGCCAACAGGCAGACAAGAAGGTAAGAATCCAAATAGTAAACACTACTAAACTCTGCTCCCCAGGGCTCTCAGTGGCCCACGTGTGAAGACCTTCCCACCCTGCTATGTACAGCAGGGCTCGAGCTTGTTGCACCCGTGACTTCTGCTGGAAGGGTGCTCCCGCCCAGCACCGTGGGATGACCCCACCATGTCCAACCAAAAGGACTCTCTACAGACATTCAAGAAAACTAGAAAGGTCCTTGTGCCACATGAACGAACCCCTGAGGGCGAGAGCCTAAGGAGTTAATAATAGACTAAGATACTTGTTACATTTGAATTTCTTATGGATGGGTGATTTTTAGAATAAGTATGCCCCACGCAATAGTTATTTGACTGAGAGATTCAGATTTAACTGTATATCTTCTAACTATTTAATTCTAGCTCAGTATTTACATCAAAACATTATTTAGTATAACTGGCAATTAGTATAGTGTAATATTTAGTATAATAATATATGACAATATATTATTGTTTATGATATGTACCATATATAATATTGTATATATATATATATTTAGCCCAATATATATTTTGTACCTTAGCTTTTATTTCTAGCTGAGTACTTGTACCAAATAATTACTTAAATATTTTACTTATGTATTTATCATATGAAATATATGATCATATATTTAGCATATATATTTCTTTATTTATTTCTAACAATACATCTATGGTAAAAACTTAAATATTATTTTTATTAAATTTAAATTTGGGACCATTTATCTATTCATCCATCCTCCCATCTATCCATCCATGGATCTATCTCTCCCCCTCATCTCCTCTCTAGATAAACCAGGGCCAAACTTCTTCCTTCAAGGCCTGGGGCCCCTTGGTAAGCTACGGAGCAACATACTGTGGCTACTCCTGGCGTGCACTAATCCTAAAGCCTGCTTTTCTTGTTCGTCATCGTCATCGGACAAAGGTAGAATTCTCTAGAAAAGAAGTTGAACATATAGGATGGAGACCAGGACTATGGGGGAGAGATGGAGGTGCCCCCTTGTGCCACTTGCAGATGCTGAGGTAGGAAGGTGGAGCAAAGCAGAGTAGGTAGGAGGGAGGGGGCACAGGGACCCACCCATGTTCCAAGTGCCAATGAAGATGGTGATCATGTCAGGCTCCGGCTGCTCCGAATGCTTGTTCTTCATCTGCTGCAGGAGTTGGCAGAAGCCTTCTCTCTTCTGCAGGAGGAAGGGCAGACACACTGAGAAAGATCTCCACCTCCCTGCACGCTGGCCTCAACAAAGGATGTGGTCAGCTTAAAAAACACCAAGGGGTGATGTATATATGATATGTATAATATCTATATCTATATCTATCTATCTATCTATCTATCTATCTATCTATCTATCTATCTATCTATCTATCTATCTATCTCACTATAAATGTGAAAGGCAGCCACCTGGAGAGATGCATTCAAAACCATGAGCATGTGGCTTCTTGGACTCAGCCATTCCACTGCAAGGATGTGATTTGGAATAAAAAAAAAAATTAGGAACTGCACCAAGATCTAACCACAGTAGGATTCTGCAACATGTCCATAGAGTTGATTGGTGCTGAGTGCTGTTTTTATTTTAAACTTTAAAACATTATTTATTTATTTATCTACCTTTACTGTATGTGTATTGGTGTTTTGCCTGTATGTATGTCTATGTAAGAGTGTCAGATCTAAGAGTTACAGACAGTTGTGAGCTGCCATGTGGGTGCTGGGATTTGAACCCCGGGTCCTTCGGGAGAGCAGTCAGTGGCCTTAATCATTGAACCATCTCTCCAGCCCCCTTTTTTTTTTTAAACTTTTGGCTATTTGTATTTGCTCCTTTTTTTTTAAACCAATGGTATGAGTTACTTATTTGATGAAAGAAAATGTAAAGAAATCAGGGCCAGTGCAGTGGCTCAGCAGGCAAAAGCATTTGATATGGAGCTGAGCTAAATCCTTGGGATCCAAATGGTGGATAGAACCGACTGCCGCAAGCTGATCTCTGACTCCCACACATGCACTGTGGCACACGCATGCCCTACCGCTAAATAAATAAATTCAATAGTTAAAAAAAAGAAAATGAAACTAAGCAAAGTCAAAAGAACTTATTGAGCAGACACTCCCTGCTCTCTTACACGTATTTCTCCTATGTTGACAATGGGGCATGTAGCTGACTTGTCTCTTAGTCAAAAGGACTGTCGTCAGTAGGGTGGCAGGCTTTAACATGAGAGCACACAAAATCTCAAGCAGTGACAACATGAAAGGCCGGATGCCCTATGTCCCTGGTTGCAGAGCCAGCCATTTCACAACTGCCTACTCCAAAGGCACCAGCTCATCAACACAAAACAATGGCTTCTTTCTTGAAACCTGTCTTTAGGTGGGGATGGCTCAAGAGCCAGTGTCTCAACCCCTTTGAGCTTGCAGCAATGGGGCAGAAATAACTAGTTTTGGATCTATGTTCCTGAAGCACAGAACACTACCCAGATCTGTGACCTCTCTCTGCTCTCTCTCATCCGCCTGCACTCTCACCACTGTTCCAGTCTGCCTGGGCTGGCCTCTGTACCCTCATAATTGCTCCCAGGATGGGTGAAAGTAGATGCCTTGGGAACTTGGCGGGGGTTGCCTCTGTGAGACTGCTGTTCTGGGAGCCCTCCCTTAGCTTGTCTCCAATGTCTGACAGGCAGGGGCAACCACACATGCCAGGACACATGCCCTATCTGTTCTGCCATCTGTCTGCACTGCCTCATATGAACTGTTCCAACAAGCACAGACAGTGAGGCCCCTAGGTGGGATTCAGCCCATTTGGGGTGACTTCTGAGGCAAGCAATGAAGGGGTAGAGAACCCGCCTCTGGCTGGGCTGAGGCACATCCTGGGGTTTTCTCATGGCCCATACATAGTGCCTCTCCCTCCGTCTACCAATGGTGGTGGTGGTGGCATCTTATGTCCGCAGAGTGGGGCAGAATTTAAAAACAGAGGTCTTCACAGGGGAAGTGCTGGTCAGGACTCAGATTTAAATCTAGAGCTGACCCAAAGGGCTCCTAAGTTTAGCCAAGAGACATTGTTAATAAAGGCCTCTGGCCAGCCCAGCACTGGGCGTGAGACAAGGAATGCCTTCTTGCACCTGGAAGACAGCACTTGTGATACTGGGACAGTGGAACTAAAACTTAGTGAGTCTCAGCTGGCCCTTAGCCACCTAAGCTCAGCTTCCCGGGAGTGAAATGGGTGCTCTAGAACCCAGGCAGCTAATGATCCTAGCCCCTGGCACACCACAGTCTTCAAGACACATGTCCCTTCTTACCCCGCATTAGATGTCTAGGGTCACTTACTTTAGAGTCAGCAAAAACATACTCCTTCCTCAGGATTTTTTCCTTCTCTGACTCCACCAAAATCACCAGCTTGTTCAGAAACTTCTGGGACTTGATGAGCTGCAGGACTTCAGAAAAACAGAGGTTCATTGGCTCACGCATCTGCTCCTCCAACCACTGTGTCTGATCTGCACTCGAGGCGCCCAAGCCACAGCCTGGCCCTCGGGGCTCATTCTTGAGAAGTGTGTTACCCAGAGCAAGCTAGAGTTAGCTTTCATATAACACACACACACACACACACACACACACACACACACACACGCACACGCACACGCACACGCACACGCACACATACACACACACACACACACACGCACGCACGCACGCACGCACACACACACACACACACACAGCACAACTCTACCCATCCTTCTATCTTTCTCCCTCCATGCCGCTTGGCTTCCTCATCTCCTTTCTGTTTTGCTTAATTTGTGAAAAATTCACATTTGTAGTTTTCTTTTTTTTTTTTTTTTTTCAAATCAAAAATTGAGGGGATGGGGAGGCATCTCAGTAGTTAGGAACACATCCTGCTCCTTCACAGGACTTGTGTGCAATCCTTTGCACCCACATCAGGCAGCTCACAGCCACCTGTAACTCCAGCTCCTGGGGGCTGTGACTCCTCTGTTCTCTTGGGGTACCTGCCCTCACATACATAGACATATAGGCATAATTAAAAATAATAAAGATAAAATTTAATCAAATCATTCCATGAGATTCTTAAATTGCTATTGTTAGTAGTATCCTTCCACCCTCCCTCCAATGTCCTGTCCCTACCCCAGGACAATTAATCTCAAGTTTCCTAATGAACTCTTTTGAAATTTATCCCATGTTTCCTTAAAAAACAAAAGCAAATTGGGAAGATGGCCCAGTGAAAAAAATCCTCTGCCTTGATGACGTGAATTTTTTTTTTTTTTTGAGACAGGGTTTCTCTGTGTATCCTTGGCTGTCCTAGACTCTCTTTGTGGACCAGGCTGGCCTCGAACTCACAGTGATCTGCCTCCCTCTGCCTCCTGAGTGATGGGATTAAAGGCGTGCGCCACCATGCCCGGCTTGATGACCTGAATTCTTATCTCCAGAACCCTAAGGAAAACCCTGATTTGGTATCTGTGATCCATGTGTTCCTACAGGGAGATGGGAGGTAGAGACAGAATTACCTGGAACCTTGGGCCAGCCAGCCACAGGAATGCACAGAGTGGTAGAAACAGGAGAGACCCTGCCTCAAAATGAGGTAGAAGGCAAGGCTGGTTCTTAGAATTTGTCCTCTGACCTCCACACAGCACACACAGCCATAGTTCATGCCCACATTCATGCGCGCATGCGCACAGACACACCCACCCACACCTACACACACCGTACACATATGCACAATACAGGGAATAGTTCCTATTACATATTAGCTTTCCACTGTAGAAGATAAAGCTTAGTTGTTGATTTTTTCACACATACTGACTGTATTCCCTCTGACTCCCTACCAGACATGGTTTCTGTTTCCCCATCATCTTTCTACCATCTTTTTTAAAAAAAGGGTTTCCCTATGTAGCTGTGGCTGTCTTGGCACTCTTTCTGTAGACTAGGCTGGCCTCGAACTCACAGAGATCTGCCTCTGCTTCTGAATTGCGGGGATTAAAGGCATGTGCCACCACTTGGATTACCATCCTTTTTTTTTTTCCTATGTTATACGGAGTTTATTAAATGAGCATGGGGGGAGAAGGAAAAGGGGGGAAGGGTACCCGAGAGAGAGAGAGAGAGAGAGAGAGAGAGAGAGAGAGAGAGAGAGAGAGAGAAGAAGAAGAAGGAGGAGGAGGAGGAAGAGGAGGAGAAGAAGAAGGAGAGAAAGTAAGAGGGTAGAAAGAGAGAGTGAGAGAGGTCTTACCATCCTATTTTTGCTAGAAAAACACTCAATGCTTATGTTACCATGACTATGACATGGCTCCTGACAGACTAGGCCTGGATGCTCTTCTTTTCCCACACAACTTAAAACATGTTTTCTTGAGTTGGGCTCACGAACCCCCTCACTCAGCTGAGTAGCTACTGGCAGCTGGCTGCTGGGGGAGCCTTAAGGGGGTGGCCTCTGCTAGGTACCAAGTCCCAGGGGATGGTCTCACACCCACGAGTACATGGACAGCACAAAATGGACTCAGTGAGGACATGAAGTTGGGAGAAGAGTCTAAGATGGGTTAAGGGGAGTTTGGGTTGAATATCGTCAAAATACATTTTAAGCATGCATGAAAATTCTCAAGCAATAAAATTATGTTAAACTCTTCCTGTGTTAAGATAACTACAACTACCGTGTTTTCTTTTTTGATACTTCATGCTGAGCTACCATCCTAAGCCTGTGCTGTGTGCTTTCCTTGATTGACACTCTCCTCCAAATTTGTAACTCTCAAACTGGAATAGGTTTGGCCCCCATAGACTCCTTTGTTTGAATGTTTGGCCCATGAGGCACAGCACTATTAGGAGGTGTGGCCTGGTTGGAGTAGGTGTGGCTTTCCCAGAGGAAGTGCATCACTATGGAGGTGGGCTTTGAGGTCTCCTATGCTCAAGCACTGCCCACTGTGGAAATTTTCCTTCTGCTGCCTATGGCAAGATGTAGAACTCTGGACTCCTCCAGCACCATGTCTGGCTGCACACTGACATGCTTCCCGCTGTGATGATAATGGACTGAAACTGTAGGCCAGCCCCGGTTAAATGTTTCCCTTCTTCAGAGTTGCCTTGGTCATGGTGTCTCTTCACAGAAGTAAAACCCTAACTAAGACAGAAGTTGGTACCAGGGACTGGGGTAGTGCTGGGACAGGCCTGACCGTGTTTTGGAAAGGATTGTGGAAGGACTTTGGAACTTTGGGCTAGAACAGCCAATGAGTGTTGAGAGCACCGTGGGAAGTTCTCTAGGAGCTTGGAAGATAAGGATGTCAACAGCAGTGCAGAGGATGGAGGCCTGGCTTGTGACATTTTAGAGGGAAGATTCCAGACTCCATCAGGGCTGTTACTATTTTGACTTAAGCTTCTATGGTTCTGGTTTGCTGGGGCCGAAAAATCAGCTGTGACTAGCAAGATACCAGAACCGCTAAAGAGAAATTTTGATGTTTTCAGGCATTAGCGGTGATGAAGAAGAAACCACCATCAAGGATGTGAAATCTGGGAAGTGTTTTCTGAGAGCACAGAGAGGCTATGTCCCAGAGACAGCCAAGATTGTACCCTGTGTTGGTAGCCACATTTAGTACTGTGTAAGTCACCAAGATGGTACTAGTTTTGAAGGCATTAAGAGTTTGTAGAGAGCAACTGAGGCTTGACACTCTTAGAGGCCAAGAGAGGCCACTGGTGAAGGTGCAGCCTCAGTGGCAGCTGAAGGCCCAGGACTGAAGGGGTCTGTTGTCCTGGCTGATTTTGTGTGTCACCTTGACACAAGCTAGAGTCATCAAGAGAAAGGAGCTTCAGTTGAGGAAATGCCTCTATGAGCTCTAGCTGTTGGTCATATCCTCAGTTAGTGACTAATGGAGCAGGCCATGGGAAGCAAGCAGTAAGCAGCACCCATGGCCTCTGCATCAGCTCCTACCTTCAGTATCCTGCCATATTTGAGTTCCTGTCCTGACTTCCTCCAATGGGGAACTATGATCCGGAAGTGTAAGCCACCGAACAAGCCCTCTCCTCCCCAACTTGCTTTTTGGTCATGGTGTTATATCACAGCAGTAGAAACCCTGACTAAGACACATTCCCATATGACTAAGCACTTCTCTGTTGCCTGTGGCCTGTGACTAAGTTACTCTCCCAGAGCCTCCAGGTCTGGTGAAAAACCTTCTTCAACATCTGGAAATCTACTCCTTTGTCCCTCTTGTTGGATCTTCTCTCTCACACATTCCACGCCCTCCTCCTTGTTTGCACCTTCATTTTGGCATAGTAACGTCTCTAGTAGCTTTCCCAGAATTATTTTCTAAAATCGATTTGACCTTTAAATGAACACATATTAACACATCTACTCATTGTAACGTCTTCATCAGTTACTCTTTGCCCTGCCTCTTTCCCATCTTGGTCCCTTCCCCTCCCCCTCCTCAGTCGTTCTCTCGCTCCCCATGTCTCCTCTCTTTCTCTCCCTCCCTTCCTCATCTCTAGCTCCATCCATTTCCTTGTAAACAGTATCTCGCGTTCTTTATGGCTCGGTAATGCTCATCGCATCATGTATGGGAACACTGTCTTCATTCGCTGATGGGCACCAAGGTCAGTCCCATAACCTGGCTGTAAACAAGTGTTGCTGTGATAAACATGGGTCTGCAGGTATCACTGCGCCATTAACCCCTGTCGGATGTCTGGCTGCCAAAGGCTTTCTTGCATTCTGTAGGCTGTCTCTTCGCTCTGCTATCTCTTTCCTTTGCTGGGCAAAAGGTTTTTAATTTTATAAAAATCTCATTTGTCAATTGTCGCTATATTTCCTGAGCTATTGGAGTACTTTTTTGGGGGAAGTTCTTACCTAGATCTAGGCCTAGTGGCAGAAGCCCTAGTACCAGCACCTGGGAAATGGAGGCAAAAGGATGAGGAGTGAATGCCTGGGCTACATGAGGCCGTCTCAAAAAAAAAAAAAAAAAAAAAAAAAAGACTTGCCTATACATATATCTTGAGGTATTTTTCCTATTTTCCTTTAGCACTTGCCTGACATGCATAGAATCTTAGGTTTGATCTCCATGACTGCAAAACTAACTAACCAAACAAACAAATAACCACTTTGAACACTGAGTCTCTAGTGGGAGTCCCTGGTAGACTCCTCATAACAGAGATGGAAGGAAGGAGTGCGTCCTTCATGACTCCAATGGGAAAGTTTCTAGACTCTAAGCATGGGGTCGCATGCTGAGTCCTGTGGGAATCCCTAATGTCTTCTGGATCCTAGCTCACTCAGGAGGTTGGACAGCCTCTCCATAGAGCCCACAGGTGCCTTCTCTGTTGTGCTGAGCTCTCGGGACATTCTCTACCCAGAGACGCCTGCTAGTCATTGAGGTGGTTTTCTGGATTTTTTAAAAAAAGATTTTATTTATTTATTATATATACAGTGTTCTATCTGCATGTACCAGATCTCATTAGAGATGATTATGAGCCACCATGTGGTTGCTGGGAATTGAACTAAGGACCTTTGGATGAGTAGTCAGTGCTCTCAACCTCTGAGCCATCCCTCCAGCCCTGATTTTCTGGATTCTTTCATGAGCTCTTCTCTTTCCCCTCTTTTCTTTTACTAAGACTTATTGGTATGAACTCCTTGGGCTGGTACAATTTAGAAAAGCCTGTTGCGTATGGTGGCGCATGTCAGGAGCCTGTGCAAGGAAGAGCACCATCAGGGCCAAGTCTGAGGCCAGCCTGAACTGCAGAGTGAGTTCCAAGACAACCCAGGCTAGAATTAGACTCTGCCTCAAATACAAAAACAAAATCAAATCCACCTTCTGGGAGCCTTCCTCAATTTTACCTTTTTACTCTTTGGCTGTTTTTATTCTACACTTGATAGTACCAGGGGCCCACACGTGGCAGACAAGCATTTGACAGCAGAGATATATCTCCAGCCCTTTACATTTAAAAAAAAATCTATTTATGTCTTTTTAGATTCTTGGAACAAGGTTGTATATAGTCAAAGCTAACTTGAATTCCTGACACCCCCCCCCCCCAGCCTTTGACTCTTGTACAGAGTTATTCTTCATTTTTTCGTTCCTCTGTTAATTTAAAAATATATTTTAAAAGAGTTATTTATTTATGTAGATGAGTACTCTGTCTGCATGCACACCTGCACACAGAAGAAGGCATCAAATCTCAGTATAGATGGTTGTGAGCCACCATGTGTTTGCTGGGAATTGAACTTAGGACCTCTGGAGGAGCAGACAATGCTTTTAACCATTGAGCCATCTCTCCAGTGCCTAAAAATGTTTTTAAAATGAAAAACTTTTTTTTTTTGAGACAGGGCCTCTCTATGAAGTCCTGGTTATCCTCTAACTCCCAAACCCACAGAGATTCGCCTGCCTCTGCCTCTCAACTGCTAGGATTAAAGGCATGCGCCGCCATTGTTGGTTTTAACTAAAATTTGTATTTTATGTGTACGGGTATTTTGCCTGTGTCTGTCTGAGCATCAAATGCATGCAGAGCCCACAGAGGCCAGAGGAGGGCATTGGGTCCCCCAGAACTAGGGTTACAGACGGTTGAGAGCTGTGCTGGATCTGAACCTGGGGCTCCAGAAAGAACACCCAGTCCTCCCAGCAGCTCACTTCATAGTCTTATGCTCTTATTTCAGTCCAGTTTTGAAATCTATATAACTCCTCCCCGTCATGTGTTTTGTCTTTTCATTCACCTTTGTCTTGCTGTCCCGCCACCCTTCCTTCTTTGTTGCAAGCTCAGAAGAATAAAGACACAGAGATAACCAAGACACCAAATCTTGAGCCATTTCCAATTAAAGTGGGTTTCATAAAGAAGCCGCCATTACATTTTTGTTAGCTGAAGAAGGGCAACTGAAAATTGCAGTTATGAGGTTGAATTATGAAATTTCTGGCTTTTGTGGTTCTGAAATAGTCAGCGTTGGACCTTTCATATGACATAAGATGAAACATTGTGCACCATCATTTACAGCATGGGCTGGGAGGCTCAGTGGTTAAGAGAATTATAGCTCTTGTATAGGACACAAGTTTGGTTGCCAGCACCCATGTCAACCTACAACTGTAATTCCACCTCTAAGAGATCCAAAGCCTCTTCTAGTCATCTGCACACACATATGCACGCACATGCACACACACACATATAGTCACACACATGCACACTCAAACACAGGCACACATGTAAATTTGTAAAAAGGAAAGTGTAAATTTCCTGGGTGTTGTGATTGCAGACATGAACCTCAATGCTCAGCTTGCACTATTATTTTTTTCTCTTTCTTTCCTTTTCTTTTTTTCTTTTTTTTCTTTTCTTTTCCTTTTCTTTCTTTCTTTCTTTCTTTCTTTCTTTCTTTTTTTTTTTAGATAGGGTCTCACTATGCAGGCCTGTTTGTCCTGGGACTTACTATATAAGTCACACTGGCCTTGAACTCACAGAGGTCTGCCTGCTCTGCCTTTAAAAAGCTGTACTGCCATGCACAGCCTATAGCCTATTACTTTTTGTTTTGTTTTTCTTTTGGTTTTCACAGGGGTTCTCTGTGTAACTTTGGCTGTCCTGAACTCACTTTGTAGGCCAGGCTGGCCTTGAACTCACAGCGATCTGCCTACCTCTACCTCCAGAGTGCTGGGATTAAAGGCATGTGCTGCCACCCCACTCCACCCCTGCACCCTCCCTACCTCCGGCTACAGCCTATTACTTTTAAAAGCATCTGGGAGAGTAAGTACAAGGTTATCAAGCAACATTTGCTTATTTGTGTTTTCTGCTTCGTTAAAACCAGTGGGATGTAGATTATGTATCAAATGCAATTATGCCCATGGTGCCAGGAGGATCAGGAGTTCAAGACCAACCTCACCTACCTAGTGAATTCAAAACTAGTTTGTGAAGCATGAGTTTTTGTTTCAAAAATCCCCCCAACTAACCAAAGAAATCAAAACATCCACCAAAAGGAACTTCTTCTCTCTCCCCTCGCTCAACATTTTCACTTTATTTATTTATTTATGTATTTTAATTGACAGGGAAAGCTGTACGTTATACACAATGACACACACGAGGCTCTGGAGTGTAGGTAAGTCTAAGTAGCACGGGTAGTAAATTACATAGCTGTCACAGTAACCAGAGCACCTAGCACCAAACCCTGGCTCTCAGCACTCCTCAGGAGTTCAGTGTGTCCCAGTTAGCTGCCACCGGTGACCCTGCTGCAATGGATCTCTTGACCTACTCTTCCCTGCACAAGTGGCACGTACTTTTCTAAGCCAAGTGCTTCCGGCACAGCCTTCCTGCTCAAACCATCTGCCACTCCCCAGCTGGACACAGAAAGGTAGGCCCTGGCCTGATGCAGTGAGCTTAACTCTATAATTACCCTGCAGCTTGTTACTCCAGAGGCTGGAGGCTCTTTCCTGGTTCACCTCCTCGCCCTCCACCCCCATCCCATTCGGTCAACATGGGGAGGGTAACTGTACCAGTGACACCACTGGCAGTAGCCAATTGCACCAGACACTCTCTCCGTGGCAGGCACCACATATTTTGATATTCATCCTTTTAAGCCTTCTAGCAAGATGCAAGAGGACAAGAGAGAAGACACCAAACCAAGTCACGAAGGCTGAGCCGGGAACTCAGTTCCGAACTTCTAATACCTCCCATGCGGTTTACAGATGGAGCTGAGGACCCAGTACCCCAAAACTTAGCACCCTGACAGGAGGGAAGTGGAGGCAGAAAGGACTTCCTGGTCTTCCTCTAAGCTGGTGATAAAGCCCTTATGTGACAAGTATGCTGCCCACATCTGGAGGGAAGACAACCTATTGCCAAGGACAAACAAGGCTGAGAGGAAGCTGAGCTTTCAGGCCTGGCCAAGCTCCTCCCACCCCTAAACTTAACTCCCAGCCCCTCTGTGCCATCATCCTCCAGCCCCCAACTCTTCCCCAAAAAACCCAGCACTCAGGGAGGCGAAGGCAGAGGCAAGCGGATCGCTCTGAGTTCGAGGCCAGCCTGGTCTACAAAGTGAGTCCAGGACAGCCAAGGCTACACAGAGAAACCCTGTCTCAGGAGAGAGAGAGAGAGAGAGAGAGAGAGAGAGAGAGAGAGAGAGAGAGAGCGCTTTTCTTCCCCCCAGCACTATCTTGGCGTTCTCTGGCTGTACCCCACCACTGCTCAGGGCCAGGCGGGGCTCAGGAGAGGAGGCACAGAATCAACAGACCCGCTTCCTAGCCCCTGCCTGGTCATTCTCCCACTCAACTCAGAGCAGTGAGGAGATGTGCAAATTGTCCTCATAAGCAAGAGTTCATGGCCCCTCATGCAATGTCCACGGGACATCCATTGTCATCATTCCCACTTTACAGACTGAAGTCACAGTCAGGCTAGCTTACTAGGCTGGTGTGGCACAGCTGGCAGGGGGCAGGACCTGAATTTGAAAGTGTGTCATCAAACCCCAGGTTGGGGTAATGAACCTCCTGTGGCGGTAATGCTACAGCACCAAGGTCTACCCTGAAACTTCTGGCTTGGAAGTTTCTCTGAGGTCCTCTTCATGGGGTACTTATCTTGCTGAGGAGGCTGTCATCCACCACTCCCCTTGTACCCCAGTTCCGTCTGCCCCCCCCCATCCAACTGGTCGCTTGACCACCCGAGATCTCAGCTCATACGTTGTTCATTGCTTAAAATGGCGAGTCTCCTTTCTCTAGTCCCCTAAACCATTCCCTCTTCCCAAAGGACCTCTGCCTATCATGCTGTGCGGTTTTCTTCAAAGCTTCTGAGTTGCCGAGTCCACTGTAGTGGTAGATTTAGCTGAGTGTTTATTCACTCTCAGTGCACCAGAATACAAACTGCACATGGGCAGGGACCACATCTGCTCTGGCTGCTGCTCTGTGCACAGAAGAGGCTGCTCCCACCACCTGTCCCGGGGATTGTTCCCACTGTGTGCACAAATACTGGACAGTGCAACGTACAGAGCTACAATGGCTCAGCGGGGCCCGTGAGAACGGCTGCTCTCAGAGAAGCTGGGTGCTGGGCTGTACCTCATGTTGTTCACTCAGTCTTTCTCATCCATGAGAACTAGAAACTGAGCATCAGAGAGATGGGTCAAGGTCCCCCAGCTGCTACGTGACAGAGCTGGGTTATGAATTTGGACCATTTAGACACAGAGTTCATATACTTCAGTTCCACGGGGCGAGTGGTGTGCTAAGGGTGCCAGCACAGCAGTTCATCAGTCTAGGGTCATCCCATCAGTATAGGGCTGTCCCAGCATAATGAGGTAACTGCGTGCTTGTAGGGAGGAGAAGAACAGTCACACACAGAGACATGAGATCACCATGTATATTCATAGGAACTCTATGGGACAGTTGTGGCAAGTAATTTATAATCTAATTTCCAGGGACGGTGGCAAAGTATGCAGGGGAGGCCCCTGAGGGGTGTCCTTTGTATCAGGAAAGGAATTCCATAGGCAGGGAGAAGCTCAGGGACCACCCTCCAAAAAGGGTGGCACTGGCTTTTCGGACAGTCACTGAGGTGGTTTGAATGAGAACGGTCCCCACAGGCTCATATGTTTGACTGCTTGGCTCCCAGTTGGTGGAACTGTTTAGGAAGGATCAGGAGGTGTGGTCTTGCTGGGGGAGTAGTGGCAGTGAGGGGTGGGCTTTGTGGTTTTAAAAGCCTATAGCATTTCTAGTTAGTTTTCTCTCTGCCACCTGCTTGTGAATCAAGATGTGTGCTCTTAGCCACTGACCCAGTGCCATGCTTGCCTGCTTGTTGCCATGCCCGCCACTGTGATGGTCATGGGGTCTAACTTCCTGGAACTGTGAGCCCCACATGAAATGTTTTACCTTGTAAGCTGTCGTGGTCATGATGTTTTGTCACAGCAATAGAAAAGTGACTAAGACAGTCACTGTTGAGAAGATATCTAGTCACTGGTCATTTTAAGGACTCCCACAGGGAACCAGAACATGTGACGTGTGTTTGCAGGGTTAGGGTGAAATGGGGGTTGGGGATTGGATGACTTACTTTTTTTGTGGCTGTAGAACTTGTCCTCAGACCCATCCTTGGACTTCTTAATGATCAGTTTCCCAGACTCAACGTCCACTTTGAGGTGCATTTTCTGAGAAATGCCCAGGGACTCTGACTTCACCTTCAGAGTGTAAGAAATGCAGTCAGCGGTGGGGCTTTGGTAGCACCAACTCTGATCAGCTTGTCTATATGATTGGGGAACCCTGGGTCAATGTCCTCGGTGGGGCTATCTGCTATTATTTCTAGGCTTTCCCAACCTTGGCCTGACAACACCGCCATATACCATAGCATGCCTGAATTTGGCTTACACTGAAGCTGAGCCCAGTTCACCCATTGTGCACCCCAGCTGTTCCACCAGCAGATCTGGTGGAGGAAACAGATGAACTGTTGGGGAATGGCTCATTCGCTGATTAGTTTGACAACACTTATTCATCTACTTCTGGAAGGAATCTTAGCAATAGATTCACACTCTGGGGCCTTGTTAAAACCACTAATTGAGCATCTACTGGTAATAATTAGGAGGAAGATGCTTGCCTGGGCATGTGAGCATGTGCAGGAAGGGAAAAATCTGAGCTGGCTATGGTGGCACTTTTAGATGGGGGCAAGAGGAGCCCGTGCTCCTATCTATCTCAAGCCAAACAAAACCAAAAACAAAAAAATAAAAACAAACAAACAAAAGGGGGGATAGAAAAGACAGGCAAGGTAGTTGTGGGTAAAGGAGCCTGCCACCAAGCCCGGTGACCTGGAGTCAATCCTTGGGACTCGTCACATGGTGGAAGAAGAGAACTTGCTCTTGTGAGCTGTCCCCTTCCTTCCCCCAACTCCTTCCTCCCACTAAATAAATAAATGTAATAATTTTAAAAGCAAGGTGGTAGGAAGAAAATGGAAATCTGTCTTCTATGGGCTTACTTTCGGGGGCAGTTGAATAGGGCTTAGCGGGGGGTGGGGGTGGGGGTGGGGGAGTGGGGTGTCTCATGAAGGCGGGACCAGGTTTGGCTGTAAGCATCAGAATCTTGGGGACACATTGCAAAACAAAACAAAACAAAACAAAACCCTACCTGTTTAGGTCACGACCTAAGCCAGTCATTTTAAAAAGAAAATCACAAGAATTGTTTCCTTTAACTGCCCTTCCCCCCAGGCACTATTTTATTGGCAGTTTGTGGCCCTCAGTTGGATGTCTCTCCTCCTTCCCATTTTAAGGAGGACAAAGTTAATACCACCCTGGACCAATGGGGAGCTCTTCCTTTGCAGCCTCCCCGTGAAGGGGATGTCACTGATGCATTTGGGCAGCAATCCTGACGTGTTTCCACTTTCCCAGCTAGGTGGCTTCTCTGACTACTATTGCCTGCCACTGGCTTCCCTGACTCTCTCGAGCCCAAGTTACAAGCCCTCTCTCCACAGGTACCAAAATGGCCCCCAACGGGAGATTTCCAAGTCAGCCACCACTGCTCCAGAGCCGCTTACCTCAAAGGTGACTGGGGGGATGAGGGAGTGCCTGTTGGGAGACTCAGAGCCCTCATGCAGCAAGGCTTTGACCTGCGGACAGAGGAGATGAGTTAGAGTCACAGGAATGCGGAAGCTGGGATGCGGACACTCTTGGTGCAAGGAGGGGACAACAGAGAAGCCAAGAGGTGCTATAGGGCCCCGTGAGTACCTTGTCTTCAATGGAAGACAGCAGACTTGTCAGTTGGCTGAGTTTGGCCACCATATTGATGGGATTGGCTTCACCGGGCACCTGGGAAATGAGAATTAGAACAAATGAGGTCTGGCTGAGGGTGAGCTGCGGGGTGGGCACTGAGCACTTGCTGTGCTGCTCACCTTCCCGTTTTCTACCCTCCAGTACCCCTATCACCCCCTATCTGAAGACGAGGGTGCGGTGGCATATATGAGCACCCCCAAATTCCTTACGGCCGAAAAATAGATCTTCGCTTCTAACTCTACCTCACCCACAGAGCTTCTCACCCCACCTACACAGTCCTTAAAACTCTGGGGCTGTCCTCGAACATCACCTTCCCGCCCTCCCACGTTGCCTGAGCTGCTGTCCTTGCTCTGTTTCTAAAATATACCCGTCCCCAAGGCTTAAACCCCTCACTGGTTGCTTCCCACGGCAGGCAGAGCCACACGCAAGCTCCGAAGCTCCCAAGCTCCACACCCTGCCTCTGAGGGCACTGCAGGCTCAGATGCTCCACTCTGAGGCACTGTCCTTCTCACTTCTGATCTGCCTCCAGCTGCGCTTGCTAGGAATACCCAGCCGCTTAGACTTCATCTTGCCATCTAGATCTCAGGTGCCACGAAAAGGGCTCCTCTGACTGCCACATCTCAAACAGCCACTTGGTTGTTTCTGTCAAATCACCCTGCTGTGGTCTGAAATCAGTCACCATGGGGTTGAAGCTGGTGCTTTCACTTGTGAATATGGCGTACGATTCTCCTCATAGAACGTGGGGTCCATGAGGACTGAGGCCAAGAGCACCGTGTTTGGTGTTTTAACACTGGCATCTGGCCAATAAAGATGCTTAAAAGACCTGGTTAGTGACCGCCGGGGCTCTGAAGCCTGTGGTTACTTTTCTAAAGACAAGTAGCTAATAAATAGTGATTCCAGACTGGGACTGGTACCCACGTGTGCTGAGCCTGACTCCACGCATGTGTTTCTAGAATAGACAAGGCCGATGCACGGGCTGCGTGACTGAGGTCCCAAGCGTGATCCCCAGCAATGAAAAACAAAAAACCAAAACAAAGCTGGATTCTAAATTATCTACCTTACCGTGGACACGCTTCCCTGCTGGAGAGGCGGAGCTAACGAGGCCCCACCCCTGCCTACAGAAGTGGGATGAACAAACTAGCCATGTGTATGACTAACCTGCCCTTCACCACAGTCTTTGCTCACGCTATCAGCCAGGTTACACAGGCTTTTGGCTTGCTTTTCTTTCTTTTTTTCATTTCTGTTTGCTTGAGATGGGGTCTGGAGGTACAGCCCAGGCAGGCCTTCAGAGTTCTTTGTGTCCTGTAAGTTGGGTTTATAGGCCTCCACCATCAAACTTGGCTTTGGCTACACTTTTAAAAGGTTTTGCGGGCCTGACCCAGGGCATGTGCCATCCCCTTGGCGAGCAACTATTTTGACTGTTGGGTTTTTTTTGTTTTGTTTTGTTTTTCAGCTCTCCTGTAGTACTTCTCTGCGCTCCCCAAGGGAAAGGGTTCGATGGTGGCAAGAGTCAGTGCCCTGCCAAGATGCCAGACACACTGGGCATATCTGCTCCTCTCCCCGCTGTGCAGGGTAGGACGGTATTGCAAGGACAAGGGAGTGAAGAGCCAGTGGACGGGGGTGGGGGGGAGTGGGGGGGGTGGGGCGGGGGAGACTCTGAACTCGGGCCCGGGGCCAGTCTTCCTTCTTCTGCCCCCTGTATCAGGTCACCCTCCTGGACTGTAAGGTCTGAAGGCCTATCAAGATAGACACTCCTGAGAGACAATAGACAGCACAGTGGGTAAGAGCACTTTCCAGTCTTCCAGAGCACCAGAGTTCAGTTCCCAATACCCACACTGGATAGCTTACAACTGCCTGGAACTCCAGTTCCTAAGGCTCCAACACCCTCTTATGGGTTCTGTGGACATCTGCATATCACACACACACACACACACACACACACACACACACACACACACACCCAAAAAAACAAAACAAAACACAAAAAACAAAGATAGCTGGGAGTGGTGGCACAGGTCCTTTAACCCCACACTGGGAAGGCAAAGGCAGGCGGCTCTTCTGTGAGCTTAAAAAAAAAAAAAAAAAAAAAGATAAACAATGAAAACAAAGATATTTTGAGCTGGAGACATGGTTTAGAGGTTAAGAGCACTGACTGCTCTTTCAAAGGTCCCGAGTTCAATTCCCGGCAACCACATGGTGGCTCACAACCATCTGTAATGAGATCTGGTGCCCTCTTCTGGCCTGCAGGAGTTACATGCAGGGGAACACTGTATAATAATAAATGAATAAAACCTTTAACAACAACAACAAAACCCCGAAGACATTCTCTGGTTTATGGGGGATTAGGAGTGAGGTGCAAATCCCACTGCTGGGAGAGGTTGCCATCCTCTAGCCTGCCGCTACTCTGTCCCCTTTCCAACTGCAGACACAGGCCGGTTCCCCATGCTGCCTGCTGGACTTGCCCTGGCCACTGCAGGCCCAACCCTAGAGAACTGGCCTCCCTCTTCCTCTACTTCAAAGATTTGGAATCTGATCTTCCATTCAAGCTACTTGGATACTGGTATCTGGCAGCGTCTATTTTGCCTAGATTTGCTTTTTACTTTCTTAGAAATTAACCTATCCTTCACTAAGGCAGCAGAGAGCCAGTCACCTCCCCCCTCCCGCACTGCTTGCCATGAATATTTTTAGTTGTATAAATAGAACACAAATATATTTTCCTTGTGAGATCTTTGTGGGAGACTGAAATAGGCCGCCTCAAAATACTCTTCTCTGGCATATTTCAAGATGGCTATTCAGAGCAACTGTAGACGGGAGCAGCTTTGAGAAGCTGTCCTTTTGTCAAACAGACTATAGCCAGCTCTGTTTGCAAGGCCAAAGAGTGATGAGGGTCCCTGTCTGCCCTCTCCTCCTCGGCCTTGTCTGGCACTAGGGACACTCATGTGCACAGGACATTTGGAGCAGGAAGATACTAGCAAGACCCTTCACCTATTTGCTTTTCCTCTTCACTTTTTTTTTTTCCAACCAGAGTCTATGTTGCCTATACTGGCCTAGAACATCTGGGCTCAAGTAATCCCCCTGCCCCAGTCTTCTGGAGAACCAGGCCCACAGCAGGTATTCATTACCATGCACATCTATTATCAATATTATCAAGGCTGCTATCTTTCCAGGAAATTTCCTTCCACGTGTCTGGCATGCTCAGAGTGGCCGTGCAGCTCTTGGGAGCAATTTTTGTGACATGTCCACTTATGTGCCCAATCCTCCATCATCTTGCTCCAGAGATTCACAATATTAAGCCTTCAGAGTCATTTGAGCACCCTCTACAAGCTCCTTGGCGGGGCTATTTCTCCCTGGTCCCCCTGGCCACGGGGTGATGATCAGCAAGCGTCTTTTGGGTTGGCATCCTCCTGGCTTGATTCCTGCCATGCACCCACATTCTCACCCTGTTCTGCAATATGCTGTCTCCACACAGCAAGTGAGAACGCCGGGAGCTCACTCCACAGCAGCTGCTGCACCACGGGCAGAATTCCGTGGCTTACTTTATTGTACCACGTTTTGCCATCTTTCACCAGCCATCTGGTTTCCTCCCTTTGTCTTCAGGGACACGGTGACAGTACCTACCCTCGCCAATGGCTCTCGGTGCTCCCATGACTGCTTAAGTCAGCTTCCCACACAGAGGACTAGTTGAAGGATGCAGGCAACTTTTCTTTTCCTTTTCTGTTTGTTTGCTTTTGTTTTCTTTTTCTTTTTTTTTTTCCCCTGAGACAAGGTTTCTCTGTGTAATATGCCTGGCTGTCCTGGAACTCACAGAGATCTGTCTGCTTTACTGGGATCAAAGCTGTGTTCCACAATGCCTGGCTTTCTCTCTTAAAAAAAAAAATTCTTCTCTCATACAATATACATCCTGACTGCAGTTTCCCTTCCCTCCACTCCTCCCAGCCTCACTCATCCTCCATTCCAGTCAGAGAAGAGCAGCTAATTGTTCTATACAGCTCGGCTGCCCTTCAGAAGGCAGCTTCCACTCTGGCCAGCAGAGGAGTGAGGCCCTGTGGGCGTCACTGTTACTCCCAGAGTCACACATCTGCTTCAATCAATCTCTCCCATCCAATAAGATAAGAAAGAGGAGCTGAACAGCGGTTTCCTGGTTACCCATGGGGCAGATGGTCGGTCAGCTTTCCTCATGTGTATGGTCTATTTCCTACCTACTGTCAGTGAGCAGCCCGATTTATAGGTTCCCCCTACTCAAAGGCTAGGGTAAAGGGGTTGGGGAGAAGGCTTAATTGGTAATGTGCCTGCCACGCAAACGTGGGGACTTGAGTTTGGCTCTTCAGCATCCAGGAAAAAGCCGGGCTTGGTGGCCAGCATCTGGAACTCCAGCACAGGGCGTGAAGGTGGGGTAGGTTGGAAGGAGGACTTAATCCTTAAAGCTGATTGGCTAGCCAGCCAACTTGAATCTAGATGAATTCCAGATGCTACCTCAGGGCCGGTAAGATGGCTCATCAGGTAAACGTTACAGCCAAGGCCTAAAGATGGCAGTTTGAGCTTGAGACTCATAAGGCAGAAGGAGGGAACCAACTCCTACAAGTCTACCTTCACACCTGTGCTGTAGCGCACGCTCATGGGTGCATGTGTGGACGCACACATTACAACAAATACAATATAACAAAAAGGATAGGATGGAGAGCAATCAAGGAAGACACCTGACACTGACCTCTGGCCTACACATGCAAGTACATGAACATGTGTGCATGTATATATTCATATACATGTACCAAACACGTACACAGTCACCACTCCCCTTCCACACACACAATAGACTTCAGCCAGGTGTATTAGCAGATGTCTATAATGCTAGCACTTTAGAACCTAAGGCAGGAGGCGGTGAGCTGGAGGCCAGCTTCCCAAAGTCAACAGTATACATACAGTAATAGAATAGGTCTAACTTTTATCGCTTTGATTTGCCATCCCTACTATTTACAGCAAAAAGTATTTGTGTTTTTGGAGATATCGCCCTTTCTGACCCCTAGACCTTGCTGTTCTGTTTCATGTTCTCACTTTGTTGTGGTTATTTTTTTTTCGAGGCAGGGTTTCTCCATGTCCTCAGTTTCCTGAATGTCTTGGAACTTGATTTGTAAACCAGGTTGGCCTTGAACTCACAGAGATCCCTCTGCCTCTGTGTCCTAAGTGCTGGGATTAAAGGCGTGCACCACCACGCCCTGGCTACATGTTCTCACTTTTAGCAATGCTACAATATAATGACTTAGGTCTCCTTGACTTGATTTTAAATTTACTGAGGGCACATATATATATATATATATATATATATATATATATATATATATATATATATATATATCTCGATCGATCTATACTGCACCTGACCCTCATCTCCTGTGCAGCTATGAGCAGCGCTGGAGGAGGAGCACCGCCATCTTGCAGTGCCTAGGGTTAAATGCATGGAGAACCTCATGTTTTCCTTCCCTTTTAATCTCTGAGGAGAAATGATGGGAATGGGCCTGCTAGCTTCCTCATCTAACACCTGATAGGAGTACTGTCTGAAGTCATAAGCTGACACCAGGAAATGCCTTTATGGAAGGACGGGGATTCTGCCCCACCCCCTCCCTCCTCACCCTGTTGTTTACATTAGACCAGCAAACTTGGGCAGGGAGTGCATTGGTCTTTCAGAGTGCCTGGGGTGCTAGCTAGCTCTCTCCCGCACTCCCCACTCCCCACCCCTGTATAACAGTTGCATCCAGTTGCATCTTTCCAAACTCAAACCCCTTACCTGAGGTCGTGGGCGAAGGCCTGGGGAGAGCTGCTGGTCAAACAACCTCTGCAGTGATTCCAGGGATGGGAGGGTCCTGATGACTTCCCTGGGAGCGGAGGAGCAGGGTAAAGTTCAAGCATTAGTGGGAGCTGGAAGCACTCGAGGCAACACGGGTCCTAGCTGCAGACAGGTCACACCCAAGTGGCAAATCCTGTAACCCTTCCCACAAGGACATGCCTGGGCAAAGATCAGTCAGCCCATCAGCCTAGCCCACTCTCTCACCCAGGCTTTGACCCACCCTTACTGGAGCATAACCCACTCTGTACTGTAGAACCTGTACAATGTTGCCAATGTGGAAACACAAAGTACTCTAAAATCACTTAGGAGCAGGCTTCTCCACCTTTAGTAGGAGTGTCTGTCTGTCTGTCTCTGTCTCTGTCTCTGTCTCTGTCTCTCTGTCTCTCTCTCTCTCTGTCTCTCTCTGTCTCTCTCTCTCTCTCTCTCTCTCTCTCTCTCTCTCTCCTCTCCCTCTTTCATTAAAAATGCAAATGTCTGGGTTTCACCATAATTAGGTCTGGAGAGCCAAATTTTTTATTCATTTGCTTACTTATTTGTGTGTGTGTGTGTGTGTGTGTGTGTGTGTATGTGTGTGTGTGTGTGTGTGTGTGTGTGTGTGTGTGTGTGTGTGTCTGCGCGCGCGCGTGCACACGTGCATGCACATGCATTCAGGGGCTTGAGGTTGACATTAGGTGTCTTTCTCCATCACACTCCATTTTATGTTATGGAGGTAGGGTTTCTTGATGAACCCAGAGCCGGCCAGTTCAGCTAGTCTGTCCAGCCAGCTTGCTCCAGAGACTCCAAGTCTCCAGGGAGCCCCTGTCTTTGCTTCCAGCATGCATGTAGTATTCCAAGTGAGCCATCACACCCATCCAGCCTGTCTGTGGGAACTGGGGATCTGAACTTATGGGGATCCTGAGGCTTATGCAGCAAGAACTTTTAACCACCAAGCTTCCTGAGCCTCCTGGAAAGCATACTTAAAATATGCACCATATGAGTAACACTAAATGGACTCAGCAGATTGCATTCATAAATGTATATATGTGTGTATGTATATAGATACATATATGTAGCAATAAAGACTATGAGACGAGAATTTAAATAAGTGGAGGGGATTTGGGAGGAGGCGGAAGGACAGGGAGGGGAAATTATGTAAGTACAGTGCTCATGAAATTATTTTTAAAAATGATAAAGAAGCCAGGCAGTGGTGGCACACGCCTTTAATCCCACCACTCGGAAGGCAGAGGCAGGTGGATCTCTGTGAGTTCAAGGCCAGCCTAGGCTACAGAGCAAGTTCCAGGACAGCCAGAACTATTACACAGAGAAACCCTGTCTTGAAAAACAAACAAACAAACAAACAAACAAACAAAAAAGGAATTATTCTTAAAAATGATAAAGAAACCAAGAAGAGACTTGATACCCTATGAGCATATACAGGGGGAGGAGGTCCCCCTCAGTCACAGTCATAGGAGAGGGGAGTAAGGGGAAAATGGGAGGGAGGGAGGAATGGGAGGATGCAAAGGACGGGATAACAACTGAGATGTAATATGAATAAATTAATAAAATTTATTTTTAAAAAATAGTAAAGAAGGCAAGCAGTAGTGGCACACACTTTTAATCCCAGCACTAGGGAAGCAGAGGCAGGTGGATCACTGTGAGTTTGAAGCTTGCCTGGTCTACAAAGTGAGTCTAAGACAGCCAAGGCTACACAGAGAAACCTTGTCTCAAAAAAACAAAAACAAACAAACAAACAAACAAAAAGATAAAGAAGCGTGGTGTGGCACACCTTTAATCCTACCGCTCAGGAGGTAGAGGCAGGTGAATTTTTGAGTTCCAGGACAGCCAGGGATACACAGAGAAACTCTCTCTCTCTCTCTCTCTCTCTCTCTCTCTCTCTCTCTCTCTCTCTCTCTGTGTGTGTGTGTGTGTGTGAAATAAAACAAATAATAATTCAACTTTGGGGTGCTAGGTGGGGTTCCCTGTGTTCAGACTCAGATCTCCTGATAGCTGAAGAGTGTCACATGTCAACATGTTTCCTCTCTCTTTCTGTTATTGTCAGAACCTTTAAAGCATAGTGGGATCTTTCTTTTCTTTTCTTTTCTTTTTTTTTAGACAGGGTTTCTCTGTATAGCCTGGTTGTAGACCAGGCTGGCCTCGAACTCACAGAGATCTGGGCTGCCTCTGCCTCTGCTTGTGCTACCACACCCAGGTCATAGTGGGAAATTTTAAGTTTGATTTTTCATTTTTACATGTTTAATATTCTAAAGTTTTCATCGATGTCTGGAAGTTTGGGTTACTTTGAGATCTTTGTTATTATAAGTAGTGTCCTGAACAGTGTAGTTCAGATAGCCTTTCTCTTTTTATTTCCAATTACAAGTTTGGAAGAAGCAGATTGTAGCTCTATTTCAACAGCCCTTATAACAGCACTGGTGTCCAGGCTAGCAGGAACGTTACTGGTACAACATCCTGACTGCCTTCTCTATTGCTTCGTCTGCTATCTTGTTCTTCCTCCCCTTTCTTCCCCCTCTGACCCTCCCCCAGGGTCTCATGTAACCCAGGCTATGTAGCAGAATATGACCTTCGGTTTCTATTGATTTTCCCTCCATTTGCCATGTGCTGGGATTGATTATAAGTGTGCGTTGCCACACATGGTCTAAGTGGCATTTGGTATGGAACTCAAGACTTTGTGTATGCTATGCTTGCAGTCTAGCACTAGATTTTTTTCTCTCTTTAAAACATCCAATAACAATTGAGATATAATATGAATAAATTAATAAAATATATTTTTTAAAAAACCATCCATAATAATGTCATATGTTAGGAGGATTGAGCATACCTGAGGTCCTGAGTGGGCTTCTATATTAATTTCCAATGCCTTTTAAAAGTATCCTCTGTGGTTGATTTCTGCTATATTTCTCTCTAAATAAACTATCTTTTCCACCAACTTTTTGTTGGGAACTTGTCATTTTCATATGTTGCTATAGAGTTTACTTATTGCTCCTGCTTTTTATTTAATCTAGGCACTGTGCTTTTTTTTTTTTTTTTTTTTGGTGCTATTACATTGTTTTCATTCTAGATGGATTAGATGCCATTATAAAGTGATTTATAATTTTTTATTCTCCTATTATTTTCTCTAGCTATTCCTTGTATACTATAGTTGGAAACTGATTAGTATTTACTAAGGAACAATTATTTGCCTATTAAAAGTCTCTCTCTTTCTCTCTCTCTCTCTCTCTCTCTCTCTCTCTGTGTGTGTGTGTGTGTGTGTGTGTGTGTATCTATGTGTGGCATATGCACAAGTGAGTATACAGGTGCACCTGCACCTGTGTGAAGGAGGCCAGAGGAAGAGGTCAGGTGTCCTGCCTATTCTGTTACAGGATATTTGATCTCATTGTGAACCCTGAGATTGTGAACTGTAAAAACCTGTCTTTTGTTTGGTGTAGTTCAACCCTAACACACACCTTAATCCAAGAACTTTCTGTTTTTTGTAGCTAGGTGAATATGGTGTGACTGAGCTTTCTGTACCCTACCGAGGTCAAGAGGTAGAGCAAGAAACCAGTTGACGCGGATTAAAGAGCAGGAGGGACTGCGAGTTGAGGGGTATTTAAGACAGTGTGGATAAGAAGGGACTTTTGAGCTTTGAGCTATTAAGCTCTTTGTGGCCTTTAGCTTTTTGGCTTTTCCTCCTGGGCTGTCAGCAGAGCTAGCAAGCTTTCGCCTTTGGGCTTCGGGCTTTGAGCTTTTTGAGTTTTCCTTTGGGATGTGAGCTGAGTAGGAAGGTCAGCTGGGTACTTTCTCTGCCTCTTAGAGTTAACAGGTTTTCACTACATCATCTGGCTCCTGAGTCTTTATTGGTAAAATCGAACATTTGGGATTTTTTTCATTCTTTATAACAATTCTGTCCTCTTTGCCTCATTCCCTTGAGACAGGGCTTCTCATTGAACTTGAAGTTAAGGCTGGTGGCCAGCCAGCCCCAGTGATCCTCCTGTTTGTCTGCTATAGTGCTGGGGCTATGGGTGAGTTTTTTAAGCTGGGTATAGTGGTGCATGCTTATAAACTAAGCCTTGTGGTGACTGAGGCAAGAGAGGGGGGGGTGTCAAGTCAGGATAAACTACATATTGAGACCCTGTCTTAAAAAGAAGGGGGGAAAAAAAGCAAGTTTTAAAAATTAGAAAAAGGTAGCTGGAGAGATGACTCAGCAGTTAGGAGCTGGCTGCTGTCCCAGAGGACTAAGTTCAACTCTGAATGCATGTGGTTCACAGTGCTCTGTCACTCCAGTTCCAAGGACTCTGTTGCCCTCTTCTGGTCTCTATGGGTACATGCATGCACACAGTACACATACAGAGAAGGAGGCATACACACAAATAAAAATGAGTTTAAAAATACTAAAATGTAGAAATAATTTTTTTTTTGCCATGTGAACATCTATGTCAACGATTCCTTTATTTTCAAAATATTCTTAAAATTTCTATTTTGTGTATATGAGTGTATATGCACTGTGAGTGTGACTTGTGTCCACAGAGGTCAGCGGAGGACATCAGACCCCCCTGGAGCTGCAGTTCCGGTAGTTGTGAGCCTCCATGTGGGTGCCAGGAACCCAACACAAGTCTTCTGCAGGAACAGCAAATATGCTTAACTGTGGAGTCTTCTCTCCAGCCCCTGGGGCCTTTGTTTAATCTGTCACTAAATTGCAGTTTTCTGTATGTCCGCTCGTCTTTATCTTAGTTCTCAGGACAGGCTGCAAGGGAGCCCCTCCATTAGAGCTTGTTAAAGGGTAAGGGGACAAATGAACTAGCAAATACACCTAGCCTGTCTAATGGAAGCACTTTCGGCAGTTGGTCCCTGCGGATTACACCTGCAGGGATGCCAGGGAGAATGGGAGACAATTTGTTTCATCTTTCAGGTAACCAAGTCTGATCTATAAAAGCGTGCAGTAGGATAGGAACATTCCAGTCTCCTGAACCACTTGAAGTTAATTATTCAATAAATAGCTACGGAAGCTTTTTACACTGGTATGGTGTGCCAGAGAGGCAGGCATGTCAGGGGAGCTGCTGTCACCATAGTGATGAGGTGAGGCACGTGCTGGGCAACTCAAGTGTTGTGGGGAGCTGTGTGTGGAAGGGTCTGGACAAAATCTAGCAAGGGCGCAGCAAAGATCAGGACCTGTGTCCAGGCAGAAATAACAGCTTGTTATGAGCTGTCATAAAATGATATACTTTTTTTTTTAAAAAATAAAAAGGCCAGTTGTATGTATTTTCCCCTAGTGGTAAATGATTTGTAACAATGGAACAAAATAGACCATTGAGACCTGTAAAAATGACAGCCCTGAGTCCTGCTGGGTGTACAACAGCATCCGTTCAGTGGAACAAAGGACTGGCAGGCAATCCGAAGACTGCTCGATTTGTCCAAGAAATTATTTGTCACATTTACCAGTTGCACTTGCCTGTGCCTTTAAGAGCCTTTAAATAGAATAGTGAATTAGATTGCTGATGATGGGAGACTCCTTTGTGAATATTAACCACGCTAAGGTTGGCGCAGCAGCAGAGGACTGGAATCCGCTGTAAGTTATCAAAGCCTGAGGCAGCAGGGCCGGCTGCAAGCCCTCACCCCACAGGGAACACTCCCCGCCCTTGTGAGGGGTTTGCTTCTCATGGTTTTCAGGTGTTAACCTTTCCACACCGAGCTATAAGCATTTAAAATATTCCTTGCTGACTCCTCACATTGCAGACCAACCTGACTTCTCTCCTAACAATGAGAGTATAGTTATGAGGTTTTGTTTGTGAGATAGGGTCTCTCTGTCCCGGAACTCACTGTATAGACCAGGCTAGCCTCAAACTCCTAGAGATATGCTGGCCTCTGCCTCGCAAGCTCTGGGATTAAGGGTGTGCGCCACTGTGCCAGGTGCCAACCAAAGTGTGTTTACATTTGTAGTTTAATAATGTAATTCAAAATGTACAACCAAAAGAAAATTTTGAAAATCATAAATCTTACCAACTGGTCAGTCACTCAGAAACTTCAGTTTTGGGGAACTGGTGTTGGCTCACTTTAAAAGCTGCCGTCACCGGAAGACTTGAGCTGTCAACCACCCACACACAAAATGACTTTAATTTATGCTTTTATGTGCTGGTTGGATGTGGAGGCTGTAGCAAAGGAGGAAGAGTGGTAACAAAGCCTGAAGGGCTTGGCCTGCTGAGACTGCTCAGCAGGTGAAAGTGCTCCTGTGTGAGTGTGACAGCCTGAGCTCCTGTGTGAGTGTGACGGCCTGCGCTCCTGTGTGAGTGTGACAGCCTGAGCTCCTATGTGAGTGTGACAGCCTGCGCTCAGTCCCTGGATCCCACATAAAGGCAGAAGGACAGAACCTATTCCACAAAGCTGTCTTCTGTCTTACAGACACCAGGGCACATGCATGTCCCCTCTGCCTTATGGCACCTGTATGTCCCCCCCCCCTACGCCATGGTACATGTGTGTCCCCTCCATACACCATCACACATGCATGATTCCCCTCTCTTTTTTATACACACACATGTATACATATACATACACACATATAACATATGCTGTTTTTTTTTAAGGACCAGGTCTGAGCAAATAAGCTGGCAGTGTCCTCCTTTCTTTACAGAGAAACTGCCTCTAATTTACTTGGGTTAAAAACAACCAACCAACCAACCAAACAAACAAAACAAAACAAGATAAAAACACTTAGCATGCACAAGGGCCTGCACCCCAGCCTGCACCCCAGCGTGTATATGTGCATCACTCCCACCCACCTCCTGAAAAAAAAAAACCAACAAAAACCAAACAAATAAACAACTTTCTCAGCCCCAGTTGGAGTTTAGATTCTGAGAACAAGAGCTTCAAACAAGCATGGAGCTTTCCAGATTCTGGCACTGTCCAATTACTGTGAGTGCAGCAGAGACATCTGGACAGAGAGGAGAATGCAGGGTCACTCTAATGAGCACCTTCTCTTGCTGTGGCCATCCTCCTGGGGGTGGAGGTGGTGCCCTTATCCACGAAGTTCCCCTCCCCCTCCCTCAAGGGCCTCCATTACCCATGGAGTTCCTTGCAGAGCAGTGACATTAGCTTCTTCAGGTGAGGAAGGTTGCTGGAGCCTGTCTTCACAAAGTCCGTCTTCACAAAGTCAGAGTCCAGGACAAGCTGAGTGCTCAAATACTCCTGGATGGCTTTCAGGTGCTCCTCTGGGAGCCTGAGAAACAGAAAGGAAGTGAAGCCCGGTTCACCTATTCCAGCCACAGCAATGGTAACTAACTGAGGATTCCCAATCTCTCGGCGAGACATGTTTGGGGGAATCTGTGAGCCTGTGTGAAGAAGATCCCTTGGGTGGGACTCCAGAAGCAGAGGACTGGATCAAAGATATTTTTTTTTGTTTTTTTTTGAGACAGGGTTTCTCTGTGTAGCCCTGGCTGTCCTGGAACTCACTCTATAGACCAGGCTGGCCTCGAACTCACAGAGATCCACCTGCCTTTGCTTCCTGAGTGCTGGGATCAAAGGTGTGTGCCACCACTGCCTGGCTTTTTTTTTTAAGAGGCAGCCTCAGAAACATATGGAGGGGCAATTCTCTGTTTCCTCACCTCATATATCTGGACCCAAGGGCTGGGAGGACAATCTAGCCTAGAGAAAACAAATAGGTCTGACCCTCATGCCAAGTCTGATCACAATCAATGGTGACCCAGAGCACTACAGTATAGAGGGGTAGGGGGTCACCCTGGGCCTCTTTCAGAAAGTCAATATATTGTTAATCTTGTTTTCTCAGAGGTTGGGGGGTGAGGGTGGGATAGGGTGGCCTGTGCACCCCAGCCTGACTTTGAACTCTTGATTATCTTGCCTCAGTCTCTTTAGTGCTGGCACTAGAGGTTTAAGACCACATCCAGCTGGCTTCCCAAATGACACATACCCCCATGCCCAGAGTCTGTGTGATTAGGGCAAGGAAGGTGAGAGCAGGTGTAGTGGAAGCTCAGGCAGCCTGATTTTGTGCATGCCCCGCCCCTGCTTTGGGCTAGTTTCTTCCATTTACAAAGCAATGAGGCCAAAGGGCAGGTGTTTGTATTTGTGTGTTTCCAACTCTGGGACCCAAGCTGTCTTCCTTCAGTCAGGCTGTGCTGCCTGATCACTGCACCACCATCGCATACCCCAAGGGACCATGTACACCTTGGACTCCAGCTCTCTGTCTCTGTCTCCCTCTCTCCTTCCCCCCCCTTTCTCTCTGTCTCTCTCTGTCTCTGTCTCTCTCTATCTCTCTCTCTCCCTCCCTCCCTCTCTGTTTGTCTGTCTCTTGTTTCTCTCTGTCTCTCAGTCCCTTTCTCTCTGTCTCTGTTTCTCTGTCTCTCTCTTTGTCTTTGTCTCTCTCTCTCTCCTCTCTCTCTCTCTCTGTCTTTCAATCCGTTTCTCTCTGCTCTCCCACTGTCTCCACATTTTTGCTCTCTGTCCTTCTCTGCCCTCATGGCTCTGTCCCCATCTCATCTGTCTGTCTGTCTACATGTCCAACCATTCACCCCTAACTCCTCTCCCCTTCTCCCCAAATAAACTTTCTTTTACCAGATATGTTGCGGTGGCCTAATCATTGTTATAACGCTTAGCAGCCAGCCTTTCCCTCAGTTCTTGATGAAGTTATTCTATGAATAATGTCACTTAACCATAAGTCTGTGGTGCCATCCTGGAGGCCCACAGGAGCTGCGTGAGGAAAGAGTGAGTAGGCAGCCACATTGGATTTCCTGGGGTTCAGGGCTACTGTTTCTCAGACTAGGGTGTGGCTGTGGAAGGGAGAGGTCCCCCTAGAGCTGACTGTGACAGGATGCAGTGGGGGCAGCCTTGCAGAGGGATTTCCCATGAGAAACACTTTAGGAACGTGGGCGACCATGAGTGTGGAGGTGCCATCCAACCACCCAATGGCAGTGACCTTCTAAATAAAAAGCAGTCTTGCACTTACAAGGAAAAAAGACCTAAAATTATATATACCAATACGAGAGAGAGAGAGAGAGAGAGAGAGAGAGAGAGAGAGAGAGAGAGAGATTCCCCTCACAAGATAATGATGAAGTAGATCATAAAATCTCACAAGAAAAATACAAAGACCCTGATAGAGAAGTGGGCTAAGGACAAAAATGACTTAGGGGCCAGGAGATAGTCCTGACTAGAAATACAAATGCTGGCTTTCAACTTCACTATTCATAAGATGATCGGGAAGGCTTGCTGCTCCCTGCAGGCATTGTCTGTGTATGCCTTGGTGCTAGATGCTAGGTACCAGGCACAGGCCAGCTTCCCAGGGGACCTTCCAGGTAGAAACTGACCCGCTGGTGTCCATGCTCTGTAGTCGTTGAATCAGCGTTTCGGAGAGACTTGGCCTGGTGGCCTCAGGGGCCCGGAGGTTCTCTGTTGGAGGAGGAAGATCCTTGGCTTCACAGGGCGCAGCAGCCATGGGAATGTTTCTGGGAGGCAGCTCCGGTGGTGATAAGACATTTTCTACCAGGAGAGCGGCAAGAACAAATGCCATTGGTGAGGACACCGTTTACACAGCCCTGCTCCGCGTATCTACAGCAGCCCTGTGAGGTCCAGGCTACCAAGTTCCAGGCCCCGTCTGTCCTCCCATTGTTCCTATTCCTGCTCCCTGTATCCGTGCTGACAAGATAGGGAGCCTTTTGAGGCGGATCCGGTTTCATGATCCTTAGACCTAGGGCTTCTGGCTCTGGTCTGTCCTACCGTGTTGCTCAGCAAAGACTTTCTAGGGTCAGTTGTCCCTGAGAGGCACAGTGTTGGTCATGGGTGGAGCCGTCAGCAGATCAGCAAGACTCTCAGGCACTACAAAGGGTAGCTAGGGCTTAGGGGCAGGAAAAGGCACCCATCTAACTGCCCCCCCCCTCTCTCTACTGCTCTCTCTCCGCCCTCTCACTTTTACCCTCCTTCTCTCTCCATTCCCTCCAGCCTCAGGCCTCCTTTCCCTCTTCTAGACCGTCAGAAAGAAATTTAGGAAGTAAGGGGTCCTCTCACTCAGAGACCTGAAATAGCAAACAACTTGACGTTGGTCTGAGAGATTGAGATCTCTGCCCACTCCTTTCACATTTCCGTCATGTGCGCAAAGGTGACTGAGACATTTAGGTGCAGGACTTCTTGCCCAAGCCTTCCTGACCCCTCCAATGGCCACCCTTGCTCCCAGCCACAGCACTGGCCAGGCGACAGGAACAAGGGGACCTATCCTTCAGTCTGTGCGCACGTCCCTTCCTCTTCCTCTCTAGTTTGCGGAGGACAATTCTGAGTTGATCTTGTTTTAAAAAGATTTTTATTTATTATTTATACAGTATTATGCCCACATGTGTGCCTGCATGTCAGAAGAGGGAACCAGATCTCATTATAGACAGTTGTGAGCCACTGTGTGGTTGCTGGGAATTGAACTCACGACCTTAGGAAGTGCAGCCAGTCCTCTTAACCTCTGAGCCATCTCCCCAGCCTCCTGAGGCTATTTTGGCTCAGGAACTGTAGTCCCTTGAGAAGACCCAAGACAAATCAGACGCCTTAGCTCTGGGTCTTATAGGTGACCGGGAGCCTTGTTTGGGGAAGTGAAGCCAAGATCAGCAGATTGGTTTTTACTCTGGAGCTTATATAGGAAGCATTGGGGGTTTGCCTTTGAGGGCATGCTATGGGCAGGGCAAGTGAGAAAAAAGCAGGGTGGCCTGAGGGAAGTCAGAGTGGCAAAGTGTGGAGGCCAACGTCTACAAGACAAAGCCAAGGCTGCCATGTGGCCTTCATGTGAGCTGCTCGACAGCTGCTGCTCTCTAAAGGTTAGACAGAGGGGACATGGTAGTCCCCATCGCCAGGCTCAGAACTATGGTCATCTAGGACCTGTCTTTATCCTGGCCCTCCCCGGCTGCTCCTTCAGGCTGGAGAGGCAGCTCTCCTGGCTGCCCTTTGGCAATTGGCTTGAGCTGAGTAAGCAGGAAGTGCGGGGTCTCCAGGGAGGCAGAAAGTTGAAGCAGAGGGCAGGTGACCCACAACTAGCCCACAGTACAACAGGATGCCTTGAATGTGCCTGGCATATGCTCACCAGGGCCAGGGCAGGCCAGGCCTGGGAGGTCAGCACTGAGGTCTAATATCTTCCCTAGGGAACCTGCCATGAACACACTGACCTGCTGTGTAGCGTAGGAGATGATTTGTGGGCTTCTGTCAGGCAAGAAACCTTTGAGATGAAAAGAGGGCGTCTTGCTGCAGGGCTCTCTGCATACCTGTCTCTCCATGACCGCCTCTTTGTCCCTGTGCCTTTCCTCACACACACTTGCGAATTTTTCCCCCCAACATATTTTAGAAGCCTCTTTACAGATGGCGGTGTTTCACTACGTAGCTGAGGCTAGCTCAAACTCGTGCTCTTCCTGCTTCAGCCTCCTACATTTTGGGGTTGCTGTTGTCTTGTACCACCATGGCCATTTTCGTTGTCTTTAACGATAGTATATATGCAGATGCCCTTTTTCCACCCTCCTACTTAGGTACAAGGACCGCCTTCAATGTTTTCATTATAATGATTAAATTGATGGCCACTTCATTTATGTGGAGTGTTTTCTGGAAATGGCTCATCTCATCCTGCAATATCTTGAGGGATTAATATATGTTGCTATCACCTAATGTACCTAAGGGGAAGCTTGTGGTTCAGAGAGTCCACATCACCCAAGGCCACAAAGGCGACAAGCCAGAGAGCAGGAATTCTACTCCACTACTGACTCCAGAGCCCATGGTTCCTACCCAGCATCACTATGTTCTGCTCTCCCGCTGCCAGCAGGACCTCTAATTCAGCAGTCGTCAACCTTCCTAATGCTGCGACCCTTTAACACGGCGCCTCATGTTGTGGCGACTCCAACTGTAAAATTATTTTGTTCTACTTCATATCTGCACATTTGCTATTGTTATCAATCATAATGTAGATATCTGATAGGCACGATATCTGATATGCAACCACTGTGAAAGGGTCCTTTGACCCCCCCCCCCCAAAAGGGTGCTCAAATCTATAAGCGCCTGTGAGACTAGACCGGCAGAGTCCCGCTGGCACCTCCCCATCCTTGCCGTCCTCTCCTTTCCCTTCCTACCGGTGTCTTCTTCAGCCTCATCGGTGGCATCCTCCTCCTCCAGAGGCACCGGGTACTGCAGGTGGGTCACCAGCCCCATGTTTTCCTTCTTGTAAAACTCGATGAGCTGGTCCAGCTTTGTGAAGAACCTCATGGGGACACCTTCAGATGCCTGAGGACAGAAGCCCAAGACAGAACACACTTTAACTAGAGTGTCACCCAACCACAAAAGCCACCTGCAGCAGAGAGTGAAGAGACTGGGAGTGACCGTATTCCAGAAAAAGCCTCAGGCTCCCCACCCACACCTCACATCCTGTAGCCAGTGGCTCCCAGGAGCTTTTGCAAAGGTGCAAATAGGGGTATTTTTAAAACTATTGTTTTTCTTTCCATCTGTTAAAAATGATTTCTGTAAGTAGTTTCCTATACAAATATAGTATATTTTTAAATTATAGCCAAATTAGAAAAATACATTAAAAAAAAAAAAAAAGGAATCACCTATAATCTCAAAGGCCCAAAGAGTTCTATTTTTAATACTTTAGGTGTGCAGTGAACAGAGCTATTTTTACTCCCCCTCCCCAAAAGACCATTTCTAAAAATTATTTTTTATTTTTGGTACTGAAGACTGAACCCAGGTCCTCACACATGCAAAGCACACACGGCCCTACCACAAGTGACACTCCCAGGCCCAGACTATTTGTTTATTAATTACTTATTTTTGACAGTGCTGGGATTGAACCCAGGGCTTTACACATTGCTAAACAAGCACCCTGCCGCTGCACTGTGTCTCCTACCTCTGCCTCGTGGGTGCTAGGATTACAGATGTGTGTCAGCATGCACAGTTGTTGCCTGCCTTTTTTAGCTTTCTTTTGAGGCAGAGTCTCTCTAAATTATCCATACTGGGTTTGAAATCATCTTCCTGGCTCCACCCCCAGAGTAACTGGGATTAAGGACACATACCACCACACAGGGCTGCTTTATTTACTTAAGGCTTTTTGAAATAGGGGTCTGGCTGCGTAGCCCAGGGTGGCCTCAAACTTGCAACTGTCCTCCTGCTGCAGATTCTCAAGTACTTAAGAAATGACAAGCTTGTGCCACCACAATTGATTATTATTTTTAAACATAGGAAAATTCACTCTCGTAATTTTTTTTAATGTTTTAATTCTATTTTTATTTGTTTATTTTTTTTTGAGACTGGGTCTCATTATATAGCCCTGGCTGGCTTGGAACTCACAGAGATTTGTCTGCCCCTGTTTCCTGAGTTCTGAGATTAAAGGTATATACTACCAGACTTAGTTTTTTGTTGTTGTTTTTTTAAGATTAGAAGAATTATTTTATATGTATGATGTTTTGCCTCCATATATGCATGTGCACCATGTGAGTGCAGTGCCCATGGAGGCCAGAAGAGGGCATCAGATCCTTGGACTGAGGCTAGAGATTACTGTGAGCCACAATGTGGGTATTGGGAGCTGAACCCTGAGTCCTCTGCAAGAGCAGCCAGTGCTCTTAACTACTTGGCTATCCATCCTGCTCTAAATTATGTTTGTCTGTTTGTTCCAATCAAAAGTCAGAAAGTGGTCCAAGCAACAGAAGACTCTTCACTGGTTTGTGCCTCGCTGTTGATGACGTAGGTGACTCTGCTCTACTGTTCTAACACTCTGGGACCAGGGCTCTTGCATGAGGGTGGAAGAGGGAACTCCTGCAGGAAATCCAGCCCAGCCCTCACCAAGATGCCCCTTCACATGTAGGCATACCCTTTGTTGCGACGCTATCCCTACAGGAAGCCAGATCAGAGCAAGAGACCAAGCTACTGCGGGTGATGAGGTGGGCACCACACCCCTTTTCTCTAAGGAGTTTTCTGTGACTTTGCAGGGCCACAATCCTTCCGCTTGGGCTTCCAAACACCGAGAGTCTGATCATAGTTCACTCCTGTCTTTATTTTAAGACAATGTCTTACATTGTAACTCAAGTTGGCCTCAAACTCAGCAATCCTCCTGCCTCAGCTACCCAAGTGTTGGGATTACAGGCACAAGCCACCAAGTCCAGCTGTCCCTATCATCTCAACAGTGGCTCTCATGTCCATTCTCAGGTTTGGAGATGAGAGGTTGAACCGTTTCTCTTGGTGCCTTGCTGAGAGAGACCCATTGCTTGTGGTAAACAAGGCCAGTAGGAAGAGGCCAGTCCTTGCAGGAGGGTGAGCCGGTGGTTGAGTCAATCAGCTCTACATTAGATTCCTATTGCTGATGGCTTGACAGCTTCATTTGGGAGCTTGGTAGGACCTTAATCTGCTGGCTTCAAGATCATAGGAGAATGGGACAGAATCAGGCATCTTGCCAACTTGATGGGATTAAGACTTGCTGTGGAGAAAGGTTAGGCTTACTGAGGTGGGAAGACCCACTCCAATTGTAAGTGACACCATCCCATGGGCTGGGGTCCAGTAATGAAGAACAAGGAAAATGCAAACTGACACAGGTGTTTATCACTTTCTGCTTCCTGACGGTGGACACAGCATGGCCACTTGCGTCTCTTTCTCCTGCTGTTCCTTCTCCATCATGGCGCACTGTATCCCCTAGAACTGTACGCCAAATCAAGCCTTTTCTTCCTCCAGTTGTTTTGCTAGGTGCTTTTGTCACAGCAGAGAGACAAATAGCTGATACAACTAGGGGGCTTTCAGGCTTGTCTCTCAACCCTGACTCCTGGGTCTTCCACTCTATAGTGAGGGCATGTGGCCTTGTGTGAGAACAGTCTCTGTGGACTCAGGCTGTCCATATGGGCTCCCTGCCTCTGTCTGTCTGGTTCTCTCTCTTCAAGTGTACTCGTGTGCTCATGTGCATTGTACACAAACATACAAACATTGTGTGTATATGTGTGTGTATGTCTTCATGCACTTGTGTGCACACACACACTGTACAGCTTAGGCTGTTTTAGTGAATTTATAGAGAGCTTAACAAAACCATTTGTTTATTCTTTTCAGTAAGCTCCCTTGTTTTCTCAAAGCCCCAAGCTGCTTATGCCCTGTATGCACTGCTAAGCACCTGAGTTGCAGCCCCTGCCAAGACTTCCAGAATAGTCTTTCAGGAGTTTAAACACAAACAAGAATGGAATAACAAAAATAATCTGATGAGATGTAAGACCTGGGAACTCACTTCAGGGAAAGCAGTCGTAAGTAAGACAAGCGGTCTTGTCAGAGAGCATTACGGCTAATGGATGACATGCCACTAGGCATTTGGAAAGAATATGAAAACATCAAAGAAATTCGAGGTGGGCTGACCTGTGTGTGAGGCTGGGAGAGGAGTCTCAGCAGGGGGTGGGAGTGCCTGAGCACTGCATGTGTGAATGCGCATGCGATTTGGGGTCTAGGAGGCCAGCAAGCTGAGATGCACATTATTTATTGATGACGGAGGTGACAACAGAAACAAACAAACAAACAAACAAACAAACAAAAACAACCCAGAAGCTGGAGCTATGCTGCACTGTGGAATTGTGGACATGTTCATTGTGAAAAACGTAAAACAACAATGAGTGAATAAACAGGCTGTGCATTAAGCAGGCTGAGGGACAGGCTAGCTAAAGGAATCCTGCAGGGAGGAGGCTGTCAATGCTCAGAGCTGGTAAGTCAGTCATGAGTCTTCTGGCCACTGATTGTGCTTGAGCCTGTCCTGGAGGCCAGGGAGTAGGGCCTGGCAGGCCAGGGCAGCTGACTGTCCAGATGGCACAGGCTTCCAGGAACACAGGAATCACGTTGTAACGGCACCACCGAGAAGGGATGCTTTCCTCTACCTCCCACAGGCACCACTCACAAAGAGTGGGGTGGTTTGCACTGTCTTCCCAGTCCATAGGTGGGAAAGGTAATCCCTATACTCACATGTAAACGACATTTGTTGGTATCAGCGGCTTTTCCCCTTCTTCATTCATTAGTTTATTAAATCACTTTATAGCCTGATGGCAGACCCCTTCCTTCTCTCTTCCCAGCCCCACCCTCACAGCCCCTTCCTCCCCTCGGCTTCTTCTCAAAAATTGGTACCAATCCACCCTGACACATCAAGTCCCAGCAGGACTAAGCACATCCTCTCCCACTGAGGCCAGACAAAGCGGCCCAGCTATGGGAAAAGGATCCAAAGGCAGGCAACAGAGTCAGGGACAGCCCTGCTCCAACTGTTGGGGGACACACATGAAGACCAAGCTGCACATCTGCTATGCATGTGTAGGACACCTAGGTCCAGCCCATGCATGCTCTTGGGTTGGTGGTTCAGTCTCTGTGAGCCCTATGGGCCTAGGTAAGTTTCCTCTGTAGGTCTTTTTGTGGTGTCCTTGACCCCTCAGGCTTCCTCAATCCTTCCTCCCACTCTTCCACAAAACTCCTTGACCTCCACCTATTCGTAGTAGCCAGAAACTGGAAATAACCTAGATGTCCCTCAACCAAAGAATAGATAAATAAAATGTGGCACAGTTACACAATGGAATACCACTCAGCTATTAAAAGTAAGAACATAACAAAATGTGCTGGCAAATATACGGAACTAGAAAATATAATCCTGAGTGAGAAAGGCAACCCAGTCGCAGAAAGACACGCATGGCATGCACTCATTTATAAGTGGATATTAGCCATAGAGTACAGGATAAGCCATGCTACACAATCCACAGACCCAGAGAAGCTAAGTAACAAGGAGGGCCCAAGGGAGGATGCTTGAATCTCACTCAGAAGGGGAAAGAAAACAGACATTTGAAGTTGATGGAGGGAGGGAACTGGGTTGGAGAGGGGGTGGGGAGGGAAATGGAGGTAGGGATCAGGTGTGGAGAGAGCGGGAGTAGGGGGAAGAGGGCTAGGAGAGAGAACAGAAGTCAGTGGGGAAGCGTCTCTGGGAAGTGGGGAGGCAACTGAAAGTCTGGGGGTGACTGCAGCTGAGACTTCTAGCAGTAGGGAATACGGAGCCTAAAGCTGCCACCTTCTGTAGCCAGGTGGGACTTCCAGTGAAGTTAGGGGGACACCAACCCACCACAAAACCTTCTACCCAAAATTTGTCCCACCTACAAGAAGTATAGGGATAAAGACAGAGCAGAGATTGAGGGAACGGCCAACTTGAAACCCAGCCCATGGGAGAGAGCCAATCCCTGACACCATTAATGATACTCTGCTATGACTGCACACAGGACCCAAACATAACTGCCTTTTGAGAGGCTTCACCCAGCACCAGATGGAAACAGATGCAGAAACCCACAGTCAGGGGCTCTTTGAGCAGAGTAAAAGCAGTCTCAGCTCACGCTGACTATCTGGCCATATGATATGCTGTGCCATGTTATGATGCAGCAAGAAGGCCTCACCAGATAAGGGAAGAATGCCACTTGGCTCCTAGGCGTCCCACCTCCAGAATGGTGAGCCAAATAAGCCATAAACCTCAATTTGTGTGTGCTTTGCTGGGGACCTTGTCCATGCAAGGCAGATGCTCTACCACTGAGATGCCCAGTCCTTAAGCTTTATTCTTTATAAATGACCCCATTTGTGGTATTCAGTTATAGTAGCCAAAACCATGTACTTACATACATGTGCTGTGAATAGGCACACATACAAGCACAGCTGAGGTGATGGACAGGAGGATGAGGCAGGGAGGCAGAGATCCTAGCCTGAGCCCATTTGACAGAGGTTGCATGTCCACATTACAATGTAGTAGACTCACTATCCAGGATCCAGGGCTCAGGGACAGCTGCGAGCGCTTCTACTTCTAGCATCCAGAGAGAATACACGGCCCTCTCTCGAGGGAAGCAAATCCCCATGAGGTAAATCTCAATCGAAAGGGAGACCTGTTATGCCACATGGGCCAGCAGGAAGCAACCTTTCTCTACGATAGTGAAGGTTGGGGTCCCGGGAGGCCAGAGAAAAGGGACTCGTGGAGGCATGGTTCAAAACACTGTCTTCTTATGTCTTTGCTCTTGGCAGTATAACTTGATAGGTTAACAAAGATTCTCCATGAGGCATTGATATTCAAAGCACATTCTAGAGAAAGGCCGTAGTATAAGGCAGGAGCTGTAGAAGGTGTGAGCGAGGGGCAGACTTAGGAAGCGGAGTCTATACAGGTGGGCGGTGCCTCTATCCCTCTAGCCATATAGTACAGAAAATAGTAGCCCATCCATGACACGTCATTCTTTTGTTGTTGTTTTTGTTTTGTTTTGTTTTTGAGACAGGGCTTCTCTGTGTAATAGCCCTGGCTGTTCTGGGATTCACTCTGTAGACCAGGATGGCCTCGAACTCAGAGACCCAAACTCCCGAGTGCTGGGATTAAAAGACGATGCCACCAGTGCCAGGCTGCCACTTTCACTTCCTCGTTCTAACATGGAATTGTGAGGAGAAAAAAAAAAACAACCCTTTCTTTCCTAAATTGCTTTTTGTTATTCCAGCAACAGGAAATAAAACTAGGGTAGACATCTTCCTTAAGCTTGGGGTTGGAAATACAGAGGAACTGTAAGGGATGGGGGATGGGCCACAGGGCACCCGTTCCCCCCCCCCCCCCCCCCCGCAACAGTCCCAAAGGTGGTACTTTCCCAACTATTTTAAAATGTAAAATGTGGCCAAGGAAGTTGTCAGAGGTATTTGTCAGAGTACTAGCAAGAAGCGGATGCCTTATAAAATTGGAGTTTTGGGAAGAGTTTGGTGGATTAAGGAGTGGAGTCCCATAGCCAATCGCAGAGGGAAGCGGTTTACTCCACCCTCCCCACCTCTCAGGAGGATAGCGCTGGAACCCACAGGGCCTCACAGGGAGGGATCCAGGGGCACAGGCCTTCCACCCTCACCCTGCCTCTTCGTTATCTTCCTCTCACTGTCCTGCCTCTCGGCTGGGGCTCCCACTGGCCAAACCCAGTGGGCACGCAGGGGTGTGAACGAACCTGTGTGCAAACAGATATTCTCAGCGCGTAAATTCATGACAGGAGAGCAGCACCTGTGTGTCACGTGAGACATGGGGGCCCTGATAAAGAAAGGCCTGATCATGGTTTCCCTGCCAGAGGAGGGGTGTGGCCCTGGATTCTTAATGTCCTGGCCACCAGCTTTTGTTCCTCATTCTGCAGCTACGGCCTTCCTTAAAAGATGCATCAAATCATTTAGAAATAGAGAAGGAACCCCAAAGGTCTCATGTTAGCTGTGCGCTGCTAACACGATTCTGAGCTATTTCTTGATGTACCCTTACTCTGCCCCTCAGGAAGGTGATGCCCATGGACTATGAGGTTCCTGCTCCATGGTGACTCTCCCTTTCACTTGCTAGGAATGAATCCCGTCACTCTTTACAGGTCAATTAGAGCACGTGGCAGGCAGTTTGGTTTAGGAAAAAAAAATTAAGATAAGCGCATACAATAAAAAATGTTTTTACCATGGTGTTGGGCATGGCACATGCTTAGTGACTGGTGCCATTCCACCAAGCCTCCTCCTCAGCCTCAAGCAATCCCTACTTTAAATAAGCTTGTAACTGTGATCTCCCAGGCTCGGGGCTGACCTCTCTTTAAGATTTGCTTAATCAACACACTGGGAACGAATTTATGTTCAGAAACAAAAGTCACACACAAGGGCTGGAGAGATGGCTCAGCAGTTAAGAGCACTGTCTGCTCTTCCAGAGGGTCTCAGTTCAATTCCTAGCAACTACACGGTGGCTCAAAACCATCTATAATGAGATCTGGTGCCCTCTTCTGGTGTGCAAACATACATGTCGCCAGAACACTGTATATGTAATAAATAAATCTTAAAAAAAAAAAAAAAGTAAAAAGTCACACATATGAAAACAGGGTAAGGATTCCTTACATTTGCAAAACAAAATGTAGAATATTCCTTTGCCCCTAATTAATTAATGTCTATAAAGAGCATCCAGAAGCAGCATTTTTATAAGGCCTTTGCAGACAGCACCTAAGGAGTCCATCTTGGTATGCACAGCTCATTCAGCCTCAGAATATAATTGCAGTGCCTACTTCCCCAACAAGCTCGTAAGGGCCTTGAGAAACCCAGTCTTACAGCTCAAGTCTTTCTTACAGGAGAAGCCGGTGGAACACATAACAACAGGCCCCAGCACTGTTCTGGGTATCTTCCACCTCTTGGTATTTACCAGGTAGCAATCTCTTGAAAGGTACGAAGGAAGGCAGGCACAAAGCTTTGGGTGCAAAGGGCTACTACCCTCTGGCTTGGGGGGAGTGTCAGGACGCGAAGGGCGTGTGCGTGTGTGGCTTTAAGACAAAGGGCATATGGTGTTCAGACTGCTTGCCACTTTTGCTTTTCCAGGTTCTGTCCAAGGGATGAGCAGGAAACTACCCTCCAGGGGGAGGGGGAAGCAGGCCAGGGAGGTCAGAGCCCTAGACAAGCTAAAACTTCCCAGGGGATAATTTTAATGTCAGCACTGTCTGCCATCTCTAAATGCAGAACCGAAATACGACTGGGCACAGGGGAGGAAGTCTGCCAGCTGCTGAGCAGGAAGTGTGGGGCTCTGCGGGGGGCAGGGGGGGGGGTCACTCCTGAAGGTTTGGGCAGCTTTCATTTTAGATGGACGAGACTATCCAGAGCTGGAGCAACACTAGCACTTGGGAGGCAGTGGCTGGGGTGGGGGGTGGGGATCAGGGATTCAAGGCCATCCTTGGCTATAAAGCCAGGCTGAGGCCAGCCTACCCCGGTTACCATGGAAATTTCATAGACAGTGGGAAGTGTGAAATAAGGGAGCCCAAACCAAACAAGCCAAACAAAAAAAGCAAAAATACTACATCCATGCACTTATTTCAGGTCCAAAGAGAAAGTCAGAGGATAGGGCTTTGGGAGGGAGCTGAAAATCTGTCCATCTGCTGTGCAGGGTTGGGGGGTGGGATGGGGGTCCCATTGGGTACTCCTACTATCTCTGCTCCTTAGTGAGGGCCCTGTGTCTGCAGAAGTTGGAAAGATGGTGAAGTGGGGACAGGTCTGGGCTATCAGTCCAGGCCTGGGAGTGCTCCACGGATACAGCTTACACAGAAGAGCTGAGAGTGTGCCGGCTGCAGGAGGGTCAGGAAAGCTTAGGGCTCAGTGGGCCTGACCAGGCCTTTGTGTTCTGCTCTGAGCTGCTCAGCACACAGTGGCCCCATCTGGCCTCTCCCATCTCTGCAGTCATCAGGTGGTTTCCTCTGCCCCCTTTCTGCCTTCAGGATCCTTCCTAAGGTCTGGTCACCTCCTCTGCCTCCACCAAAAATCATCCTGAGAATTATACACCCAGTATGGGCAAAGAAAGGAAAGAGAGATCATGGTTTCTTTGGCCTTTGGGGGGTTTTTTGGCAGCATTTGATTTTTGTTTTGTTTTAAACAGTGATTTGAAGCTTATGGGAGCATTTAAGAGCTGGGGTGTGTATACATGTAGTATAAATGGATTGACGTTTTTACATTTTTATTTATTGATTGATCCAAGCTCTCACACTATAGCCCAGACTCCACTGAAACTCAGCATCTACCTGCCTTGCCCTCCTGAGGGTGGAGGTTCCAGGGACAAACCGCCACCGCTGGCCAAGTTGACATCGTGTCGGCTGCAGTGTGGAGCAAGAGTGGGTGGTATGCTTGAGTTAGGGAGGCGCGGCGGAAGGAAGGAGAGAGGGGCAGGGATGGGGAGCTGGCACAGCTAGAACCCTAATACACTGAGGAGGCTCAGCCAGCTGGAGAGACCCAGGGGCCTGGGAAAAGGGGAGCTTGTGCTGGGAATATTTTGGAGGATGCTCTAGACTCAGAAATCTGTATTCAATTATGAGGCCGAGAGTGATTTCTCTATAGGATATCCCCTTAGAAGACGCCTCATCCCCCTCCCTCTCTCTCTCTCTCTCTCTCTGAGCCCCGGCTGGACTGACAGTCACCATATAGCTAAGGTTGGCCCAGAATTTGAGATCTGCCTGCCTCAGCCTCCCACGTTCTGGGATTATAGGCATGACCCACCAGGCCCATCTCCTCCTCCCCCTCTCCTCTGCCCCCTCCCCCCACCCTCTCTTTTAAACACATTTTCATTGTCTCATTGCCTTTCATTGCTAGGGCCATCTTCTGAGCTGGGCTCACGGAGATGATCAGGATGAAGGATACAGAGGAGGATGGGCTGAAGACACAGTGGAGACAGATAAGGCTGTACCTAGAGCCCGAGAAGCCACTGGAGATGGCCAGGACAAAGGGACAGCAGAGCAGGGGACTGCTTCCGTACCTGCTAGGAAACAAGGACGCAAGCCAGGCTGGGGAAGGGGCTGCAGAGTGACTCTAGTTTGGGGTTGGAATGGGAAATAGCAGTGTGAATTGTGTGTGTGCGCTCACACACACACACACACACACACACACACACACACACACACTTCTAGGCTCTGTCTGCTGAGAGAGCCCAGAAGTGATGGCACATTGACAGCAAATAAGCATGCTTACTGTTCAACTCTTGAGTGGTGTTCAAGAAACAGCAGGCCTTTCCGCATCAGAAAGACCCAGAGGTCCTTTTCTCTAGCCTATAATGTGGGGCTGGGACCATACGGCAGAACCTGTAATATCTCTGGCTCTACAGTAGTGGTTTGCAACTTGTGGGTCCTGACCCCTTTGGCAAACTTCTATGTGCAAAAATATTTACTTTATGATTCATAACAGTAGCAAATTTACAGTTACAAAGTAGCAATGAATTTATGGTTCGGGGGGTGTGTGCGCGTGGTCACTATAACATGAGGAACTGTGTTAAAAGGTTGAAGTGTTAAGAGGGGTGAGAGCCTCTGCTTTGAACATGAAGACAATTTGTAAAAAAAAAAAAAAAGCCAGGAACCAACTGGAAGGACAGTGGGAGGGAGCAGCTAGCACTATCTGAACATCAAAATGAATAATGAAAACAGTTATAATCCACTGGGTAAAATGAGAATTCATGAGTCTATCCTGATATAAATAAATCAGAAGGGAAAGCTCTTCCCATGGTACAATGTCAATTAATAACAAATGACAGGGAGAGGCTCTCAGCAGTTGGCAGCCATCACTGTAACAGTTGACTCAGGCGAGCTTCATCTGTAGATGCTAAAACTGGGTGGGTGAGGGTTTGAGGGATGAGATATTTACATAGTCTCAGATTATTTCCACAAAACAGTTGTGTGTGCGTGTGTGTGTGTGTGTGTGTGTGTGTGCATGTATGTATATACACACACATACACATAATTTTCTGATTTTAATTTTTTTCTATTTTCTGATTTTATTTTATTTGCACTGTTTGGGATCAAATTCAAAGCCCTGAGTATGCTAGGCAAGAGTTATACCCTTAGCCTCGTTATCCATGATTTGTTGATTTTGAGGCCGGACTAAACTGGTCTCCAACTTGTGCTTTTCTTGCCTCTCCTTCTGAGTGTTGGGATTACAAGCTGAGCTGTTAAGTCTTACCTCAGTTATTTATTGTATTTATTATTTTATAAAAGGACTCAGGTAGTCTATGCTGGCCTCCAGCTTACGATGATACCTAAGATGACCTTGGATTCCTGAGCCTGGGGATGTATAGCTCAGTGGCAGAGTGCCTAACACGTGTGAGACTCTGGTTTCGATCCTAAGCAGCGAGGGAAGGAAGGACAGAGGGAGGGAGGGATATGAAGACCTCAAATAACAAATATCTGTAGTAATTTTGCAAAGAGAAACCCCTGCAGATGTTGCCCTGGTCTTATCCTGGAAGTTTACCGCAGCTGCAGGGCACAGGGGCCTGTGCATCTCCTTGAGTGAGAGTGTTGAGCGCAACAGCACCGCTGAGAAGTCCTGCTGGAAATGCAGGGCTTGACCCAGTCATGGGGACCGCCTTGAGGAACTCAAATCAAAGGGCAGCCTACAAAATTACTAGCTAGTTCTCAAAAAATAAAAAAATAAAAATAAAAAGAGAAAAGAAAAAAGAAAGAAGGAAAAGAAAAGAAGGAAAGATAAAAAGTCACTGTCACAAAAGGGAAAACACAACAGCGTACCCAGCTTTTGAGCAGTAAAGGGTTGAGACAGGTACATGTCACATTTGACTTTGGTTCAGGAAGAAAGTTATTTTTATGTATGTAAATTATGATTTTTCATAAATGCACAAAGGATATATATGGTTTGTCAAGCCAGGGTTTCTCTGTGTAGCCTTGGCTGTCCTGGACTCACTTTGTAGATCAGGCTGGCCTCGAACTCACAGAGAGATCCGCCTGCCTCTGTCTCCCATAGGCATGTGCCACTGCACTCAGCTCAAATAGGATATTTTTATATTGCTGCTAAGACTGTTGGAGAAATTTGAATGGAGCTATGGGATCAGATGGCAGATCTGTGTTAATGTCCTGATTTTGATAGCTGAATGTGGCATGAGGAAGAGAGAGATAACAGGGCATTGTCATGCTCCCACTCTCAAAAAAGAAGAAGAAGAAGAAGAAGAAGAAGAAGAAGAAGAAGAAGAAGAAGAAGAAAAAGAAAAGCAATAGTAATGTGAAAGCAAGTAACCAGTATATTATATGTTAAAATGCTCAGTGGGGAAGAGGAGAGAGGAAAATGCAATTCTTTGTACTATTCTTAAAATTTTCCTAAGTCAAATTGCTTTCAAAATAAGTTATGAAAAAAAAACAGAACAAAACACCAACCAGGCTGGAAATGGTCTATATCAAATTGGTTACATGCGAACATTTAAAAAAAAATCTCAACATGGTTATAAAAAGCATTTTTAGAATAAGTTTATGTAACTTAGATAATTTCTTTAGCATGTGCACATATGCACATACACATGTGTAGGCAGGCAAGGGTTTTCAAAGAGATCTTCTCTAAGTGTCAAATTTTAAAAAGATCATATACAACCATCCTAGGTTTACATACTTTTAGAGGTAGACCGCAGCTGTCTGTGGTCGTCTACAGAGCTCAGACGATTGTAATAATACAGACACCTTAAGAACATAAAAACAAGGCCGGGCGTGGTGGTGCATGTCTATAATCCCAGCACTCGGGAGGCAGAGGCAGGTGGATCGCTGTGAGTTCAAGGCCAGCCTGGTCTACAAAGTGGGTCCAGGACAGCCAAGGCTACACAGAGAAACCCTGTCTCGAAAAAACCAAAAAAAAAAAAAAAAAAAAAAAAAAAAAGAACATAAAAACAACCATGGAGCATCTTGTAGTTCTGTGTGTGTGGATGGAGGTGAAGGAGTGATGACAGCCCCAGGCCGTGCTATCAGGGGTGCCTGGGGAGGGTCAGCACCCCCTTTATTTGTCTTGGGCTGCAGCTGGAGAATCAAGGCAGCATGGGAAATCGGGCATGGTGGAGTTTGGCTCCTGCCGAAGTGCCATCATCCAAGAGCATGGTAGATCTTGCTTATGTGCGGGACAGGGGGCTGGCTGGCTGAAGGACAGAGGGCAGAAGAACGGGAATTTATGTGGTCTCCTCTCCCAGGACCTATAGGCTTAATTTGTCACAAATGAGTGACAGCCGAAGACTGATGGCATGAACTCCTTATGCTGGGCAGGAAGCTGTCCCCTCCCTCCATGAAGAACCTAGCAAACTGGTGAGCAGGTGGCTTTGTCACCTGGCGTAGAGCCTGGAGCTAAGACAAGGGACTTTGGTGTTTTCCTGGTACAGTGGGGTGATAAAAGTGGTCTTGCCCATGGGAGACCCACAGAACGGAAGCTGGTGAGGGGCAGCATACATGGGTATCTCTTCCAGGGACCTTTTGGGTAAGGTCACACTGGCAGTCAGGTTACACGGAACCTAAACCACTGTATCTCATAGAGATGACTGGTTTTGTGGGTTTGTAGGACTCAGGTCACTGACTGAGCTACGACTGGCACATGCGCAGATGCAGGGGATGGCAGCAGATGGGTGGACATGGATCCAGAGGAAAGGCTCTCCTGGCCTTCCCTCACACTGGAGACACCACTGGGCCTCTCAGTGTTCTGAGTCTGTGTTGTGAAGTAAGTCCCCAGCTTTCCTTCAGGATCTGAGCATCTTATATGACGTCATATCAAAGGAGCTTTAGGGCTGGGGGATGGGAAAGTGACATCCCAGTTCTAGATGCTTCCTTGGAACTCTCTGGCATTGTCAACATATGGCCTAGGTATTTGAATGGAGGAACCCTCACCTAGTACCTCAGGACCACAAAGAAATGCTGGGACAAGATGAGGAGGTCTTTTGTCACTAGAGTCATAGCAGACAACTAGACATTGTGCCTCATCCCAGCATCCTCCCAGTGAGGTCGTGAGTTCCCTATGGAAACCTTCTCTGCACTATCCCCAAGGCTCATGTTAGCCAGACAGCTGTGGCGGAGCAGACCTTCTCGGTTATGGAAACATGAATCCATACTCCCGTGCCAGGGCTTTGCAATGCTTTACACTAGAACGTGAGAGATCCTACTCCAGGACTAAATCTCAAACTTGCACACATTCATTCCAGCTCCACAGGGCTCAGTGTCTCTCCATTTCATTCCCCCTCTGTATCCTCTCTTGTGGTCCCCAGAACCTCATCAGGTTCTTCAAAGCCTCCACGTTTACAGTCCTTGCCCCTGGAATCTACCACCCATGATGCACCACACATCACCCATTTGCCTCAGAGGTGGCCTAGAGCAGACTAGAGATGGCTGCCCAAGCAAGCCGGCAGACTGCTCGCATGCTGAAGCTGAAATCTGACAGACGCACAACTAGGTTTGGCCCCAGGCATCGGTGGACAGCATAAGCCAGTAGGAAGCGGTCAGAGGCAGAAGCGTTGAGGGTCTAATGGCTAAGAGAGGGTTGTTGTGGTTTAAATTTACAGTGTTCCCACCAGATTCATGGATTGAGTGCTTTCTCCCAGATCAAAAGTACTGGTTTTAGATAGTTGTAGAAATTTATAAGGTGGGAAATCTTTGAAGGCCGGCCCTGCCCTTGGATCTGGTTCCTGAGATCCTACACTGAGGTCTACTCTCCAGGTTCACTGCTGGGGTCTGGTCTCTATGCACTCCACTCACAGGGCGTTATTTCCTGGTAGATAACACATACTGAAAAGTCTTCCTTCTCTCCATGCCTGTGCTGTATAAGGAGCCGTGTGAGGGTAGAACGGTGCAGCCATTTGGGAGCACAACCAGGATATAATCCAGGCAAACAGAATGTAAACAGATCCCATAGTATAGCAACTTCATTCCTGGCCTGCACGTAGCACAGGGCTCATCCTGGGCCACCTTTGTGGATCGTTATCACAGGTTGGTATATATATGGCGGTGTCCTGAGTGAGCGTCCCTGGAAGACTGGACAGGTGAGGTCGCTCAAGGCACACACAGATGTCCCATCAGCAGGAAGCAAGGATTGGACAGGTAGGCAGAAACATGGGGGAAAAAAACCTTGCAGGGCCGCTGAGATGGCCTAGAAGGTAAAGGCATTCGCTGACTGTCTAAATTTGATCTCTGAGACCCACAAGGCAGAAGGAGAGTCCCAGCTCCCACAGGTTGTCTTGTGACCTCCACATATGTGTTGTGGTACATGTGCATGTGGACACATACACAATAAATAAATACAATTTAAAATTTGGGGGGAAAGATCTTACAAAGATTCTGGGGTGAAAAAGAAAACAGAACGGAGACCAAGGCTATCACATGAGTTGAAGATGTGTGCACACAGAGGATAGTCTATAAGAAATATGCAAATTAAAAGACACCCCTTAAATGGCTTTTTATGGAGGAGAGGGTCATATATATATATATATATATATATATATATATATATATATATATATATATATATATATATATGGATCATATAGCAGAAAGGATTAAATCACTTTGTAAAGTTACTGCTTTACGGTGAGCTTGGGCTATGGTTCATTTTGATCATGTAAATTGATCGCGTAAGATTGGTTCCTAGCTCTGAATCAATTGCCAAAACATCCTGTGCTTGAGTTTTTTTGATTCTTTTGGTTAAATGTGGAGAAAGAGCAAAGCATGCTGGCTCACACGGGTAATCCCAGCACTCCGGAGGCTCAGTGCTGGTTGGAAAGCAACAAAAGCTACCGTAGTGAGTTCAAGGCAAGCTTGAGTTACAGAGTGAGAGCCTGTCAAATAAGTAGATACACATTTAAAGGAGATAAACACAAGAGAACTGGGCAAGGATAAATAACATATGCGGGTAATATAAAATCTGAAACTCAGAGTGAGTGAGGTAGGCAGTGTAAGACACTAGAGGAAACTGGTGACTGTGGCACAGGGACAATTACCCCTTGAAGAAGAAGTTTCCGTTTGGTTCCAATTATAGCCCGTGGGGAACTTAGACCTAGAGTTGCTAGAGCTTACAAATGTCAAATGTCAAGAGAAAGTAAAACTCCACATTTTCAGATGAAGTCTCAGATTTCTTCAGTGTGCACAATTGTCCCCCACCACCCCCCAGACAGGGTTTCTCTGTGTAGCCATGACTATCCTGGAACCCATTCTGTAGACCAGGCTGGCCTGGAACTCAGAGAGCGATCCACCTCCCTCTGCCTCCCAAGTGCCACCCACCTCCCATCGCAACTGTTTTTATTTTTTTAAAGCATCACCATCAGCCACGAATTCAAGGCTCCACCATCGTAGTTAGTCTTTGTTGCCACCTTCATAGGACTTAGAATTCCCTAGTAGACACACTGCTCAACATGCCTGTTAGGGAATTTCCGGAGAATATTAACTGAGGAGAGTTATCATCTGAATGTAGGTAGCATCATTCCTCGTGGGGCGGCGTCTAGACTCAATAAAAACAAACAAACAAACAAACAAACAAACAAAAAAAGAAGAGAAGCCAGCATTCACCTCTCGGCTTTCTGACTGTAGATGCAATAAGAAAAGTAAGTCACCTTACACTCCCACTACTGGGCTTCCCTACCACAAAGGACCAAATCCCCTCAAATTATGGGTACAAACTAACCTTAGTTCCCTTACAATGCTTCTTGCTGGGGTGATTTGTCGTTGGAGTGTGCTACTTAGCTCTCAGGCTACCCCAGTCTCCTTGTCTGTAAGACCTACTTGGCCAAGAGTATAAGTTAGTGCTTGCTGTAAGCCCAAGGCGAGAGTTATCATCACCGGGGGATCACCTGCTAAGCACAGTCACCTCCTACTTTTTCAGATGCATAAACTGAAGCTCAGAGAAATAGGAAGTTTGATCACACAGTTAAGTCAATAAAAGAGGCAAATGGAAAAATCACTCCTCAAGGGTGATTTAAAAAAAAAAAAAAAAGAAATGAGAAAAGAGAAAATACAGAATTAAAACTACTGGTAAGGGTTTAGGGCCTAAAAGGATCTAAGCTTGGTGGAAGTGACTGAATTTGCCTGACACCGCCCCACCCCCACCCCACCCAGTGAGCTACAGGAGTGTGCTGGCTATTTTTATGTTACCTTGGCACAAGATTAAAGTCACCCCAGAGGAGGGAATTTCAATTGAGAAAATGCCTCCATAAGATGGGGCTGTAGGCAAGCCTGTAGGGCATTTTCTCAATTAGTGATTGATGTGGGGGGGGGGGGCGGGAGGAAGGCCTGGGCTGGTGGTCCTGGGACTATAAGAAAGCAGGCTGAGCAAGCCAGGAGGAACAAGCCAGTAAGCAGCACTCCTCCATGGCTTCTGCATCAGCATCTTCCTCCAGGTGCCTGACTGTGTGAGTTCCTGTCCTGACTTCCTTCACTGATGAACTGCAATGTGGAAGTGTAAGCCAAATAAACCCTTCCCTCCCCACTTGCTTTAGGTCAGGGTGTTTCACAACATCACAGAAACCCAAACTTAAGACAAGAAGGCTCTGATAAAGATGCCTCAACTACATTTGAGTTTATATCACACTAGACAGGGTTGTTACTCCCTCCCACTGGCTTAAATCCCAATTCTTCAGGAACCCCAAAAGTTAGCTGTTGAAAACAACCATTCTGGCGGGCACCATACTAGGAGTACTGACACCACAGATATTGGCAGATTGGGGCGTTGCTTTCCTTATTGGAGAAGGGCTGTCTGTCAAATGTCTGCCACTTCATTTGTCACAGGGAGTAACATGAGCCACTTTGACAACATTCGACTCTCCAATTCCTATAGACTGGGCCTCCTGTATATACCTGTTTTCCTTCTGCATGGCCCCAGAATTAGAAATCAACACTGAATCAGGAAGAAAGCACAGTGGCCACAGAAAGGTTAGTGACTGTTAGGGCTATGCAGAGAGAAAGCAGCATTCATCAAAGACAAAGCTTTTCCCACTTAAAGATGGCAAAGGCCCAGACCTAAACAGGAAGCTTCCAGCCTGCTTTGGTGGGTGGTGGGATTGTCTGAGGCCCAGAGATTCCGGAAAGGAAGAACAAAGTGTTCTCTGCTTAGCAAGCTGTCATGACAGCCACAGGCCCTCCAGCTCCCCGGCATGGCCTGCTCAGACCTCTGGGGGCCCCCGATTCTCATTTAGACAGCAACTTTAATAAACACCAGCCTGAGACCAGAGGCTAAGGCAGGCAAAGAGCTGCAGTTTCACCTTCTGCTTTGACACCCAAACTCCATGCCTGGGAAAGAAGAGAAGTCAGCAAGAGACCTGAGCTGTGGGGGAGGGAGGGCCTAAGGGGAAGGGCCGGTGGGGGGGGGGGGGGAAGTTGTGACTTTCACAATGGGTGAGATGGCTTACTCTGCAGTTCACAGCTCAGTGGGTTTATGTGCATCTTGGGTAAGGTTTTAGGACAGTTTCCCAAAGCAGGGTCTGTAAGAAAATGCACCGTGTGTACGTGTAGTGGTCTAGGGACCAGTGGGTGTGCACTAGGAACCAATGCAGTCAGCAAAACCTGTTTTTGATATTTTATTTGTGCAGTAGAAGGCCCGTGTGTGGTGTGTTTGTTTTCTTCCTGGATTAGGGTCTTTAGTAAATCTTTTAGATTTGAATACATTGACTACACACACACACACACACACACACACACACACACACACACACACGCATATAATTCATATTCACCCCATCACCTTTTGTTGTTCCATTCACCCTTCTGCTGACCTCTTTCTGTTTCTAATCCTCCCTCCTTGTGCCTCTTTTATTCAGAGAGTGTGTGTGTGTGTGTGTGTGTGTGTGTGTGTGTGTGTGTGTGTACACTGAAGAGGTTAATTTGGGTTGTTTATGACAGCATAGATGAGAGGTTATTTACAGGAGCATGAGCACCTTACCAGTGGCTACACCACTGAAGAACCTGTCTCTTCCTCCCTCAGTATTGGTAACTGCTTATGATTTTCAGGGGATGGTGGGGTCTCACAAGTCCCTCCCCCCCCCCTTTTAATCTAAAGTAGAACAGACTTGCAGTGAGATGGTAGAAAAGGAAGGGCAGAGGTTCCCCCCACCTCCAGCATATCATCACAGGGTAACGGAAGTCTAAGTTCATTGGAACCCTCACTGAAGCTACGAACTTCACATATTACATGGAAACCCTCTGAGTTTTAGGAAATGTTTTTCCTTAGTCCATAGTTAAAAGCGTGCATCAGGAACCCAACAGTGCTAAGCCTTGCTTAACACAGCAGCCGCCTGCTTGTGACGATCAGCCTCATATATATAGACTTGGGCAAAGCACCTTGTGTGAGTTGTTGGAAATCACATGGAGAAAATACAGGCTCACTGAGAGCCTGCTCAAGTCAGCACGGACATACATCTCCATTCCATCAGCCGTTTGGATTGGATGTGGGCTTACAGATACAGGGCTGACACCCAGCTAGGAGGCATCTCCAGTTTGCTGAGGGACAGAACCAGAAGAAGGCAGACCCCAATGACCTTAAGTAATATGCTGGATCTGGCAGTGTAAAGTATAGGAGAAAACCAAGCTAGTACACACAAGGAAGATGGCACTTTGACAGTAAATACAACATGAATAAAAGCCATGGCATGGCCTTCTGGAAGCTGGTGTTGGTCAAGCTGAGCTCTTAGGAGAGTGCTGAGTGGGAGAGGAAGGGTACCCCACAGCATTGAGTCCCACAGACCTTTTGGGAAGGAGCCACCAGGAAAAGTATATCATGAGTTAGGAAAGGACATATAGAGTGGGGAACAAAACTCAGAGTTTGACCTGAAGGAACATCAAGGGGCGGTTGCTTGTTCTCCAAATAACTGAGGACTTTGCATATTGAAGTAGAACTAGCTGAGGGAAGGAATGGTCCTACGAGGCAAATTTCCTTTCTCCTTTAAGGAACACACTATGAGATGCACAAGTTATCACCTGAGGGTTCCTGGGGTCTGTGCCAACCACTCACCTAGCATTCAGCTTTACCTAAGAAGATGTCCCCAGTGGCCTTTGACAGAACCTCATCCTCTCAGGACCTTTGCTAACCCTTGTCATATTTTCTCACATCCTGTTCCTCTTTGCTGTCCCACCGTGACATGGTCTGTCCTTTCTTCAGGCACGCCTTCTCACTCCTGGGCTTGACTTAGAGCCTCTTTCTGGCTTAGAAATCAGAAATAGGCCACAGGAATCTCCCTGCCAGCTACTGATGTGCATCCCTGCACTTCTGCAAGAAGAGATTAACGGATAAGTGGAAGAAAAGGAGGAGGTCTAAATCTAGCCTGGGTGGGAACTTAGCATTTGCGCTGATGAACCCTGAGCCAGCAAGAGAGGGTAGACTGTCTACTATCTGAGGTTGCTGAGTCACTGTTATAGGAACCATTTTACAGAAGATGTCAAAATAAAGCACTTGACATAGAAACATGATAAAAGTGTTAGAAAATAAAAAAAAATACTATTTTCTCTCAATAATTAAGATTGGTGAGTCACAAGACCAAGAATGCACATGAAAACATCTGATAAACTAAAAAAATTTTCTTTTTTTCTTTTTTGGAACAGAATCTCATGTTGCTCACTCAGTCTGGCCACAAACTGCCTATTTAGCTGAAAATGACCTTGACCTTCTATATCATCTGTACCTCCCAAGTACCGGGATCACAGGTGTGTGCTACTGTGCCTGGTTTTATTTGGTGCTGAGGACTGATCACAGGACTCTGTGAGTTCTAGGCAAGCACTAGGCAAGAAGCAACTAAGCTATAACCCAGCCTCTGTTTAAATTTTTCACAAGGCAGGATAGACTACAAATAATCTTTAAAAAAAAAAAAAAGACAAGGGCTGGAGAGTTGATTTTAATCTATAAATTTTCTGCTGCACAAGTGCAAGAACCGGAGTTCAGATCCCCAGAACTTACACAAGAAGCAGGGCTCGGGGCCATGTGCATGTGACCACAGGCTTGGATATGGGGGGGCTGGAGACAGGTGGGTCCCTGCAGCTCATTGGTCCCCACAGCCTAGTGGAACTGATCTAAAGGTTCGGTGACTGACACTCTTTCAAAAAAAAAAAATAAAGAGAGCGGTCAAGGAAAAACACTAGACACTGATCTCCAGCTGTAACGTGCATTGTTGGCACACATACCACACATAACACCAACACACACACACACACACACACACACACACACACACACACACACACACAGAATAGCATGTAGGGAGAAAAATAACTAACCAGGGATAGCAAATGACTCAGCCAGTAAAATGCTCACTGCACAAGCCTGGTGACCTGAGCTCTATCCTCAGACACTGTATAAAAATAGAGAGAAAACACTAACTGCTTCTCCATGTATATTCACTGTGGCATTTGTGTATCTACCCCACTACATGTGTGTTAAAACTTTTTAAAAGAAAAAGTAAAAAAAAATGTATATTTTTTGTTTGTTTTTTTCCAAGACAAGGTTTCTCTGTGCAGCTCTGGCTGCACAGACCAGGCAGTCTCAAACTCAGAGATCCACCAGCCTCTGCCTCCTATGTGCTGGGATTAAAGGCATATGTCACCACCTCCCGGCAAGAACATTTTTTTTTTTTTGAGACAGGGTTTCTCTTGTAGTCCTGGCTGTCCTGGCCTCCTTTCGTATACCAGGCTGGCCTCAAACTCACAGAAATTTGCCTACCTCCTATGTGCTGGGATTAAAGGCATGCTCTACCACATCTGGCTTAAGAACATATTTTTAATCAGAAAGGTTTTTTTTAAGATTTATTTTGTGTGTATAAACGTTTTACCTGCATGCATGTATGCACACCACATGTGTGCCTGTTGGGTCCCCTGAAATTGGGGTCATGGATGATTGATTGTAAGCTACCATGTGAGTGCCTGGAATCAAACACATGTCCTCTGAAAGAGCCACAAGCACTCCTAACCACTGAGCCATCTCTCAGGCCCCAAAAGATCTTTAAAAAGGAAAAAATATTAAATCTGAGCGTGGGAGTACACACCTGTTTCTCCAGTACTGGAGGCAGAAACAGGAAGATGAGGGACTGACCTCAGACAAATGAGACCCTATCTCAAGAGAACAAACAAAAGAAAGCCGGAAAATACTGACCCTCCCCCCCCCCCAAAAAAAATGCAAGTTACAAGAAAAGAAATGCAAATGACGAGTACATATGTGAAAAGGGCTACTGTTATTTCTAATATGGGAAATGCAAAATAACACGCCACGAATGCAAATTTCACCTACTGTTTGAGGAAACTTACAGACACCGATACTGTCCAATACTGAGATGGAGGGGATTTGGTAGGTGCTAAGCGGTATCAGGTGGGAGGTTCACCTGATGAGCATTTAGGCAAGGTGACGTGACCAAATCTATAATCAAAAGGAGCATTCCTTCAGTGCTCTGGACCCAGGAGAACTTCAGCCTGAGGAGGAGTAGTTCTCCCCCAGGAGACCAGCAGCTAGTGTAAGTGTAACCAACAACAATTAATTAATAAAACTCTGAGAATCAAAAGATAACCCTGCCATCCAGTGTTTGCGTTGGAGGTTTTAAATATAACACACGCAGCACACTTTTCTGAGGAGCCAAGTGATGCTGCTGTTACATTAATTATTCCCGGGGGTGGAGGGGACCGGCTGTGGTGGTTTGAATAAGAACAGTCTCCATGGGCTCATATATTTGAACACTTAGTCATCAGGGAGGGACACTGCTTGAGAAGGATTAGAAGGGTTGGGGGTGTGGCCTTGTTGAAATGGGCGTGGCCTGGTTGGAGGAAGTATGTTTACTGGGAGTGGACTCTGAGATTTCAAAAGCACACTCCTTTAATCCCAGCACTTGGGAGGCAGAAGCAGGCAGATCGCTGTGAGTTCGAGGCCAGCCTGGTCTGCAAAAGTGAGTACAGGACAGTCAAAGCTAATACAGAGAAACCTTGTCTTGAAAAACCAAAAACCAAACCAAAACAAAACAAAACAAAAAACCAAAAAAAACCCCTCAATCCAGGCCACCTGGCTTTCTTTCTTCCTGCTACCTGTGTCCAGATACAGAGCTCTCAGCTCCTTCTCCAGCTCCATGTCTGCCTTCCTGTCCCCATGCTCCCTGCCTTGACGATGACGCCCTAGCCCTCTTTTAAGAGTTGCCTTGGAGCCGGGCCGTGGTGGCGCACGCCTTTAATCCCAGCACTCGGGAGGCAGAGGCAGGCGGATCGCTGTGAGTTCGAGGCCAGCCTGGTCTACAAAGTGAGTCCAGGATGGCCAAGGCTACACAGAGAAACCCTGTCTCGAAAAACCAAAAAAAAAAAAAAAAAAAAAAAAAAAAAAAGAGTTGCCTTGGTCATGGTGTCTCTTTGCAGAACTAGTACAGTGACTAAGACAGGGAGCACCTCTAATCCGAAAACCCCAAATCTGAAACGCTTCAAGATCCAAAACTTTTTGAGTAAACCAGCAGATGCCACAAGAGGGGAATTCCATACCTGACATCATGTGACGGGTCTCAGTCAAAATATAGGCATGCTAACAGTACTGTAGAACGTGAACTTCAGGCTAGCTGTGTAAGGTCTACAAGAAACTAAGGCATTTTGTGTTTCGCTTGGGTCCAGGCCTCAAGATGTCTCATTATGTATGTGCAAATATTCCAACATCCAGGAAAAAAAAAAAAACCAAAAAACCCAAACCTCCTAAATTTGAACACTTCTGCTCCCGAGCTGGTTCCTAGTTGATAAGGGACACTCAACCTGTAATGTCTGTTCCTAGGCAACAACCCCTGAAACTGTTAAAAGGAATCACAGTGCACTTAAAACCAGATACAACTGTTTGGCTGAGCAGACCTTATACAATTATTCCCAAATTAAAAAAGTTTTAATTATGTATTTCTTTGTTTATATGTGGTGTTATATGGAAGCCAGAGGTTGGTGTTGGGATGTCAATAGTTTCTCCATATTGTTTATGCATATTTACATATGTGTGTGTGCGTGTGTGTGTACATAGGTGTGTATGTCTTTGTACACGTGTACATGCATCCCTGTGGAGATTAGATGTTGTTACCTCAGGTGTCCTCCTTAGGAACACTGTCTACCTCCTTTGAGAGGGGATCCCTACCAGGGCAGTGGTGGCCCACACCTTTAGTCCCAGCACTTGGGAGGCAGAGGCAGGTGGATCTCTGTGAGTTCGAGGCCAGCCTGGTCTACAAAGCAATTTCAAGATGGCCAGGACTACACAGAGAAAGCCTGTCCTGTAAAACCAACTGCTCTCCTCCTGCTCCCGCAAAACAAACAAACAAAAAAACAAAAACAAAAACAAAAAACAAAACAAAACAAAAAACCCATAAAACAAAACAAAACAAAACAAAAGACAGAGACAGAGAGAGGGAGAAAGGTTAGTCTGGAACTCATCAGTTAGGCTAGGCTGGGTAAGCTCCTGGGATCCTCCTGTCTCTCCTCCACCCAATGCTGAGAGTGTTAAGGTCCTTTTGCTCACAAGGCAAGTGCTTTCCAGTCTAAGCCGCTGCCCCAGCCCCTGTTGCCAAGTGGTCGCAGCTCTCTCTTCCACAAACTTCTAAAGAGCCCTGATGATGCTTCAACACCGTTTTTTAAGGTGTCAAATATGTTACAGATTCGACAGCTGCATTTGAGAGGAATGTATTCAGGCCAATACTTAACCAGGAAGGGAAACTGGCCTCGGGGTGAGGGGATTTTACGTGTGTCTCCTCTTTTCGATTTGAATGCCCTTATTCTTGCTTTCGACTTTCCTTAAAGAGAAAGCGGGGACAGCACGTGTTGACTGAGAGCGATGCTCAGGTGTCAGGCACCAGGATTGTAGTACGCAGTGGTCCGGTCCAAGGTGGAGCAAAAGCCTCCCTGGATCCCTCAGGTCGGAAGCCTGTTGCCTTCTCTGTTTCTCTCAGGCCACATACATTTTCCCTTGGTCTTCCTGTGTGCTCATTTTCATCTTGAGGGTAAGATCATTCCACCCACTCTTCCTTTATCTTACTGGAATCTATTGAGCTCGGGACAGACAGTGTGGGGGAGGTGTCCCGCAGAACTGGAGATAGCAAAGGCCAGGCTGTGTTTCAGGACAGAAGAGTGGGTGAGAAGTTGGGGAACAGGAGATGTCCCTGCCAGGCTTCTCCTCCTCTCTTGTTCGACATCTGACTTTAAGGAAGCCTTCTCCTACCATACACAACCAGGAAAGAACATCTCTTTACTATTTCTGTTTCCCTTTTTCCCCTCACACAAGCAAGATCTGTCTTTAGATGCACTTGGGGGTTGGGGTGGGGCAGATTAGCAGTATGGCTCAGTGGTAGAACCTTAGGGCATTCAAGGCCTTGGGTTGAATTCTTAGCATCACACACGCACACACACAAATTAGACACAGCATTTGGGACCACTTGGAAGCAGAAGACACAGTGCTGAGAACATGAACACTGTCTATTTCCATGTCGCCAGAGCTCAGGGCGTGGCGTATTTTTACCCTTAATTTACATCCCCAAGTGGCTCTTCCTTCTAGCTTCTTTCTTTATTTTCTGTAAAACTCTCAAGTTACTCTGGGAGACAGAAATGACAGCTGGCAGACAGGCAGGTATGTTTGGCCCAGGGAGCCAATCCAGAGAGGAGCTGCCTCAAGGGGTAGCTCAGGGCAGCGGTCTGATTAGCTTTGCAGTCGGCTCCAGATGCTAACGTCAGCAGCATGCCACATGGTCAGGCTGGGTTGGAGTGGCTGCAGAGACTTGGTCCTGAAGGCACCAGCTGGGGGACCTTGGAGAATACCTTTATGGACAGGGCTTAGAAAATTACAACACGATGGCTCACATTCCTTCTCCGGAGGTTTGTTGTGTGCTCAATCATTTAGCCAATCAATACGTATTTGTTTATGTGTATGTTTATATCTATGTGCATGGTGTGTGTGTGTGTGTGTGTGACACACATGCTCCTGTGTGTACATGTGTGTGGAGGCCAATGGGCAACCTTGGGTGTCACATCTCAGGAACCGTTCACCCTGTCTTTTGAGTCAGTGTCCCTCATTGGCTTGGGTTTGTTGAGTTGACTAGGGTGGCTGGCCAGCGAGCTCAGGGGTCCTCCTGTCTCCACTTTCTCAGCAGGGGATTAGCAGCCTGCACCACCGTGCCTGCATTTGTCCAACATTTATTGAGTACCTAACGGGTGCCTGCATTTAGCTGACGTGAATTAATACCTACTGAATGTCTACATTCAGCCAATATTCACTGAGTACCAGACGGGTGTACATGGTTTTCTAGCACTTCGGCACAAGACAGACAGGGTCTCAGTTCAGTCAGTCAGATACGTCTTCTTTCTCAGGATGGAGAGCAATAAGATAGCTGAGTGGACAGATTGTGAACGTAGCTGCCTGGGGGGGGGGGCAGGCAGAGTAATGTTTTCCCTACCTGGTTCCATAGATGCTCATGTTCCCTCCTCAGGACCTGTCACGCAGCATGAGGCACTTAGGGTTGCTCATGTTCTGCCAATTAATTAGAATAGCCATAGGGCCATGCTGCAGGCATCATGGGAAGTATTGACTGCCATTGTTGGTTTGAAGGACAGAAGATGCCATTAGCCAAGGATTTCAGGGGACCCCTTTTTTTTAAGCTCCTGAAGCCTTCAAAAGTGGCACACTCTGCTCATACCAGTGGAGGCCGTTTGGGGAGCTCTGGTGTGGAAAAACACAAGCTAAGACATGTGTATAATTGTCCACTACTGAATTACATCGCCATTGGCAAACAAATACAGCTGCAGATAGTGGCAAGGGATGTTAAGACGATAGACCAGGAGTACAGTGCTGGGGGGCTGTTGGGGAAAACATGGTTTTCTATGAGGAGGTCGGCCTGAAAAAGGCTCTGAGGAATGACGTCAGGGTGGTCAGCCAAGTGTGGATCTGGGAGGGGCCATCTCACTGGCCTTGTTTTCCTAAACTTAGAGTACTATTCCTCTTCCCAGGGTTAGGTGAGATAGTATGTCCTAAGTGCCTGGGTCCTGCTGAAGCTCACTAAATGGACTGGATGGCCACGGGGGCTGATATGACAGACCCTAGGTGAAGTCGGGGGACCCTCTCTGACCCCTCGGTGTCCTTAGATCTCAGACATGCCCAGTGGCCTGGGTACCACACTTGATCCTCCTGCCTCTGTCTTTCTGGTTCTTCCAAGCAGAGGGATTCTGCCCCAGTGAGCAGGCGCCAGCAGTCTTTCCTTGAAGACAGGATCTAGGGTCCCCGACTCTGGCCACTCAGTCTTGGTTCAAGTTCCCCCTTGGACATTCCAGCTGCCTTTTTGCAGACACCAGAGACTCGGTTGGTGCCTTCCAAGTCTCACCGTTGTCTCTCTCTTTCCTGTATCTGGAATCCCCAGTCCTGAATAGGCCAAGGTGGTTGCACCTCATGCTGTCTTGGCAGCTAACCGGCCTTTAGAACTCTGTTTTATCTGCTCCGTTACTTAAAACCAATTTCTGTGGTATAGTAGGCTCCGCACTTTATGTGACCATCTCTTTCAGTTCTTAAACCTCCATGAGAAAGCAGTGCCACAGAGCTCCAAGGCTCCAGAGAGGGGACGGGTCCAGAAGCATGGACACCATGGTGAAGGGAATTAGCATACAGAGTGTCTAAGACCTGGCCAAGAGCCTTCTCTGCTTGGACCTAGCAGCCTCGACCAATGAGGCCATGAAGACCCAGGAGTGTGAACCCACAGGAAGGAAAGGTGAAAGAGCAAGTGGCAGGATGGTCAGTAAACAGTGTGACTAGGCAGTGGAGTAAGCTCGCCGTGGTCAGTATCTCAAGAGTGAAATGCAGGCCTCCTGGGAGTTACAGCAAGTGAGTCACCGGGGAGAGAAGCCTTCCCAGGGTGCGGAAGAACTTGACCGCTGCAGGGGAAAAAAAGCATGCGACAGAAGGCAGCGATTTCAGACAGAGTGGTAGAGACTTGCATTGAGAGCAGTTGCAGCTGTAGCTGCAGCTGCTGTCCGGTGGGACCTGCAGCTGCTTCTGTCTTCTCAAGGTGCTGACTGACTGAATTCATCAATAGCTACCAGATGCTCACTGTGGGCTGAGAAGAGCTTTAGGAACTCAAAAATAAACAAGGGCAATGTTGCTGGGCATGGTGGTGCATGCCTTTGATCCCAGCACTCGAGAGGCAGAGGCAGGTGGATCGCTGTGAGTTCGAGGCCAGCCTAGTCTACAAAGTGAGTCCAGGATAGCCAAAGCCAAAGGCTACACAGAGAGACCCTGTCTCAAACAAACAAACAGGGCAACGTTGAATAGCCACCTGGCAGGTAAAGAGTAAGGGTTCTGTCTTTTACTTGTGCATGTGGTGTGTGTGTGTGTGTGTGTGTGTGTGTGTGTGTGTGTGTGTGTGTGTAGAAAGAGAGAGAGAATATGTTTGTGAGTGCAGGTGTGCATACACATGTGTGCAGGTATGCATACACATGTGTGCATGTGCGTGTAGAGGCCAGAGGCAAATGCTCGTGTCTTCCTCAGTTATTCTCTATTTTTAATTTTTCTTAAATATTAATTTTGTGTGTATGGGTGTTTTTCCCACACATGTCTGTGTACTTAGTGAACTCGGTGTTTACCAAGGCCAGAGAGGGTGTTAGATCCCTTGGGCTTAAGAGTTACAGATGGCTGTGAGGGACCATGTGGGTGCTAGAAATCAAACACTGGTCATGTGGAACAGCAGCCAATGCTCTTAAACTGCAGAATCATTTCTTCAGCCCTCCCATCTTATTTGTTTGAGACAGGGTCTTACTGTACCAAGACCTTTCCAATTAGGCTAGACTAGCTGGCCAATGAGCTCCCAGGATGCATCTACTTCTGCCCCACCCATTCCCCTGCTGGGATTACAGGCACACATAGCTGTGTCCTTCTTTTGCATGGACTCAGGTTTTCATGTTTGTGTGGCCAGCACTTTAATGAGTGAGCCACTTCCTGGCCCGAGGTGTCTGTGCTCATGAGTGACCCAGCGAGGCTTCTCTGGAGGGGGTGGTATTTCTGAGGAGGAAAGACTCTCATCTGTTCACCATAACTGAGTAGCACCTGAACTTGAAGGACAGAGCTGGGATGGAAAATTAAATTATCCCACAGAGAGCCAGAAATGGAGAATTCTTCCCAGGGCAGAGAGGGTGCTACCTGGTGATTGATTTTTGTACTTTTTCTGATTTGAGTGAGAGAAATAGGATATTGAGCCCAGTGACAAGTCTTTGGGAATGTCTAGGTAGGATAGAGCCATTCCTGGCAGCATGGCGCTGGCCAGGACTAAGGAGAGAGGTGTATTAGAGGTTGCAGTCCATGGCCTCTGGACCTTTGGTGCAGTGAAACTTGGTGCTCAATTCAAGATGCTCAAAACTTGCTGTTTTGAGAGTCCCCTGGAGTAGAGAAAACCTTGTATGTTGGTTGGGGCACTTTCAGCTGCAGGTAACAGAATCCTGTAAGTACTTAAACCCAAAGTAATTCTCTCACTAACAGGAAGCCAATGGGCAGGCCAGCTCCTAGGCTTGTTAACTCTAGGAGTCTAATCCAACAGCGCCATTCAGGACCCAGGTTCGGTTTATCTTTCTGCTCTGCCATCTGCCTGTTAACCTCACTTCCCAGCCACTTCTTCTCATGGTTGCAAAACAGCAACAGTGACTCTCCAGTAATCATATCCTAGTTGGTAGGAAGGGAGCCATTTTGCCTCGTGTATGTTTCTAAGAAGGACTTTTATTAGACGCCCCACAGAGCCCTTCCTGTTGCAGCTCATTGACTGCAATTGCACACTGTCCCCTGGTCTGAGCCCTTTGATGGTTAGTGTCAGCTCTGTGTTATGTGGAACAAGAAAGGATGATGTTTCCAGCAAAAACAAAGGGGACTATAATGTTCTGGGGTATGGAGAATCCACAATAAGACAGCTGGGGGTTCACAGAGATGAGAGAGAGAGAGAGAGAGAGAGAGAGAGAGAGAGAGAGAGAGAGATAGCCATTTAGAAGTAGAGATGCCAGATAGAACCAGTACTTTCCTCCAAACATGGGAACAAATTACATCTCCCACAGGCGCCCAGGTAAAGGGGGAGGCAAGAGTTCTGTTTGGTTTTTTGTTTTTGAGAGTAATGGTGCTCAAGAAGGCTAGCAAATGAGAGAGAGACTTGGCTTTCTCAGTAGAACCTGAGAGAAAAAGAAAACAGACGAGCTGGCATAAAAATAAGTTATACAAGAAAAACCTTTGACTCAAAGAAAGACCTGAGTTGGCAAAGTTATCAAGCTCAACAGGATCCAGACATTGGCTGTAAGAGGAAAATGACACAGAGAGGGTGGCACTGCCCATCCTTCTACCAGAACTGGTGTGAACTTGGCCTTGGGTTGGTGCCTGGGACTTGGTCACACTGCATTCACAAAGACTGCAGAACTACACTTCTGGTGAATATTGGTCGCAGAAATGTTCTTTTTCAATATGAACGCAGCTACAAGATGTGTTGAGACATTCAGAGACCTAGGATAGATCTGTTGATGTTCATAGCAGACCAAACAAACAAACAAAAGACAACCAACCAAACAACCAAACAAAAAAAGCAAAATGCAGAATGTGGCTGCCAGGACACAAGGGGGCCTCCTTGTCTTCACTCGGCCACGCTAGCCCCTGAGCCTGTTCTGGGCTGCTCCTTGTGCAACCTCAGGAAGTGTGTGTGTTTGAGCCACATCCTTTGCCCAGAGGCTCACACGGAATCCTTATTTCACTCGGTGACCACCTAGAACAAAATACCAGCTGCCACCCGCTTCCTGGACTTCATAACAGCGGCTCTCAACCGTTCACCCTCCCGGACGCCGGTGACAGGCTAGCCCCTAGAACTGCCGCCCTGCAACGTGACAGACACCGCCAGGGACCAGGAACTTGAGTCATGCATCTGACCCACACAAGATCACGGCAGGCTCTGACCTCTGGGGTTTCCTTCTGTCTGGAAGAGTAACCTTGGCCGTCTGTAGGAAAGATCGTCTCACAGTCCCTCTTCTGAACGTGCGTGAGAGCCTCTTCCCCCCCCCCACTGCACCCCAGTTTTCACAGTCCTTATCCACAACACTGCCAGCTCAGTAGAGGCAGGAAGTTGTCAGAGATATTTGTGTGATGGAGTTGTGAGCTGGGCTATTTTCTTCTTGCTCATAGGAAACGGCAGGCAGCAAGTTAAACCCAGAGGCCCTGCTCTCTTCAGTTGTGGACCCGGTGAGGGGCACTGTGTCTAAAAGCTGCTCAGAGCAATGCAGGCTTCCTCAGACACAAAGCACTTGTCAAAGCTCATGTCCTGCCTCGGACCTTTCCTTGCTTCCCTACTCCAAAAGGCAGCCACAGGCGAACAGCTCCTGACGGCAGCAGCCAAGTCGGGTGCCACTTCCCTGAGGGGAGAGTCACTTCCTTTGTAGTTTCAGGAAGGATCCAGGCTTCACAAGAACCTGGTGTCCGGGCATAGGAGCTTAGGGCCTGATGGCCTGAGCATGCTGCCTGTCTCTGGCCTCACACAGCACCCAGAGGATATCCATGTGAACTTTAACTCAGGAGATTCTCGGAGCTGAGGACCTGCTTTAAAACTGTTTCACAGTCTCACTGCAGATCCTTACATCCAAGACACCGGAGCAAAGTCTGGGGCAGACAACATCCATAGGTGCCTCCCACAGCCATGATAGAACACTTCCCTGTCCACTGTCTATCACTGTCAGCTTGGCAGCTTCTCGCTCCACACCCACCTCTTTTCCTTTGTAGAAACCGTTGCCAATTTCATCTAAAGCCTTCCTTTCTTGACTTTTCTTTCCTTCATTCTCTCTCTCTCTGTGTCTCTCTCGGTCTCTGTCTCTCTGTCTGTCTGTCTGTCTGTCTTTCTCTCCCATTGTTCCTTTTTCTTTTGTTGTCCCCTATTTCCACTCTTTATATGATTTCTCACACCATCCCTTTCCTTCTCATTTTCTTCCATTTTTTTTCCGTTCTTCTTTCACCTTGCAGGCTGAGGAAGTAAGTGTGGCCGTCTCCTTTCTCACCAAGAATTGGACATGCCTGTCTCCCAACTTAGAGTGATGGTGGTAAAGGGAGCAATGGCCTCCATGCAGACCAGACTCTCTATTCATTAACAGAATTGTGACCACAGCAGGGAAAATGTGACACTCTACTTTACTGTTTAGTTTCCCAGCCGTCTCAGAACAAAGCCACGTGGCTGCAAAATCCCCAATGTATGGGACACGCATCCAAGTGCTATTCACAATCAAATACCACCCAAAGAGGTGAGGAGGAGCCCATCTCAGACAGAACACTGCCCTGCCTCCCACTCACGAAATGGTCTTGGGTCCCATCTTGCCCACGTGTTTATGCACCCACTCACGTCTGGAAATATTTTCTGAGCCCTGAGAAAGAAGACTGAGCTTGGAAGCAGGGCTGTGAACACTAGTACCTATAGGTTCCAAACACCTGCATGTTAAACAAGAGAATCCAATGAAGCTCTGCCACCATCCTCCGCATGCCTGACTTTGTGGGCCTATAAATGATGGAGTGTGAGCAGAGTCCCTGAATGCTGGGGTCATGGCCCCCCACTGTGCAGTCGACCTTCTGGACCGTGAGGTACAGACTGACCTTAGGAAAGAATGAAGATGGGATGGGTGTTTTGACGAGGCTCTCCCTTGAGAGGAGCTGGGGTAACGAGGGCCCTTGGTGTCTCATTGTACACTGTCCCAGCCTGGTTCCTGCTTCTACTGACACCAAACAGGTTCAGGTATAAGGACTGAGTTATACAGAAACCGCGGCTAAACTCAGGAACGAATGTTAGATTTTTGTTTCAACTTAAAAGAGGAACTGGAGTTAAAATAAGCAGTGACCAACCAGTACCACCGCTTCCTGAAGGACGGCACCAACTCGGCTTCACTGCGCATGAGCTTTGATTTGTTCCTTAGGAGGTGTGTGTGTGTGTGTGTGTGTGTGCGCGCGTGCGTGTGCGCGCGTGCGCGCGTGCGTGTGCTAGGGTCTCATGTAGTCTGGGCTAATCTCAAACTCTGCATAGCCGAGGATGATTTTGAACTTTTGATCCCCTTACCTCCACCCAAATACTAAGATTACCAGACATTGTGCAGGACCAGAGAACTGAACCAGGCTGCACATGCTAGGCGGGCTATCTACCAATTAAGCAACAGTTCCAGCCACTAGCAAATGTGTGGGGGTTTTGTTGTTGTTGTTTGGTTTGCTTGTTTGTTTGCTTTTATAGGACAGGACATCCTTATAGATGGAGACTGCCTTAGACTCTCTTGTCCCCATCTGTCAGTGGTAGGCAGGCTCCTGCTTTCTAAAAGCCAAGCAACACAGAGCTCAGTAGTTTGTGAATGGTCCAGGCAGAGAAAGCTGTTGGTGGCTAAGCCAATCAGATTCCCTCTAGGGACTGGGACATGAGAAGGCTACTGCTGTCATCAGGGGAGGAGCGAACCCATAGAGAGGAGCTGACTCACTGAGGTAGAACCCAGCCAGGGCCCCGGTGTCTCTGGTTCTAAGCCCTGAGCTTCTCTGGTGTCTTTCTGGCCACTAAGGACAGTGGCTCCTTACACAAGTCAGCCAGAGTGGCCCCCTAAGCCCACTGAAGCTCCTAGTGGGGAGCCACTCAAGGCTGGTGGTCATTTATGGGGTCACAGGAAGCCACGGAAGTAAGAGTGTGAAGACGACGTGGGCACAGACTCCAGACAGGTGGGGTTACGGGTTTTTCAAGCTGTAGCACAAACCCTCAGCAAGAAGCCACAAGGTCACGTCTTTTCCAGTCATATTTAAACCTTTCATCACTTTGAAGGAATAGAAGAAACCACAAATGGGGAGAAAGATCAGAGACGCCGACTGACTTTTAACTTGAGAATTCATGCCTAGCAGGAAGCCACCTGCCAAGGACCCAAGGCCACCAGGCAAAGTTCACACAGTCCTAGATTTAGATTAAAAAAAAAAATGTAGAAACCACGGAAGCCAGTTCTTGCCTAAGCCACCCATGCCCTCAGAAGCTGTGTAGTCTACACCTCAGAAAGGATTCAGATGACGAACATCTGTCAAAACCTTAAAAAGGGTGTTTGCTTACGTGTGCCCACATCTGTCTTGGTGCATTCCACCAAAGCCTGGGCTGGGCCATGCATTCCCTGACCCCTAGAGTAGGCCTTCCAGCTGAACCTCCTTCTATCTCGCTGACCGATGCCCTGCAGGGGAGCAGTCACTCAAGCCCACAGTGGCCCACACTGGCCTTTCCCACGGAGCTTGGGAGGAGCAGACCTGTCCCGTAGAAAGAAGCTTTGCAGCATCTGAATGGAGCCAGTTCCCTTCTAGCCCCATTCTCTGGACCTGGTGGAAGTCACTGAAGTGATTTCTTTTTAATTCCATCGTTAGGCACCCTGCGCGAGGCTTTCTTCTATTCATAGCTTCTCTCTCTTCCATGTTTCTGAGGCCTTTTGGCCTGGGGACCACCTTTTGTTAAGGCAGCTGCAATTCTACGTCTTTGACCTAAGTCATCAGTTCTTTCAGGTTTTGGAAGTCACCAACGTGCCTTGCTGCTCCCTTCCCATTTCTACTTCCTTTTCAACTAAACCCTGAAGGCATTGTTCCTTTTTTGTTTCTGGTGACACAGTACCTAAATGCTTGTCCTTTCTTCCTGCGCTGCTCAGACAGACGTGTCCCCCCACGCTGCTATGGCTCTTAGTATAGTCCCCAGGAACTTAGTAACACACAGTCCCTCCTCTGCTGCGGACACAGAGACTATCACCTCCTTCTTTCTGCACGCCCCCCAAGTTTTATGTTTGTTTTTGTTTTTAATGAAGCCAGGCAAAGAATAGCTTCCCTGCCTGCCATATCACTCAGCTGCCACACGCTGTGGTCAAACAAAGCCCTTGTGTTTGTCACATGAACTGTACAAAGGGGGGTCTTCTCAAGCTTCCATTGACACTTTCTTTCTTTTTGTTTTTTGTTTTTGTTGTTGTTGTTTTTGGTTTTTGAGACAGGGTTTCTCTGTGTAGCCTTGGCTGTCCTGGACTCACTTTGTAGACCAGGCTGGCCTCGAACTCACAGCGATCCACCTGCCTCTGCCTCCAGAGTGCTGGGATTAAAGGCGTGCGCACACTTTCTTTTTAAGTTCAGCTGTGGCTGGTGAGATGACTCAGTGGGTAAAGACGCTGCCACCAAACCTCAGGATCTGAGTTCAATGGGGGGAGAAGCCACACGGCAGAAAGAGAGAACTAATGCCTGCAAGCTGTCCTCTTAGCTCTACATACACACCATGGCACATTCCATAAATATAAACAAATAAATAAATAGTTTATTTATGGCTTTGTATATTTTGTCTTTGTATAGTGAAGTCAGAGGCCACAACAGATGCACTGGGCAGAAGGGAGCATGGGAATTGACAGGCACTAGCTCATGCAACCCTGCAAGGTCATCTCCCTCTGCTGCTTCCTGGGCCACTTACATCTGCTCATCTATGGTAGCCAAAGAAAATAATGGATCAAGGTATAGCCATTGACTTGGCTTCCTTCGCCAATGTATCCTTTGCTGGGCCATGCCACCAACAAGCTCTGCCATGTGTGCTGATGATCATCTACGAAGAGTCACTGTTAATCACTCAAATAACATATAGCTCTCCCAGGTCCTCACATCGAGGCTACCCAGGCTACCTGTTCTTCCTTCCTCTTCCTTCATTTTCTCCCAGAGTGGGAACAGGTTGGGTCAGGACTTACCTGAACAGTGAATTTATCATCCTCGTTGGGTAGAATCCTGTAAGTGTAAACACAGTTCCGGAACCTGAAATAGATCAAAGATGACATTAGAAACCATGAAGGAAAACCAAGTTTGCTTGTGCCAGAGAGAACAAGGCCCTCTGACATAGCCTGTGGACTCTGCACACAAAGCTCCTACATGCCAGGGTTGATGGTGTTCCGAGGTGGAGCTGAACCTGGTGTCTCACTGTCCCATATACAGCAGTTGTCCCACCCCTCGGCACACAAACAGTGGCCATGGAGGTGTCATTTATGTCACTGCTAGATATCTATGGGGTCTGATCTAAATGTGTCCCTCATCTCGAGGGGCTTCCTCAACCATCTCAGCTGTCACGTTGTCCAACAGAATGGAGCAAGAGACATGTTCCAGGGGCTTTGGCAAGACAGTGTTGTGGTGATGGGCCCAGGTACAACAGCAGAGGAAACAATCTGCTAAGGTTAGCCCCCCAGTATTTACTGCAATCCCTCTATGTGGGCCCTCCCCCCTAGACTCCTTGTTTTATGGCTTCCTTCTTCCTGCAGGGAGACCCTACCCCTTCAGATGCTGAAATTTGCAGTAGGTTGGAGAGCTCTGATTGCTTCTATAGAGGAAGTGTCAAGTAGTCAAGAGCTCTTTCTCTTTCTCTTTCTAGAAGCACTATGGGTCTTCGGCTCAAGGATCCCAAGCACTTTTGACCTTCCCAGAATCTCTGAAAGGAAGGACTTGTTAAAGATGAGGGCCGTCTGGGAAGGGGCCACTGGCAAGCAGTCTCCAGCCTGCTGGTATATGGTAGCACGGTGGCCATGAGAGTCAGTTGGTGGCCTCGGGAGTCCACTGGCCCTGCAGCTGAGCCTGGCAGGCTGTGAGTAGTTTGGGGGGAACATTAATTACGCGGGCTTGTCCTTAAGCTTGCTAGAATGGCCTCATCCTCTATTTGGGGTCCCCATGAGCAGTGAAAACTAGGTACCCCTATTGCCCCAAGGAAGGGGGCCAAACTCTATCAGCAACGCAATGCTTTCAATCTAGAAATGAGAGCTAAGGAGGCTGGAGAGAACTCTGAGTATTTAGTTAAGAGCACTTGCTGCTCTTCCAGGGGACCTGGGTTTAATTCCCAGTATACAAATGGAGGCCCACAACCAACTGTAATTCCAGTTCCGAGAGATCCAGCATCCTTTTCCGGCCTCCACCGACACTGCATACGCATGACACACATACATATATGCAGCGAAAAGACCCATACAATAAAAATAAATCTTACAAAAAGTCACTTAGCTCCTTCCACGTGCCACACAGTACTACAGTTTCACATGTGCTATTATATAACTTGATTTTAAAGTTTTATAATTGAGAGCTGGGTGCATAGTTCAGTTGGTGGTTCTTGCCTAACAGTCATGAAGCCGTGAGCTCAGTTCCCATTATAAACCAGGCACGGTGACACACACCTGAAATCCCAGGACGCAGGAGGTGGAAGCAAGGGGATTAGAAGTTCAAAGCCATTCTCAGCTACATAGGGAGCTGGAGTCCAGCCTGGGTTACATGAGACTGTGTTTCCAAAACCAAAACCAACCAAACAAACAAAAGACACAAAAACCAAAACCCAAAAACCAAAAAGACTATGTGGTGAAAAAAAAAAAAAAGCTACATACAGAAGATATACAATGAAAAATATGTATATCCTACATCCTATGGGTTTCTTAGGCTTATTCTTATTTGTAAAGTTTTTTGTTTTTTGGTTTTTGTTTTTGTTTTTTAAGACTGGGTTTCTCTGTGTAGCCTTAGCTGGCCTAGACTCACTTTGTAGTCCAGGCTGGCCTTGAACTCACAGCGATCCACCAGCCTCTGCCTCCCAAGTGCTAGGATTAAAGGCATGTGCCACCACCGCCCAGCCTTGTAAAGTATTTTAAAAACACACAAGATTGTATATACAAATCTCTCTAGACACATATAAAAGTCATACTGTTTACGTTGTTTTAAAGTTTGCTTCCTTCATAAGATATTATCAAGGTCTTCTTCCATCTTGTGGTGGTTTGAACTCGAATGTCCCCCATGGGCTCATATGTTTGAGTACTTAGTCCCCGTTTGGCAGAATTATTAAGGAAAGATTAGGAGGTGTGGCCTTGTTGTGGGAGGCATGTCAGTGGGGATGGACACTGCCACTTCCACGTACCCTGCCCCCACAACCATGGACTCTAACCCTGTAGAACGGTGAGCCCTAATAAATTCTTTCTTTTATAAGTTGCCTTGGTCATGGTGCCTCTGCGTAGTGATAGCGAAGTAACCAAGACACACATGAGAGAGATGGTTTGCTGACACTGTCAGCATTCTACCACATAGATATACTGGCATGCCCTTGACCGGGGCCTGGTGGTTACTTTGAATGTTTTGCCTTCATAAGTTGCGGTGAACAGACATCTGTGCATACATGGATGAACTCTTTGCTTTAATTTCTTTATCATAAAATGAAGATGATAGCAATGCTGCATCTACTTGCTGCTGGGAAGACTAAACGCATTCGTGTATTGAAAGCCTTTGCACGGTGCCTGGCTCACACTGGACACTACATATGTGAGTATTTGTTAGTCATTGTGGATAAACAAATAACTAGGTAGAGTCAACGAGGCATTTTACACACAGGCTTGCATGTACACACACACTTTTATGTAGCTTAGGCCAGCTTCAAACTTGGGATAATCCTCCTGCCTCAGACTCCCAAGTGCTGGGATTGCAGGTGTGAGCCACCATGTCTTGCTGGCATTTTATATTTTAATAGAGACAGCCAACTGCCATCCAGTGAGACTGTCATCTTTTTTCTTCCTCCTAACGGATATGAGAGTGTCTATTACCCCACACCCTGCTGACTGACTTATCAGATTTCTTAATCTTCACAAATCTGAGAGAGGAAGAACCAGGCAGCTTGCCTTACTTTGCCTCTCTCTCTCCCTGTGAGAAAGATTTGGCTTGTTTTTGTTCTTGGCTGTTTCTGTTTCTTTTTCCTTGAATTCCTTCTTTTGTCTTTGTCTCTATTTTTCTTTATGTCATTTTGTGCTTGTTTCCAAGACCCTGATCTATGCTACCATGGATTTTGATTTTGTTTATTTCAACAATGTTTGTTGGTTATCTTCTGTAACTGTGTAATTTTACATTTTATTATGTAGCCAGCTTCATAATCTTTTCTTTTATGGCTTTGCATTTATATACTTAAAGAAAATTTGGGGCAATGCTTTTGGGAGATTTTATGACTTTGTTGCTTCACTCTCCATGGGAAAGCTTCTCTTGAGAGCTCTTCTGGCTTTAGTCCCAACTTTCTATCCCACCCCAACCTTTCCCCACAGCCCGGGTTGATGCCACCACCATCTGGCCCAGTATCATCTTATCTCTCAGAGATATCACTGGAACACAGCGAATCCACACAACACCCACGTACACATCCCCACGGCTCCTCAGCCCTGCACAGCAGCCTTATCTCTCTGGAGCCCTGAACTTCCTCCTACAGATAAGCAGAGGAGGGAGGGTGAGAATGACTCTCTTTAGCTGATGGCAGCTACTTATGGAAGAGCCCCAAGGGCTCATCGACAGAAAGAAAGGACAGAGAGACAAAGACATGGTGGCTCCAAATTTAGGGGGAACCCCCCCCCCCGAAATTTAATCGAGTGTGGGAGAAAAGCCTGCTTGGCCTTATCAAAGATCTCCTAGAAACCGAAACAAAGAAACAGCCTCACATGACTAAGGCAAAAATCAGAACTGAACATAAGGGGAGCATCTCAGATGACCTTGCCTGGGCACCGTCAATATGCACCCAGCATCATATCCATCATCCTTGTGAAAACATTGGGCCAAAATTAAATTTCAAAGCATTCTGGAGCCTCCACAGGGAGGCTAGCCTCCCCCATTCACCAGCAGCTGTCCCTCTCCCTGGTCTTAAGTGCAGTATGTGTCCACATACATATGTGTGCACAGGCCAACTCATGTGCATATGCATGACACTCATGCCCACTTGTGCATGTACATAACATATGCACAAGCACCTATAGATGCATAAAACACTTCTAGGCACATACAAAATACTACAGCCAAAATGTTGAACAGAGGCTGCGTGTGGCTCTGTGGTAGAGCACTTGCCTAGCCTGTGAGAGGCCCTGGATTTGATCCCCACCTCCACAGGGTGGTGGTGTTGTGGCCCGGGGATTGATACGATGAAAGTGAAGATTCCACGGATGAATTCTGTTTGCCAAGTGCTTCTCCAGACCAGGATCTGTATGGTGTGTTCATGTTCAGTGAGCCCCACAGAGCGGGGCGAGGTGTCTCACTTCATGTTCCGCTTCTGTAATTGCTTGTAAAGCCCACTGTGACTCTTGCTCTGTGCCAGTTCTAATGTCTAGAAAACACTCTTTGCATGTGCTTTCTCTTCTCTTGGCTAAATTCTGCACGCTTCTGGGCAAGATGGGGTAGAAGACAGCCCAAGCGGAATGCCTGCATTCGGAAAGCCATCTGGAGTTGGGAAATGGTCCCGCACACCTACAAGTTCAGCATTTCGGAAGCTGAAGCAGCAGGTCACAGAGTTCAAAGCCAACCCAGGCTACGAAGTGACCCTGTTCCCATGCCCTAGTACAGAGGGGAGACAAGTCATTCTGGCTAACACAGAGTAAGAGAAAATGAACCTAAGCCCCGGGAAGCAAGCGTGTCCATGCCTACTGCTGCGGCCTACAGAACACTGGACCTACAGAACTAACAGGGCTGCACTAACAGAGGCCAACCATGGCTTCCCTGGGCCCCTCCAGCAGAGAGAAAATAGGAAGAGGGTTCAGGTGGCCAGTGGGTGAGAGATGGAGGAAAGACGAGCAGAGAACCCTCCTTGGTAGTAGGGACCCAAGTGGTCATTCTTGACCTATGGCTTTAAGAAGCAAAGGCACGGGAGGAAGGTCCTAGAAGGGAACTCTCCATCTGTCAGAGGTTACTACTTGCCCAATACTACCTGAGTCTTGTTGGTTTGGTGAGATTTTTTCACCCCTATCCTTCTTGTTTTTTTGTTTTTGGGGTTTTTTTTTCCCTTCCTCTTTCTTGTTTTTGTTTTGTTCTGTTTTGTTAGTTTGGTATGGTAATTTGGACAGAAATGGACTTTTGATTCTAAAAGAAGCTGTCTCCTCCAATCCCCAGCTGTCAGAAAAAGAAGCATCACCAGACCTGTGAAAATATATTACCACTCACACAAAGAGAGTCCCCCACCCGACAAAGGATATAAAGGAGTTATCGCTATCTTAAATAAACTCGTGGTTTCAAAACAGCATGGTGAGGTTCGGGGAGCTGTCTGGATTCCCAGAAGCCACATATTCCAGCTCCATTCGGTTGCTGTAATAAAATGCCCTGACCCAGCAAAGGCCGCCCAGCAAAGAAACAACTTACTTGGCAGGATATATAAGGTTCTCCTTAGGGCAGACATTTTCTTTTTCCAACAGTAGCCATTATATTACTTTAGAAATTCTGGGCATTGTAATGAGCACTGAAATTTGAGTAAGTGGTGTAAGCATGTGGAAGGAAGCCCCATGACCCTGATTTGTAGATCAGATGAAGGCTTATTCAGAAAAGGTGGGACTGGAGAGCAGGCTCAGTGGGTAAGAGTGTTTGCTGGGCAAGCTGCAGGACCTGAGTTTAGATTCTCCTGCATGCATGTGAAAAAGCAGAGTTTAGAGCCTGTGTGGTGGTACGCGCCTTGGATTCCGGAGTTTGGGAGGTGGGTGCATCTTTGTGAGTTCTAAACCAGCCAGGGCTACATAGTGAGACCCTGTCTCAAAAAGTTTCCAAGGTCTGGATGTGGTCACACACATCTATAACTTCAGTGTTGAGGTGGGGGTCGGATGGGGGTGAGTATCAGAGACAGAAGGCTTACTGGGACTGGTCAGCCAGCCTAGCCAAAACCAGCAAGCTCAGTCAGTGACACTGTCTCAAGGGAACAAGGCAGAGAGTGATGGATCTGGGTACCAGATGTCCTCCTCTGCCTAGCCCCCGCCTCCAGGCACAAGCACAGTCAAGCACAAACATATGAGCACACACGTCTGTGCACATGCGTGGTATCATATGTACCATAGATGATGAAATTTCATTAAGAAGAAAAGACAAGAGAAGCAGATGATGACAGTTGCAGTGGTGCACGCCTGTAATCCCAACACTCAGGAAGGCAGAGGCAGGTGGATCTCTGTGAGTTTGAGGACAGCCTGGTCTACAAAGTGAGTCTGCTAGGACATCCAGGGCTACACAGAGAAGCCCTGTCTTTAAAAAAAAATCAGCTGAAAGATTAATGAGGAATGGTCAAAGAAAGGGACAGACTAAAAGATGAAAGCATAAAATTCTCTGTAGGTAATCGGTTATCATGAACCAGCCAGTGATTGTGGGGGAAACGTATCATTTACAACAGTAACAAAAGCATAAACCAAGACAAGAAATACTCAAGGTCTGTATGAGAAAATATTATACCATCAAAGAGATAACACAATTAGACTGAGTGTCACTAAAATGTCAAGCTCACAGCTTATGTTAGGATGGATTTTCCTGCCATACCAATCAAAGTCACAATGGGAAGTTTTGTTCAAGTTGAAAAATATTATTATCTGGTTTACCTGGAAAAACACTTGATGTAATACATGAGAAAATCCTCAGAACATTTTTTAAGATTGTGCTAATGCCTTGTGTAGTGGTGTAGGGGGGACAAACTTGGACAAATAAACAACCAAGAATGAGATTTGTATGGCTTAGTATGAGGCAGGCAGAGAACTCATGGAGGGAAAAAGCATAAATCATTTAATAAGAGGCTGGGAAAAGATGGCTACTTGAGAAAAATAACCACAGAGCTTTATCATCTGTCATCTGCTAAGTCCAACAAGATTTAAGCTTTCAACGTGAACAATAAAACAGTATGGGAACAACGGCATGGCCGCTGCATTTGTTTGTATAGTTAGGATACCGGACACATGATACATGTTATTCAGTCAACACGTACAACAATTCTACCACACAGGCCCTGTTGGCTTTCAGATGAGGAGGCTGGGGACCAGTGTAATTAGACAAACTTGCTGGAGGCCCCTCCCTTAACCCGAGTTGATTAACTACAAAGACCCAGTCTTAGCCCTCAGGAGTGGATTTCTTCATGCAGAAGGAGTGTTAGAAATCCAAGGAAGAACTCACACAAGACAACAAAGCGATAGATTTTGCAAACATTGATGATCCTCACATGCCAGAGAATATAAAATGTAAAGGCAAATTATCATGAAGATGCGTTTACAACAAACATGACATCAATAACTCACGTAGGCAGATGACAAAGCTTGCAGCTTTCCTTGTACTGGGGACTAAGCCTATGACCTCATGCCTGCTAGGCAAGCTCTTAACTATCAGGCTATAGCTCCAGTCCTGCTCCACCTTCTACTGAGACAAGACCTCATTATGTAATCCACAGTAGACTGGAACTCATAACAACTCTTCCCAAGCTACATATGGTTTTAAATGATTAAGAGATGCTAAGAGAATACAGAGGACCAATCCAAAAGAGGACGGCCAGTGAGTCCCTCAAACACGATCATCAATCAAAAATAAACCAAAATGAACATGGATGCCCTTTCACCTTACGACTCTGTAATTTTCTTAAAAATAACAATATATAGAAGCATAAATTAAGTCAAAACTTCTGGAAAGCAGTTTGCCATTTTGTTTCCACAGCCTTCCAAGGTTCCTGTGTGATGAGCTAATCATCCCCTGGGGATTTGTAACCAGTAACGGGAGTAACCATTCTGCTGGAAGACCTTCCTCGTAGCTGCCACACTTGCAGTGAGACTGCCAATAGTGCAAATGTCAGTCAAAGAATCATTCCAGAAAGCATGAAATGGCCTGGAAGAGAAGTCTGTGCTTCCAGCAAAGGTGATGTTTAGGAGGAAATTCTAATGAGGTGGGGAAAGTTGATGTTTCTGGAGACCTCAGGCACAAGTGAAAGGTGGTGCTGTGTGTGTGTGGTGTGTGTGTGTGTGTGTGTGTGTGTGTGTGTGTGTGTGTGTGTGTATGTGTGTATATATGTGTGCGTGTATGTGCGTGTGTGTATATAAGTGAAAAGACACACTAACCGATTAACAGTAGCCCCCAGACACTCTTGTGTCATTGAAATACCAATTAACAAGGCTTATGCTATACTCTCAGAGACTGGGTGATGATTTTGTTTGTTTGTTTGTTTTATACTTTTACTTTATGCTTAACTTGTTGTGGGGCCTTAAGTTGAGACAGGTCTCACTATGTAGCCTGGGAGGCTGGTTTGGAACTCATGGCCATCTTTCTGCCTCAGCTTTTTGAGCATGCAGTCACAGCTGTCTTCCACAACACACAGCCAATTCCACTGCTACCCAAAAGAAGACTTTACTGTTTATCTCCATCTCTGTCCTCCCCTCTGCTGCCCACGCCAGCTGCACAGCCACGTGAGAACTACCTCTCTGCAGATGTTCCATTGGCCAGCTCTCCACAGTGTTATTTCAATTGCAGAGTAAACCCGAACTGATGGGTTCTGATACTTGTTAACCGTATGGCCCCCATATATGTGTGCAGGGACACATGTACACATAAATAAATGTGCAAGAAGTCAGAGGAAAATCTTGAGTGTCCTCCCTCAGATACCATCTTTTTTTTTTTTTTTTGAGACAGGTTCTTTCACTAGTCTGGGGCTCATTAATTTAGCTAGGCTGATTGTCTCAAGCTCCAGGGACCTTCCTGTCTCCACCTCCCTAGCGCTGGGATTACAAACATTTCTCTATGGGTTGTGAGGATTGAACTCTGATCGTCCTTTGCTGTAAGGCAAGCATGTGACGGGCTGAGCCACCTTCCTAGCCCAATTAAGTGGGTTTCTAAGTCACAGAGACAAAAAGAGCATGTGTGCTAAGTTCTGAGGCAACTCTACAAGATGGCAGATCTGTAGAGTTAAAGAAAACCCAAAAACTGAACCCATACATTTCATAGGCTCCTTCTCCCCACCCTCCTCATCCTCTCTCCCAAAAGTCAAGGGCCCATCACAGCTACCAATATGGGGCTCCCTACCATAGAACATTCTGTATCTGTCTAGCTTTGTTTGTTTGTTTGTTTGTTTGTTTGTTTTTCGAGACAAGGTTTCTTTGTGTAGCCTTGGCTGTCCTGGACTCTCTTTGTAGACCAGGCTGGCCTCGAACTCACAGAGATCTGTCTGCCTCTGCTTCCCGAGTGCTGGGATTACAGGAGTGTGTCACCAAGTCCCGCTTCTGTCTAGCCTTTTCATGGCCACGGGACTTCATCCCTTCAGCACCTCCTTACTAAGGGTCAGAAGGGGCCTGCCTTTCTTCTAGATTTCATCTTCATTCATGTTCCCCTGAGCATTCTTTTCTTCTGTGTCTGTGCCCCGCCCCCCCCTCCCTCCCTCCTTCAGGCAGCAGCCACCAGACACTCTTGCGTCATTGAAGTCCTCTTCCTGCCTCAATCGCTTTGAGCACTTCCTCTGTGGAGGCCCCACATGACAGCTCCGTGTCTCCCAGAGGCCTCCAGGAAGTCCCGGAAGTGACACTGTCACAGCTCTCCTCTCCTGTCATGGAACTTTCTTCACAGAGGATCCTCTGCTCCTCTGCTTCTGAGATATCACTGGTTGCTTTCAGCTCATACAGCTAGTGCCCAGCTGTATTTTTCCATACGCAACGCTTGTCTCTGGCTAGGCCTTGGGAGGGTCACGTTACTTCTGTCTTCCTAGCTTACCCTTGCAAAGATGCAGTTATTCAAATGTGCAAAGACTAGATAGACAGTTCTCCAAATAAGGCATACAAATGACACACTAGCATTGTTAACATTAGGGAAACAAATTAAAACCACAGTTAGCTGCTTCTTTGCAACCCCTAAGCTGGGTAGGGGAAAAAAAAAAAAGACAGCTAGATGTGGTGGTGAACACATTCAGGACATGGAAGACGGAGGATCAGAAGTTCAAGGCCAATTCTGAGTATAATAGGGTGTTCGGGGACGGCCTAGGCTACATAAGACCACGCTCACAAACACACAAGCAAGCAAGGGAGGAGATAAGTGTTTCCCCTGTAAGCATAAGAACCCAAGTTTGATGCCCAGAATATACATTAAAAACCAATCAACGAACAACAGCAAACTGGGTTTGGTGCCTCTCTCACCGGTCAGCCTAACTTACAAGACAAGTTCCAGGGCATTGAGGGCTTCTGTCTTAAAATGTTTTTTTTTTTCTTTTCTTCTTTTTTTTTTCTTCTTCCAATTTTTATGTACATTGGTATTTTTCCTGAATGTGTATCTGTGTGAGGGTGCCAGTTTCCTTGTAACTGGAGTTACAGACAGTTGTGAACTTCCATGAGGTGCTGGGAATTAAACCTGAGCTGGGTCCTCTGGAGGAGCAACCAGTGATCCTAACCACTGAGATATCTCTGCAGGCTCCTCAAATTTTAAAAAGGTGGGGCTGGTGAGATGGCTCAGAGGGTAAAGGCACTTGCCTCTAAACCTGCTACCTCAGTTCAGTCCTTGGGACCCACGTGGTAGAAGGAGAGAACCAACTCCTGATGTTGTTTTCTAGCAGATACACCCAATGTACACACACACACACACACACACACACACACACACACACACACACACACACACACAAACACCCTCCCCCCAGATATGACCAGTGGAAAAGCTGAACCCTCACACATGGCTGGTAAGAGGATTGTCATACCCAAGACTACCGCAAACAGACATGCACACAAAGACCAGTCGATCCACTGCCCACAGCAGCATTGTTAGTAATAGTGAGAAAGTAAAACACATTCACAAGTGCAAAAGTCCTTCAACAGTCAAATGCGGTGTCCATACAATGGGTTCCCAGTGAGTACCTTGAAGGCATTATGCCAAGTGGGCAAATTCAAATACCAAAAGCCACACATCATATAATTCCACATAAAATGTACAGGTGAGGCAAATCCTTAGAGACAGAAAGTGGATTGGCTCACTCTAGAACTCAGAAGAAAGGGGAGTGGCAAGCAGCTGCTCATGGGTATTGGGGGGTGGGGTGTCTTTTGGGGATAAAGCTCTGAAGCTAGACAGTGGTGTTGGTCGCATGACTATACGACTTACTAAGAACCACTGAGCCACAAACTAGCACGTGGCCAGGTGACCTCACGGTGTGTACCTTAACTTCAGTGTGCATACGTAAACTCAGGCTCTGTAAGCCGGGGGACCGGTCTGGCCCACCTCACTTTGGAGCTGGGCTTCTGGGTGTCTTGCAGCTCCAGAGTCTCGCTTCTCAGGATGACATGGCATGAATTGGAGGGCAACAGCAGACTCTTGTTCCATCTCTGAGGCAAGGAGGCAGGAGCCTCGTGTCCCAGAGAGATGGACTTGTTAAATTAAGAAGTGTTTTTGTCCTTGCACAGGCCATTTAGCCTATGGTGGTAGGCAGAATTGCAGGAGGCGCCTAGGCCAGTGCCCACCCTGGACCCGGGTAGGCAGCTTCAGGGAGCTGGGCACGGGCAAACATAACCGTTCTGTGTCATGTCACATAATACAATTAAACAGACCTTCCTGGGTTTAGCCCTCCTTCCTGGTCTTGGACACAATCTTCAAGGCCATCGTTCTCAGATAAAAGCCTTTGCTCATGTCAAGTGGACTTGGGGAGCCATAGACCTCCAGCTCTGGCTTCTGCCTGTGCCAGAATCTCCCTCATTTGCCCTCAATGCCAGATATGGAAAACATTACACCGCAGCGTTTGCACGAAAGTCATTAGTGCTGCGCTGTGGAAACCTTACAGAGACTTTAAACGGAGGCTGGAGGAAGAGATTCTCACAGCATGGTCCATGCTCTGACCCCTCTGCTAGGCAGCCCCACCCTCACAGACCTTTCTTTTTCTGTCAAAGAACAAGTGTTATACAGTATTCACCATGTTCTCCGTTAGTCCTGAAAATTTGGCCTGTCTTATCACCAACGGCAGGCTTGGGGCCTGCTCTCCTACCAGTGGCTAGTCACATGATTTCAGTCAAATGACCCTAATGCCCTCTCCGTGGGGGAGTTTTGGTGGTAAACGTGCCATGCTTTTCCTCCTTTCTTTCTGCATTGCCAGAGCTACCAAGCCCAGGACTATCTGGCATTCTGTCCCTGGGATGGAATCTTAATGCCACCCTCAGGCCTGGGTGCACTATGGAAGGCCACATGCTGAGGAAATCCCTCACACATTTGGCTAGACCAAAGGCAGCCACATTTTCCTTACAAGGGAGGAAGCCAGATCACCCTAGAGTGGTTTCAGGGGGAAATGTCACTCACGTGGACAGTAACCACCTGGACCTAGTTGACTTTGGGCTCTGTCTAGGCCTGGTCAGCTCCTTCAGAAAAAGCAGGTTGTATCCAAGCACTGAGGCATCATTCAAACGCTTCTGGTGTAGCTTCAGCAAAAAGGAGCTACCTACCTACCTGGCTGAGCCATGGGCCCTGCATCGGCTGAGCTCCCCTCGGAAGCAGTGTCTTCTCTGTAACACAGAATACCAAACAGCGGTGCTGTCCCAGCTCGAGAGCTTCATAGCCTCTTAAAAGGCCGCCAGGCACCTGGCTGACATCCCACCCAGGGCCCACAGACTCCCTGGAGCGTAGCTGATTCACACGGTGGAGGGACTGAATAGTGAAGGTGACTCAGGCCCCACTTGGAAGAACTCACATTCCCTTTCAGGGAAGGCAGACTCGAATTCCAATCATACTAGCAAGGTCTCCCCAGGCCAGTGCTCTGGGGGAGCACCTCTCTACCTCGCCCCCAACAATGTAACTCCAGGCTCCCTTAGAGCAAGGTTCTCTTGAGTGACTGAGAAGAGATTAAAACCTCCTTGCTTGGTGGTAAGTGACAGGATTGACCTCTCTCAAGGAAGTGAAGGTCAGGGTGTGGGTGAATGGGTGCTCTCACGCCACACTTGGGGGCGGGGGAGTTGTACTGAACTGCAGCCTTGTCTTTAAGCAGTTGTATCTAGGCAAATCTCCCAGCAGGAAGGCCCTCCTGACAATGCTGTGCTCTTCCCAAACACGCCTAAGCTGTAGACATAGGGCCCCTGCTGCTGTCCTTTCAGTCACAAGAAAGGACATGGATGAAGATCCAGATGCGGGGTCACTAAGTTCCTGACCCATGGCTAGATGACCCAGAGTCCACACAGACTGGTTGGTGCCCAGGAAGATACCGCACATGCCAAGTCTATCACTTCTGAAACGGAAGAGAACTCTACTGCCTTGTACTCCAGCACCACCCTGTACCCCGGCTCTACTTTGCAGCCCCACCTCTACCCTCCGCATCCCACCCCCCGCTGCCCCCCCAACTCCCCTACCCCCGCCGTCCCCAGGGCAGATGGCTGGGGCTCCACCATCCACAGGGAACAGGGTGAAAGTAAGGATGTGAAGTTGTTTCTCAGGAAGTTAAGTCTCTTTGCATGAAAGGGCTGGCTTCTAACAATTTTTCTAATTAAGAAGTATGCTTTTTCTGCATTTTTTGTTTTTCTTTCTGGGGGTGGGCATGAAAAGATGCTTTATCCCATACCCTGAGGTTGTTGGTAGTCAGCCACTTAGTTTGAGAATCAATCTCCTTATCACCTTGGCTTGGCAGGAACTTGAGACAGTTGAGGCAGGGGAAATCGGCGAAAGAAGAAAAGCAACATGGAGGGCTGTCTGCTTAAAGGTCCTGCAAGAAGGACCCCTTGGGCTTGGCTTGGCTCAGGCCCCTTCTGCTCTGACTTCAGCCTTCCCGACGCTGCTGGCTTGGAGTAAGAGAAGCCATACCGTGACGCACATTTGTAACCGATGCACACCACGCTCTCTTAGCCCATGGCCAACTCCCCTCGCTCAAATCCCACTGGGACAGAAAAATGTCTCTGGGCCAGCGGTGGAGTCAGGCTGAGCTCATAAGATACTGAAAAGTACCTTCCTGCCCCCTCTTTAGGGGCCCCCTCACTGGTAGATCCCCAAGGGCTGGTGCTTTGGGGAGGCCCAGGCCACCTGCAGCGCTTCTCCTGAGACATGCTGGTGGGTGTGCAGGAAGCTGGCTGCTAACTCCACCAGCACTAGCTGGTCAGCCAGCCGTGAGCCTGCACTGGTTTTTCATGCCTCCCCCCAACACCCCAACTCTGTGAAAATCTTAGCTCCTCTTCTTTCCACCCTCGTCCACTGACACGGCCTGCTTGGTGGTGGCAGAAGGAGGTGGGCAGCACAAGCTAGTGGCCTCTGGGAGCAAACGGCCTTAGCCTTAGCTAACCTGTCCAAGCCTCATGGGTCTCATCTGCAGGTCTAGGCGCTCATGGGGACCCACGCTCCTGGTTGTCTTGAAGACGAAACCAGCCAGCAAAATGCCTAGCGCAGCAGGTCCCAACATGAGTCAGAGCTCAGAACCGTCTTGTGGTCAGTCACCCACTTCCCTCCTGGCTGGCTCTGAAAGATCTTTTTCTTAGTCCAGGGACATTCTATCAGATGCTACCTGCAGCGTGCAAGTAGACACACCCTTCCTGACTGTGTTCCTGCCCTACTCCAGCCTGGGACAGGGTTAGACCACAGGGCTGTGGGGCCTTCCTCAAATGCTAGACGGATGGAGTATTAAAAGGGAACCTTCAGCAAGCGGCTGTCGTTTCCTCTGTTGTTGGGATAATCATCACATTCAGCGACATCTTTGGCTGGGCTTTGGGAGCGGGGAGAGCCACAGTGGGCAGAGACCCACTCAAAAAGCAGCTCTGTGGCTTCGCATATCTTTGCAGCCTGGAATAAACTTCTGGGTGAGGAGTCCTTTCCTGATTAAATGCACCCCAGATTCAGCTCCCCAAATAGAATTAGCTCCAAGTCCAAAGCCATGTGGAGGAAGAGACCATGCTTGTCACTGCTGCCCTTCACTGGGTCCCTGACTGATACTTATGCTGACCCAAGATGCTTTCCAATGCCCTCCTCCTCCAGAGCGGCCTGTGTTTCTTCCCAGCTCAGAATGAGGATCTCTTCTCCTGTCATAGGAGGCCAGGGAGGCCCCTGGAACCACAGGTCATGGAGGGCTACAGTGTAGGGCAGGCCCAGAGCGACTTAGAGCCTTAGCACCGCCACACAAGCTTGTCATGACACGGACTCCCTGAACTCCAAAGCCAGGCTCCAAAGTGGGCCTCGGATGCTGCCCTACTCCATAGGGTAACAAAGTGCCAGTCAAGTCTCATCATCCTGTGATATAAAACTAACCCAACCCATTACAGGGGTTCCCTCTTTGGATACACCCCACAGGGATGTGACAGTTGGGAGCAGAAGGGGTACTTACAGAACACAGAGTGCGTAGGCCCGGGGGATGGACTCGCTGGCACGCACAAGGAAGCTCCCGTCCTTGCCGGCCCTGGAAAGTAACTCCTCTGCCTTGGAGCGGGTGATGTTGCCATGGTTCCACACAGGGACCATGGCAGGCACAGGCCTCCTGGGCTGGGTCAGCAGCCACTCCCAGGACCAACACTCCAGCAGAACAGTTAAGGGCCCTAGGCTGAGCCCTGCCGCCTGTTGCCTCTCAGAAGTTGCCTTTGCTGCTACTACCAGCTTAACTGACTGACTTCCTGTTTCAGGCGCTCAGCGAGGGAGAGGAAACTGGGCTGCAGAGAACTTCCTCATTATAGAAACCAAGTGTGGGGCGGGGGCACCATCTACCTTCCCACCCGGCCCAGCCACCGGCTGCCTGCCCCACCCTCTCCCTCACTGGCTCTCAATTTCCCCTGAGTGGGACACTCCAGAAGCTTCCATTATCAAAGTTCTGCACGAGGGAGGCAAAGGCTCTTTTTGCATCAGGTTTCATGGCAGACTTCTGAAGTGTAGCCTAACATTTGTGAACCGGCCAAAGGAATGGCCACACAGAAACTTCTGCAGATATTCACAAGGGCAGTCCTGGTGCCTTTCCTCTTTGCACCATGCAACACACTTGTGCAGGCAAGCTTTATTGTCAGCTTGATGCAACATAGAATTACCTGGGAAGAGAGAGTCACTGAGCAATTGTCTACATTGGTTTGGCCTGTGGATACATCTGTGGGGAGGTTGTCTTAATGAAGTTAATTGATGTCAGAAGACTCAGCCCACCGTGGGCAACACTATTCCCCAGGAAGGCAGGCTGGTTTGACCTTTCTGGATTTATGCTGTACACCTGGGGGGAAAGCTTATGGAAGGACTTACATGTCCCCATGGGGCAAGCTGGCCACTTGGATGATGTATGTTACTGAGTCCTGCATCATAGCAGTCCAGATGGCCAGTCAGGTTATTCCCAGTGTGGCTGGACATGGTTACATTTGCTCCACCTCCTGAAGGCCACCATTTAGTACCAGATGAGTTCTGCAGGTTCTAAGGGAGCCACTGTCCCTTGGACCCCAGAGTTGAGTGACCTCATTCCCCAGGCCAGGCCCACCAAGGAGAGAATGGAAAGTTTTGGCTAAAAGTAGAAGTGGTAATCTCTCACTCCTTCACCTGAACCTTGTCACGTAAGATGTGACAACATACCTAAGCCAGGGACACCTGCCCCCCCCCAACACACACATACACACACTGGAGCTTGGTTGTTTCTTATTGTTCTCAGGCTCAGTTTCCTCTTCTTCAGCCTGCAAGGTGTGATTCCAAAGGGAGTTCCAGTGTGTGGAGGGCCTGCGAGGTGTGATGACCCATCCACAGCGGGAGCCTTGAGGCCTGCCGGGCACAGCTAGGAAATCCGAAAGTGGGTAGAACATTCTCTGGATCATGAGCCAGAGGGAGGGGGACACAGTGGCTGTGAGAGCTTTGCCATCTTGTCACTGAGGATGCTGACTCTAACTCTGTAATGGACCCATCAAGGAGGCTCTCATGTTCACAGTACCTCAGGCACCCCCTTCTCAGGATGTCTCTGTCCATCACATGTATGACATGTGGTCCTTGAGCACCTCTGCCAACTGCCATCACCACCCTTATCACCAGAGCCTCCAGGGTCCATCTCCAGGGTCCAGATCTATGGCAGTCATAATCTTAGTTTGTGTTTGACCAACTCAGCTGTACTGATGCCTCAGCATACAGGACTGTTCCGCTGACGGGTAAGTCCCCTTTGCCCCTCTCAGCACTCCTCCTATTGTGGTTAATCATGGCTGCCAACTTTATTAGCCCAGAAAGCACTTAGGAAACCAGTAAAGCACACCTCTGGGAGTGTCTGCCAGGGTATTTCCAGGGTTAATCGGGTCACAAGGACTCTGACCTAAGGACACATGGATCCCTTGATGAATTCATGCTATTGTGTTATTGGGAGAAGGTGAAGAGTGAGGTCTAGTTGGAGGAAGTAGGTCACTGGGGGGTTTTGGGGGTGCCCCTGGGGGTTCTCTCTTGCCTAAATCCCTCCCTGTATCCCTTTCTTCTGTTTTTTATTCAACATAAAAAAGCTCCTCCTCTATGATGACATAGACTGCTTAGCCCCGCCTCCATACCTAATACAGTGATGGATTGACACTTCTGGGACTATGGCTAGAAGTTATACCAGATATTCTGTCACAGCAATAAAAAAGTTTGACTAATGAAACATCCCACTTCTTGGGCCTTCATTACCACTAGGTTTACCTTTGTGTTATCATCGTTGTTATTTTGAGACAGGGTCTCCCTATGTGGCCCTAGATTTCTAGGGCCTGTAACATGCTACGCAGATCAGGCTGGCCTTGAACCAACAGAGATTCCCCGCCACTCCTGGGAATAAAGGTGTGTGCTACCATGCCTGGCTACCTTTGAACTCAATAGGATTCCTACCACATTGCACACCACACACATGTGGCACATTCATGCTTCCCCGACTTTCAAGGGCCATCCTGTCTTCACTTCCTTCCCTACGCACATGCTTGAGGCACGAGCTGTCTCCTTGTCCTCTCGTTTGAGAAAACCCCAACATAGCAGCATCAATGTTCCCCTGACGGTATGTGTAGCCTAGGTAGTGACTATGTTTTTGTAAGCTTTTGTCTCTATCAATAATGCATAAAGTTCACAGAGCCAAGTGAGCTGGACAGAGGAGTCAGTGGATACAAGGTATGACGGGTAGAGAGGAGAGGAGTAACAAATGTTCAAGGTCTGATGTGCACACAGGAAAGGTCTTCTTGATGCTCTGTTTCGTTTCCTCCAAAAGCGCCAGGGACCAGCCCTGGTGTTTTATTATTGTCCCATACACTGTCCCGGCTGATTCTGTTTCCACTGAGCACTAAGGGTCCTTCATTCACAGTGTCACAGCTCTGCTGAATCCGAGACCACATAGCTTCCAAATTTCCCTAGCACCATGCCTTTCTGCTAGTTATGTCCATCCCCACATTGCTCCCAACATCCCTGGAATATGGCTTCCAGTGGCTCCTGTTGACACTGTGCCTTCCCTTTGTTTCATGACCGTAATGCCCAGCTTGCCTACAGCATGCAAGAAAGTAATGATAATTCATTTACCTTTGTACAGGACCGAGGATTGTTAGTGTCCCAGGCTGACCTTGAACTCTTCTCAGCCTCCTGCCCCTACTCGCCAGGTGCTGGGCTTTTGTTTTCTTGTAACGTTGAATTTACTGTTCTGAATTTTATAGCATGAACGGAGGACAACACACTGGCCAGCCATATTCTCTTGACATTTTGGGTTATAATTGTTTCACTCCTATATGGTGATCCTTTTCAAAGATGACTACATCTCAGCCTTCCACACAAGAGGGCAGCCCCATTTGCCAGAATTGTTCACTGTACACCCGGCATGACTTCACAGCAACTGGCAGGGGGGAGGGCAGAGGAGGACACAGCAACACAGCTGGGATGGGAGCCAGGAGAGATGCTGATGGGAGGAGCCTGTGGACATGGTACATCCAGATTCACAGCTGCTATTGGAGAAGAAAGCTGCCTGTCTTCTAGAAGGACGTCTCCAGAGGCGAGGAGTGGCTATTTGGATCATATTAGCAGGGGCACAGAGGCTAAAGGGCACTTGAAGCCACCATTGCTACACTTGGTACTTAGGGTCACACAGAGGGATAACCTGTGACCCAGGCTATTTCTGGAAGCCAAGTATGAATTTATTAGCATGAGTCTCTGTGATCTTTTGGGCAATTAAGTAACCTCTCATATGGGGCAGAGGTTCTGATCCAAGGGAGAAAGTTAGAATACCTCTGTTAGCTATGGCCTGTTGATGCCCTTTTTTAAACTTTATTTTATTTGGGGTATTGAAGGCTCTACCTCCCTCCCCCCCAACCTCTTAACCCTGGGTAAGAGAGAAGGAAGCATAGTGGAGAAAGGAAGTGAGGCCCCTTTGCTTCTCTCAGCTGTTTAGGGTCAATTGGGTTCTTTTAGGGCAAAACCAGTCTCCGTCAGCAGCAAACACAGCAAGCAGTCTCCTCTGAGCTGCTTCGTTGAAATGTTTCTCTCCATCTATCTCCAAGCTGGCACACCTCCCATCTCTGGTTTCTCCAAACTGCTATGCGCCACAAGCCACAGGCCACCAGCACATGCCCCCCTTTCTCTCTCCAGGCTATTTGTCTTCCTCAGAGTCTTAGGCCACACACCTCACAGCACAGCATGAGGCAGGCCGTTACCAGCTGTCAAAGACCACGCCCCACAGGAGGCAGTTATCAGCTGTGGACAAACTGAAGCCCAAACTAAAATCCCACACTTGGGATTAAAACAAAAAACACATTTAAGTAACACACCTGAGTTTACAAAGAACCCGAAACTTCCATTGCAATGGCCAGTATCGGGGCCCTGGAGGAAGGCTTGGAAATTTTCTGGGAAATCAAGTTAGTGACAGCAACAGGGTGGTCTGGCAGGCCTCTGGCATGGGCACTGGGCCATCTCCAGAGCTCTTGAAGGAACAGAGAGAGTTGTGTTGGAAGAGCCGGCTCCCAGGGCTGGTGCCAGGCTTCACAGGTCCTGTGTCTGAAGCCCCGTGAAGGGCAGAGTACAGGAGCAGGCTGGGTCTCTTCATTGGAAAAAAGAAGAGAGGTCAATGGGGACACGAGCAACCCACCTCAGGTTCTTCCACTGGGACAGAACAGACCACAGGGCTGAGAAGGGACTGCTAAGCAATGCGTGATCGCAGCAACATGTAATACATACGGATCTCATTGTTTCCTTCAGTTCTGAGAACTGAGCTTGGGCCTCACATATGCTAGGAAAGCATTCTGCCATGGAGCTACATTCTCACACCCCAATGTGAACCTACATACCTGTCAATACATCCATCCCATGGATAGATAACAGATGGTTGGAGAAACAGGAGAACCACCGTGAAGTCCCAGTTGGAGGGATGGCACGTGGTGGGGAGCAGGAGCTAAGGCAGTGGAGGCCACACCACACATGACCAAACAAACGACCACCAGTCTTCATGTTTCCCTTCCTCTCCTGTGTCCAGCGGACCCCTTTATGGCTCTTCTGGGCTCCCCTTGCTACTCCAGCCTTGGAAGAGAAGTACATGTTACCTACTTACTACCTGGAGCCCCTACTGGGCAGGGAGCAAGGACACTCACGACATTACCAAATGCAAAGAAGGCCATAATTATATCAGCCCACTTGACTAGCAGTGGTACCCAGAGATTTGGTCAAACCTTACTCCAGGTGTCCCTGTGAAGGCATCTTAAAAGAAGAGCTGAACGTTTAAATCAGTAGAGTTTGAATAGATCAGATGATCCTCCCTGTGGTGGCTTGGCTTCATCCAAAGGCTTGAAAGATTGAAGAGAGAGAGAGAGAAACTGACCTCCTCCAAAGAGAAGGGCATCTGCCAGCAGGCAGAGTGCCTTCATATGCTGACTGCAGCATCCTCCCTTGCCTGACAGGTTTAGACTTGCTTGTCTGGAGAGCCAGTATCTGTCTGTTTATGTATATGTGCATGTATGTATCTGTCTATCTATCTGTCTATGTATCATCTATATATCTATGTATTCATCTATGTAGTATGTATGTATGTATGTATGTATGTATGTATGTATGTATGTATCCTTCAATTATCTGTGTAATACAGTGGTTTTCAACCTTCCAAATGCTGCAACCCTTTAATACAGTTCCTCATGTAAAATTATTCCATTGCTACTTCCCAACTGTGATTTTGCTACTGTTATGAGCTATAATGTAAATATCTGATCTGCAGGATATCTGATATGTGACCCCTGTGACAGGGTCATTTGACCACCAAGAGAGTCAAGACCCACCGGCTAAGAACTGCTGATCTAATAGATATATGTGAGGCCCAAAGTTCAAGTACCAGTACTTGAAAAAACAAAACCAAAAACAATTAATCCTGGGTGTGATGGCGCACGCCTTTAATCCCACCACTTGGGAGGCAGAGGCAGGTGGATCACTGTGAGTTTGAGGCCAGCCTGGTCTACAAAGTGAGTCCAGGACAGCCAAGGCTACACAGAAAAACCCTGTCTCGAAAAACCAAAACCAAACCAAAACAAAACAAAAAACCAATTAAATGCATATATACTACATGATGATACAGTAATGCATTGCTTAATAAAAATATATTCTAAGAAAGCCATTGTCTGGCTACCGTGAACACCATGAAGTGTCTTTACACAAACCTAGATGGAGTAGCTTGCTACACATCTGGGTTGTCACCTTGTTTGTTTTGTCTCCAGGTTTGAGGGCACACATCTAACATGGCAGGAAATGCGTGATGGTTAATGTCCATTGTCAACTTGATGTGATTTTGACACATTCAGGAAACAAACTCTGGGAGTGTCTGTGAGGGTGAGGTTCCAGAGAGATGTAATTGAAGAGGTTGTCTAAGCCACTGCTCTCTTGATGGGATAAAACACCACGACTGAGGCAACCATGGCAGACAGGGTACCATGAACACTCTTGCCTGTGAGTGCAAACTTTCCACTGTTGGGTTTAAGTGAATTCTGCTAAGCCCTTCACTGAGGATTTCCTTATGTTTTTTTTTTTCTTTTCTTTCTTCCTTTTTTAGCTTTATTATTGTTTGTTTGTTTGTTTGACCGTTTGTTTTTTGAGACAGGGTTTCTTTCTGTAGCCCTAGCTGTCCTGGAACTTTCTCTGTAGTCCAGGCTAGCCTTGAACTCAGAGATCCAGCTGCCTCTGCCTCCCAAGTGCTGGTGTTTAAAGGTGTACGGGACCATCACCCAGCTCTTTTCCTTTTCTTTTTCTTTCTTTTTTTTCTTTTCTTTCTTTCTTTCTTTCTTTTTCTTTCTTTCTTTTCTTTTCTTTTTTTTTTTAATGGCTCCTTCTCTCCTTTGGCTGTCTTGGTTGTCTGCTCCTGCAGGAGCTCCTCAGAGTTAACCTTGTTCACACCCTGCTACCCTGCTGAGTTTTACAACTTTTCTATCTTGATAAACTCCTCTGATGTTGTGGATGATGCTTTCAAGTAGCCTCTTGACGCCATTCACATACAGTCCTTGGTGACACCGATGCAGCCAGAGCAAGGATTATAGAGGTTGCAAGCCTAGATCTGTGTCAGTCTTGCCACCATCACCGTCAATTGTAGCAATAGCTTGCACTGAGCTCCTGCCCAGGGAGCAGGATTTAAAAGCTGGCCCATGGCTGCATCAAAGAAGTCCACGCCACCACTGTGACAGAATATCTGAAAAGAACAGTTAATTAAGAGGACAGTATATCATGGTAAGGAAGGCAGGGCTTGGGGGTTCATGCTGTTTGCTACATCTTGATGGACAAAGAAGCAGAGAGTTTGAAAAAATGGGGAGGGGGGCTGATCTGTAACCTATTGCCTCCCATTTCCATTTCTACATCCTGTTAGAACAGCACCACTGACATGGGACCATGTGAGCCTGTGGAGGACATTTCACATTCAGATTGCCACAGAGGGCAGACCACCACTTTGATATTGGGTTGAGATCCCCAAGTAAAAGGAGGAACGTTCGCCAATAACAAACAGACCCTGAAAAGCATGGCATTTGGCAGCCAGTACTTCTCTATCTCTCTGGCTTGCCAAGTCAGGAGGCATCTTGTCAGAGGAGCCGAGTCACCTGGGACTCCTCACACTCCTGTAGGACCCTGGCAGTGTCTGCTTATCAACATACTGGAAGGCTCTGAGGTTCTGGCCAGAACTCAGAGGATTCAACCTGTAGCTTGCCATATCACCCCTAAGCAATTCATCCATCCTGTCTGTGAAAACCTCTAGACTTGGCACTACCTCAGCCTCTTAGGGATGAAAGGTCTGTTCACACATCACGCGCCCCCAAGAGCAGGCATGCTTCGCCTGCATTCAACTCGCCCTCTAGGGAGTAGTTTTCCTCCATGAATAGCAATTCTTCAACCGCTGAAATCCCTTATGCGGTGTATGACTGTATATATGTGACAATATCACCAGGGACACCCTGTCAGGGGTCTTCTAACACAATAATAGAGCTCAGAAAATGTCTTTCTCCAGGTGATGTCATGGGCATTCTGACGGCATAGGTTGGCGCTCTTTTAGCTTGTCCGGGGATGAGGCAGGTGGTGACAAACCCACCGCACAGGGGGTTGTATAAAAGCACAGCAATACAGTCATATACAGAACAACATATTTGTTTATTTATTTGACTTTGGTCCTGTTATGTAGCCCAGGCTGGCCTCGAGCATGAGATAGCCTTCAGTCACCCTCCTAAGTGCTGGTATTACAGGTGTGTAACAAAACATTTTTATAACGATAAGGAATATTTTGTAATGACATTAAACGGCTATGTTCCTGGCTTAGTATTTACCACGCTGTGCTTTTTACCACTGCAGTATGTTGCACTCCTACTTTTAAAAAGGTTTTACTGTAGCCAGCACCTTGACGAGATCATTTTCTCCTGTGCCTGATTTAAATCTCCTATTAGTCCATCCATGCGACCCTCAGAGTACCCGGGTCCATCACACGGCCGACACATGCAGCAGGCCAAGCCTCCTAGGTCCATAGAGCTTTACTTTTATTGTGGGCTGCATTAAACATCTTCCAAGCTAAAGGTCAAGGACACCCACAGGGAGGAAGGCACCTCTGCTTGTGAGCTAGGAAGGCTCCCTTCCCATCTGAACCCCTCTCCCCTTTTCCCTCCTCTCTCCCCATCCAATCTTCTCTCTGTCCCTTCCAGCCCCCACATACCCTCTAAGAGGCTTTAGTGCACCATGTTCTGCTGGCCTTTCCTAGTTCCATTTCCGTTTCTGCTGCTGGACCACATGCTCAGAGCGGTCTTTACAAGTCCTAGTAGCAGGCTTTGGCAGACACAGGTTTCCTTCAAGTTTGCAAGTTCGTTGCAACTGGTCTTTGGACACTTGGCTGGCTTCCTGCCACTGGCTTGCCTTGAGGATGGACGATGGGGCGGGCGGGGGAGGGGGGGGGCAGGGGGGGGAGGTCTTAGTTTAACCTATGTCCCTTTTGTACGTCTGAAAAACTCTATTGCAGCAGTACAAACCAGACCAAGAATTACGCACAGGGGCAGAGGGCAGGGTCTGAAGCTCAGCGCTGTAGAATTTAGCCCCATCAGAATCCTGCGTTGTATCTAACTCAGTAAAGTAGGGGAGAAACTCTGTGGAAGGGTGAAAGGTTGTGAAGCATGGCTGGCCAGAGGCTTGTTCAGGATAAGACTGGTCCAGATGATCGGAACCTGGAGGACAGGGCCTTGGTGAGTACAGGTTCCGGTGGGCTCCAGAGGGCAGCTAGCATCAGTGGGCATCTCTAGTGCTTAAAACCTTGCTTTGAGAAAAGACGGCACACCACAAGTCCACATTTTACCCTCCCCTTCTAAAACCCGAGGTTGGGGGGGGGGGTCTGAGACTTACAGCTTCCACCACCAGGGGGCGCCTTGAACTCTGGCCTCCTCAAGCCTGAGAGCTTTCTAGACCAGCAGGTCACTTTTCAAATAAAGCCACCCACAGGGACGGGGCTTCGGAACCAAACTGGGTTAAAGGGTCATGATTTCCGTAACTGTGCTCCGCGACATGCTTGAAAACGGGAAGCCTGGCTGTGAGCAGCTCCCCAAGAGTGACAGACAACCGGGCAGTGACCAGGAAATCTGGGTAGGATCAAGTTTGGGAAGAATTGAGTAAGACACAACACAGACATGAGTCCATGTCAGGACTCTTAGGGGCAGGGCATGATATTAATAATACAGTATGAAATGAGAAAAGACCAGAAAACAGATTTGAAATACATCCCAGTGGGGGAAAATGCTCTGAAGAGGCTCCGTCTGGTGGCAGATTCCAAAGACATTACTTCTCTTGCCCCAGGACTCTGTTCCCTGAGTCAAGCCCCAGACCGGAGGGTCAGCTCACCACAGTTGCCAGGCTACTTACTGCACCACGCACTGTGCCAGGCCTGCGCCTCCTCCAGCCTGTGTTCTGGCCTTCAGCACTTCCTAAGTGTGAATCATGACAGCCTCCCTTGGCAGGGCCTGTTGCCGCGCTTCCTAAACGCCTTTTCTGCCAAGGGCTACGCACTTTCTACAATCACGTGTCAGCTGCTTCCAGCTTCAGACTTTTTACCTCTTTCTCGACGCTTCCTCAGCCCACAGCTATCTTCTCTGATCTGCCAAAACCCTCAGTGTGAGTTGCAGAATACGTCCAACCCCTCCCTCCCCCCCCCCACCACCCCCACTACCACCCCCGCCGCCAACCCGAGCCTGTCTTCCTCCCGTGCCACCTGCCCTAGCCAGAAGACTTTGAGTTTCCAGGGTTACACCCTGGTTAGTTGATTATCAACCCTAAACTTCTCAAAAACATTTCTAAGATGGCTCTCTACTCTGCTTGGACCTGCTACTGCCTCACCCTGGACCGTAAGCCTTCCCTGTCAACAGGCTCCTCTCATGCCCTCACCACCCTACTGGCATGCTGTGGGCACTTGTCCTAGCTCAGCCTCCATGACGGTGGCTTCAGCACCTCAAAAGCAGGTATTTGTTTCTTGCCATTCTAGAGGGCGAGCGCCTGCAATCAGGGTGCGGGAATGGCTGGTTTTGGGGAGGGCCGTCTTCCTGGCTGACAGAATGCCTTCTAATTCTGTCCTCGCCTGGCTTCCACCCTTTACTTTCAACTTACCAACTCTGCCAGGCTCAGGAATTCACCTTTACGGCTTCATCTGACTTCGGTTGCTACTTAAGTGTGCTGTCACCACAGTCACTTTGAGAGTCACCGCAAGTCACCCTATAACAATATTCGGATTGTCGCAATAGAGTGCTTTCAGGTGCAAACACTCCGCTAAAATTTGTGTCTGAGTTACCTCATCCAGGCCACATAGATGCTCCTCAAGGCAGATATAACCTCCGTCTTCATGCCTGAGAAAGCGAGAAGCGGAAAGATTAAATAAGCAGCCTGCAAATTAGCAGCAGACTGGAGCTCCCAGCTTACACCTGACGATCTCAAAGGGACTGCGTGCCGTAGACCTTGAATTACATAATCAGGGCTTTGGTGCTAGACTCTGAGATTCCTCAACTGGAAGGCTTTATTCTCCCAGAATCCTCTCCTGTCTGCAAGCTCCTAAAGCCTCCACAGCTCAGCCTACTGTATCCTATGACTTCAAAGCCTTAGGAAACCACTACTGCCTCTCTTTGTTATTCCATTCTCTTCCAGGGACCAGGCAGGAGCCCCCTTTACTCTAAGCCTGAGTCTCAAATCTTCAGCAGTTCTGCCCATGGTAGCTATAACCCTGGGAACACAAGCAAACAAGATCATGGCCTCCAAATCTTGCTCCATTCCTCGGGGCCAGTCTTAAATCTCCTTTGTCCCCAGTCTCTGCTCCACCCTCACCTTCTCCAGTCCTCACTTCTACACACCCAGTCTCCCTCACACTCACTGTCCACAGCCGCAACCCAGGTCTCAGACTTCCACACAGCCCCTCTCTGCCATCTCTGTCCTGAAATATTCCAGCCAGACTTCCTGAAATGACTACTGATCACTCCAGAGAAACAACTAGCCTGCCAGCCCAGCCCTAGAATAGTAACCCAGGTGTTCAAGCCATGTGGGGGGACTTCTAGACCTCTGCTGGGCACCAAAGCACCCCTCCTCCATCTCATGTCTCTATGCTCCCCTGGCTAGTTCACTTCCAGAATGGTCAGCCATTTACATTGCTCACTTTGCTGCCCACAAAGGATAGCCACTCTCCCAGGCCACCTTCCTCTGCATCCACATGTGCTTTCCTTCCCCCATCCCCATTGCTCTGTTCCTCCAAGATCTCCTCATCACCGAGTTAGGACCAGCTCCCAAAGCTCTCATGGTCCTGTTTTTTGTTTTTTGTTTTTTTCTTTCACATCTCCTCCCCCACCCACTGCTCTTCTTCATCTTATGAGCAAGGGTAAAATGTTTTCTGTTCTTAAAACCCCTCCTTGTCACGGGTTCTCAGCTTCAGCCATAAATATGAAAGGTTTCAAGCCAGACCAGCTTAATAAAAACCTTCAGGGCACAGCCTGACATTCCTTCCAGGTCAATGGCCAGATTGAGAACCATAACTTCTTGCCTCACCGTCACCCTGCCTCTTAGCTTAACTAAGGATTCTTTTGATCTAATCGTCCTCACTTGGTGTTACAATGCCATAACTTCCTACCAGGACCTGCCTTACCCTCTCCTCTGGTGGAACCAAAAACGTCTCCAGCCACCTCACAGCTTTCTTCTAACCCACTCTGTCACAGCCTAGCCAGAGACGCCACAACAACAACAACAACTTCTTCTTCTTCTTCTTCTTCTTCTTCTTCTTCTTCTTCTTCTTCTTCTTCTTCTTCTTCTTCTTCTTCTTCTTCTTCTTCTCTCCACCAATGTTCTAGGCTTCCTCAGTGTTGCTTTCCTCTAATACCATAGTCTTCCCCATACTCTCAGGTACTTGGGAGTTTCCCAGCTGCTGTTTTTCCTTTTGTCTAGGCCACACTCCCCTGGGATACCTTCTCTGCCTGTAGCCTGCAAATCTGTGTTCCTAGCCAGACCTCCTTCTAGGTTCCCGCCCACACACCGTACTTGCCGCCTTTGTGGATAATCCCAGAGGCATCTTCACCCTACTTCTGTGAAATCTCCCATCCTCACACAAAAACCTGCTCCTCCCCGTGCATCACCTATCCAGATTGTAGCCACCAAGCTGGCTTCTTCCAAGCCGAAGGGTGACATCCTCAGTCCCACCTCTTTCCTCCTCCCACATCCGATGGATTTTAGAATGCCTTGGGATTCACTTCCTTCAGGGCCTGCCTCCATCTGTCCTTGCATCACTGTCCCTGGGCTATTTCAAGAGGACCTTTCCTGAGCCATCTTCCCCCACTGCCATCTCTTCACATGTCTACCAGGGATGTCTTTCTGACATGCAAATCCACCAGGTTCAATCCTTGTCTGTTTTTCTCTCTCCTGGGATAAAACGCCAGCTTCCTGCTCATCATACAGAGCTCCTCCTAGCCTCACCTCCTTTCCCAGCCCTGCTCTTCTGTCCTCCCACTGTCTGTCATACCCCATTGGAACCTTGTGTCTCATACATTCAGCATCTATTGTTTGAGAATCTGTATCCAGAGACAGATCAGGAAACAAACTATATGCCTCCTAGAGCATGCTGGGATTTTTGGGGGGCTTCTTGTTTTGTACCATGATACTTACCTAAGGACTAGCCTTCCTCAGGCCCTTGTCCTGTTCCTCTGTGGCCAGGTTAGACAAAGGCAGACTCCGTAGTCAGACCTGGCCTCTCATCAGCCTGGTCTTAGCCTCTTCCTTGGTAAAGTTGGGTTATGACATTGGCCACTGACAGTAAGGTATTAGGAAGATCAGATCTTGGACCACCAAGGGCCTGAAACCTGGTACGTGGCAGCCCTCAATAGACTCGCCATTCAGTGTAGTGCAAAACATGTAAGTCTGCAATATGTGTCTGACTGGATTCAAGGAGAAAAAGGCCTGAGATGCCAGGACTTCAGAGTCCAGTCAAAACCACATTCAGAGCATCCCTGAAAGATCTAGAAGAAAGAGAAGTACTTCTTGTAAGGAAGGACCATGGGGCAGGTGGCAGCGGCTGCCAGGGCATCTGACCGAGAACCTTGATTGACCATCCACAACCTTCCAGTGTAAGAGAGGGAGAAGATGAAGCAATGGCTGATGTTTGAGTTCCTTGAGCTGCTGGTCCAGGGTGGAGTTGGGAGGGGCAAATGAGCCTCTTTCAGGCTAGGTCAGGACTTGCGTGACTTATTAGGACACCTAGCCTCCCAAGCAACTGTTCCTGCCCTGGCCAGATGAACAAAGTCAGGCACTTAGGACTCTGGAACTTTCTATGTTTGCCCACTTTGGGCATCTTACCTAGATTATCCACCACCAGGAAGGAAATAGGGACCATGATTTATCACTTCAACAACGAATGAATGTTGGAGAGTCCTTAGTAAGCCATTACTTGACCTCATAGCTCTAGATCAGAGTTATGTTTCTCTCCATGAAAGGGTTTCAAGGGCTTATCCTGACTCAGGAGTACCTTTTAGAGGAGTTGATTTACAGAAACAATCCCCAATAAAGAACAAGATGTGTCCCCAAAGATGTCTCCTTCAGTGTTATTTATAACAAAAGGAGGGGTAGCCACAGCATCTAGCAGCAGTGAAGTAATCCTCACTGTGTCTGGTGGCTTATGGCTTTCTGCCGAAGAGCTGCCAGGGGGACACGCTCCATACATCAAGCAGGAAGAGGAGGGTAGCATGGTTCTGGTTCAGTGTTGAAATGTGACCCAGTTTGTGAGAGAGAGAGAAATTATCACATTAAAGAGCAGAAGAAAATGTGGTCAGTTGGATATCTGCCCCCCACCCCTGCAAACCCCGGTTCTTTTATATCTCCAAATGTTAGGCACCTATTGCTTTAAAACCCTCTCTAAAGCAGTACCCGCCCCCTCCCCCCAATGGCATTTTGGAAAAGCAGCACCTTGTCAAAAGTACAGTCGGTATTCTCACCTCTTCTTTGAGCAGCGCATTTGAATCCTGGCTCCTTCCCTCTCTTCCTCACTCGTGGTGGGTGAGATGCCATGCGTGTGGCAGTATGCTCCCAGAACTGCTTGGCTCTGAGAGTGCTATCAGTGAAGGAAGGGGAAGCTGTATACCTCAGCTCCTCATACTCCTGGGACCAGGAGCATTTGGACTGGGGCTGACAGCAGCGGCTGCCGGCTCCCCTTCTGCAGGTCGGGAAATGAGGGAAGAGCAGGGACAGAGCTCAGCCAGTGCCCACGGAATCCAGAGGTAGGCCAAGTCAGATCTCAGCACCCCAGAACCGGGAGAACCTCTGTGCCTTGTAGATAGATGCCCAGATAGGGATGATCAGATGGGTGTAGGGATGCGGGTCCAGGATTGGCAAACCCAGCTGCTTTCCTGGCCCTGTCTCTCACTAACTCTGTGATTTGGAGGAAGTCGTCGGACCTCATCATAGTGCCCTATTGCTGTGAAGAGACACCATGACCCAGGCAACTCTTATATTAAACAAACAAACAAACAAACCAGCATTTAACTCACGTCTTGCTTACAGTTTCAGAGGCTCCATCCACTGCTATCATGCCGGAAGCATGGCGGCACACACGGTGCTGGAGCAGTAGGTGAGCACTTTATATTCTGATCCACAGACAGCCAGGCAGGCAGGGAGGGAGGGAGAGAGACAGAGGCAGAGGCAGAGACAGAGACACTGGGCCTGCTGTGGGCTTTTGAAACCTCAATGCCCCACCTTCAGCGACACGCCTCCTTCAACAAGGCCACACCTCCTGATCCTTCCAAGTTTTCCAACTGGAGACCAAGCACACAAATAAATGAGCCGTGGGGATCCTTCCCATTCAAACCACCTCACCATCTCACCCTCCTGCCAAACAGGTAAGTTAGACAGACAAACCAGACCTCAAGGTCATGTCCCTCCCTAAAGAGCTATCATTTCTTGTCTTGTTGCTGTGGCTTTAGCTCCCAGAGCCACTGATTGTGGCTGCCATGCTGATGGAATTAATATTGCTCCCACCAGGGAAGGCAGAGTTTTCTTAGTAGCATTGTAGGGTTGAGAAGACCACATTGTTTTGTTTTTTGCAGGGCCAGGCTGGGCAGCTTCAAGGCCGCCACCCAGGAGATGCTGCAATTGATTCCTTTTCTCCCATGCTTTTCACTGGCAAGCGCTTGATTCTGGGTTCTTTCTTACCATACACCACAGTGTTTCCAGTACAGAGGAAGGTCTCTACCAGGAAGGGACCTGGTACAAGTGTCCAGGCAGAAGATCTGTTTAGGTGGGCATGGCCTTTCATGACAAGCTGATGCAAGAAGCTGGTCTCAGTGGGAGGAGAATCCAGGAGCAGAAACTCTTTTCATGATTTTGCAAGCATGTGCACATATCTGCATGTGTGACTGTATGTGTGCAATTCATTGTGCATATCTGTGCGCCTGCCTATGTCTGTGTATTTGTATACCTATGTCTGAAAGTAGACATCTATGTACCTGTGTGCATGTGCATGCACACATGCCTATATATGCAACATGTGTGTTTCTATGGACACACCAGTGCATGCATGTGCCTCTGTACATCTATGTATATGCATGGCTATATGTGCTTGTGCATATGTACACATGTGCATGCACATGTGGCTGCATGTGTGTGACTGTGGACCAATTAAAACTTTCAGGTTAGAAAGCAGGCTCTGACACGGCTAAGATGCATCTCACCAAAACACAAAATCGCAGTCTTTTAATTTCCTGTCTTAACCAATTTCATTGAGTCATAACTTCTTGTCAGTGTAGGTTCCACAGCTGACACACACTTGGTAAAGTAGTGTAGTGGCAGTTTTTGTTTTTGTTTTTTTAACTCAGTTATGTTATGTAAACAGGTTTTGGTTTTAATCCCAAGTGGGGGATATGGAACTGCTTTTAGTTTATTCACAGCTGATAATTGCCTCCTGCAGCTCAGAGAGGGGCGTGGTCTCTGCCAGCTGGAGATGGTTTAATTCTGAGGAGTCTGAGAGGGTATAAATATGAGAGCTCTGACAGAGAGAGCAAAAAGGATACTTAGAGGGATGCTCTCAGAGAGAGTGGGGGAGGCTTCTGGGTATCCTGACAACTGAGATGGGTGTTTTCGCAAAGAACTCAGTGAGCCTAACCAGCAGGAACTAAGTCTAAAGAGACCCACATCCCTTTCCCTTCTAACCTTCTTTCTCTCTTACCCAGGGCCTGGGTGGTGGTGGTGACCTGTGGAAGGGAGGTGGACGCATTAAGGAACACCAAATAAAACAAAGAGTTAAAAAATAATGCCTACAAAGTTGCAAAATTTTTCCATCATAGTTCTGAAGGACCCAAGTCCAAAGATAGTTCTTGGGGCTGGTGCCCAGGTGTCTGCCCCAGGCTTTGGGCAGAGTCTGCCTGGCCTTTTCAATCCCAGCACTATACTCCCCTACTTCCTTAGCTCTGGCCATTTCCTCCGTCTTCATAGGTGGTTGTGGTATCTAACTTCCGGGGCCATACTGCTTTCTCCTCAGAGATTAATACAATGATTTAGCTGGTTCAACCAAGTGTTGATGCTGCTTGCTCTAAAGTGTTGGCATGAACGGGCACACACACACACACACACACACACACACACACACACACACACACACACACACACACTGATGTCTTTGCTAATTCATTGCTGTCAAGGACTCTTTAAACGTTTTTTTCCAGGAAGAAATAAACTGGATTACAGAATTTATTAACACTCACCCAAAAACTAAGAGTGGGGAAACAGGGAGGCAAGGCTAGCATTGTAATAGCTGACATGTAGAATGACAGTCTCTGTATGTACTTTCCCTACCTTCCCTGGCAACAGGTTCAGGAAGGCCAGGCTTCTTTGCTTTATGGACTGGAGATAGAACCCACTGCAGAGGCTGAAACAACAAAGTCTTCAAAGACTCAAGAGACCAAGCTCTCTGTATCCTCCTAAGATGGGACCCAAGAGCTGGACTCAAAAGTCCAGAGGATGCTGAAAGGAGTGGTGGGTGTTTTGAAGCACAAGGAAGCTCTTTTGGCCACAAGCGGTGAGATCACTGGGTACCAAATACTGCTGGGAAAGCTTGCTTCAGGGTGAACATGAGGAAAACAATCTCTTCATAGTTTTCTGATTCATACAGACAGGCAAACTGTGGGGAGCCATCAGGGCCACCCCACATGTTCTGCAAGTCTGAGTAGGCACAGGTGCCCGTGTCCAGCAGGGTGGGCTTTGACCAGGCGGTGGGGTCTAGTGGCCTCTGGTTGAGGTACACACCTAGGTTGGTTCTCTGGTGGGAGTCCGTAGGGTGGGTATAAAGCAACCACATATCTAAGGCCTCTGGCCCCAAGGTGGGGTTGGGGAAAGAAATCACACTTCCTTGGCAGCCTCTGGGAGGTTCTACAAGCTTACTCACTACCTGGTTGTCCTGGAAATCCAGGCCACCATTAGAACTTTGTGCCTGGACCCTGGCTCCTAGGAAGCTCCTAGCGTTTAGATATACCATACTCTGAGCTCCAGTGCCGACCTCAGCCACTTGGCACTCCAGTGAGTTCTGGGACACAAAGTTGCCTAGCTTCCACATGCGCCCATGGTCACGGCTGATGAAACAGAAGGCAGAGGGGGCAGGCGCCTGCTTAGGATTCAGTTTCCGGTAGGCATAAGCAGGTACCAGCAGGCTCCCAGCTGTGTCTCTCAGCTGCAGACAGTGCCCAGGACCCACAGCAAATGTGGCCCAGTCTTGGTGGGTGTGGCCAATGGTGGTTTCCGTGAGGTCCTGGATGGGGCTCCAGGTCCTCCCATGGTCAGTGCTGATGACACGGCATAGCCGTGTGACATTGACTCCAGTGTGGAGCTGATGGTGTTCTGATACACGCCCAGGGACGGCAATGAAGAAAAGGAAGAGGCTCTTTGTTTGCTTGTCATACAAGGGACATGGGTTCATGGAGCGGTGGCCCTCCAGCTGGGCTTGGCTCAGCACTTCCTCAGCTTGCCACTGCATGTGAGGAGAGGGGAGAAGGAGAAACACAAACTTGAAAACGCTGGTGTCAATGTCAGGAGCTACTCTGAGGGTTCATGGGTAGGCATATCTTAGGGACAGGAGTCAAAGGCCATGCAGGGACTGTGTCACCCACCAACGACCTGCCCCCCACCCCATCCCCAGAGCAGCAAGAGCCAGGCTCCCCTCCCTCTCTCCAGCCTTCCCTTCCCTTTCCCCATTTCCTTCCCTGAAGGCTCCACTACTTCGATTCCCATTAACAGATATTTGTGGAGCACCCACGACCTGCCAGACTCCCCAAGACACAAAAGCAACTCAGGAGCCAGCAGATGGTTCAGCAAGTCGAGGCATTGCCACCAAGCCTGACATCCTGAGTTCAATCTCTAGGGCCAACATGGTGAGATGAGAGAACCGTCTCTCATGCACACACAGACAAGCAAATGTGATTTTAAAAGACATGTTAAGTAACTATGACAGGAACCACGCCTAACACCATGCTTTTTCTTCCTGGCTGGGTCAGCATTCTTAAAAGGCAAAGACTTGGTATGGAGGACAACAGGTTGGTTGATGCAAGACGGAAAACGAGGGTCACCCTGAACCACCTGTTTATGATACTGTCCTAATGAACTCAGAGCTACTGAAAGTCCTACTGAGCTTTCCCACAGCCATTGCTGACATGAATACCACAGCCTCACTGTCTATTCCTGTTCCTCACCAGCTGCCCCAATACAGGACTTTGAGCACAAACACTATTGCTGAAAGACCAAGGATGCCCACTGTGTTGCCTAACCCCTCAATGGCAAAGGAGCATCATTAGCTCCATTTCATATTTTAAAAAGCCAGAGGCCTCAGTAGGGTATCCAAGTTGCCTAAAAGCATCCCTTGGATAAGGAATAGACCCAGGACTTGAATTCAGGTCCATCTGCTTCAAGCGCCGTGACTGTATATGACAAGTAGGCACCAGTCAAAAAGAGATGTTAGTGCCATACTTTGAATAACTAGCATGTACTTGCGGTAAGAGTAATGTTATGAGGAAACACACAATCATCTAACCTCAAGGCTCCAGATTAATTCCCTCAAAGGGTACCGCACCTGTTAAATGACAACTAACTCAGGGCTGGAGAGATGGCTCAGCAGTTAAGAGCCCTGTTTTTTCTTCCAAGGGACCTGAGCTCAATTCCCAGCAACCACATGGTGGCTTGCAACCATCTTTACAAAACTCTGATGCCCTTTACTGGCCTGCAGGTACACATGCAGATAGAGCACTCAACCATAAAATGACAATAAACTCTCCTCCCTTGGCTTTTCAAGGATGCTGGGAAACTCAGCCAGTCATGTGATTATATACATGGTCAGCCAACAAGACTTGCTCCTGGTGAACCCAAGTGATGTCTGGGTTGAACACTGGGATTCTTTTGCCCCTCTGTCCCTGCATAGGTTTCTAGGTCTCTCCCAGGGTTCCTGGGTTCCAAGTGCATGTCAGCCATCAAGGGATGGACTTACCCTGTATTCGGTGAGATCTACACCTGGTTCTACTCCCCCCTCAGCACCACATGGGTGTGTGTCGAGCCATCCCAGCTGGAGCCACTACAGCCGGGCCCTGCCTTACCTGGACCTGGTGGGTGGCTGCATTGTAGCTTCCTCTTCGTAGGACAATCACCTCCGCATGTTCATCCTTCTTGCTCGCCCGCTTTTCTGCAAAGGCCAGCAGGGTCTTCGGCTTCTTCAGGTAGAGCAGAGCGGGGATTCTATAAACATAGTTTCTTGTATGGAACAGCGTCTCCTTCTGCAGAACAGGGCAGGTCGCCATGGGGCTGAGGTCTGGGCAGGAAGAGAACACACACTGCCATCACACATGAACCAAGGGCCAGAGTCATCCAATACAGGTGGCGCTCATCCGACTGGCAAACCGAGTCCTGTCTGGGTGGCCTGTCCTCGAAAAGATTCCGTCTCCTTTCCCATATCCCCAAACCTCATTTGCTGGTTGTGCTGTGGCATTGGCAGTACACCATCTAAGAAGAGGAAAAGTGTGTTTTTTATTCAGTTCCTGCCATAAGTCAAACCGTTCCCTTCACAACAGATTTATGAAAACTTCAGTTCTAACCCTGAGGAGAGGAGCTTGCTGAGTGGCACTCTGCAGCCACCCAACTGCCAGGCAATGACACGCAGGAGCTTTTTATAACTCCAGAGCCCTAGAAAGCTGTTCCAGAGGGAGGGGGGGAATGCCTCCGTTCCCCAGGCTCTGCTTCCCCAGCTGCCTGCTGTGGATAAACCAGCTGCCCTCTCTGTGTGGGTGCCACCCCGAGGCAGTCAGGGGATGGCCGTGGGTCTGGAGAGATAGGATCTACCTACACATGTGGCTGGGAGGAACCCTAGAGGTGTGAGACACCGAACAATGATGATAATAAGCATTTGCTGAAAAGATCAGGGAAGGCAAAGGGGGTAGCTTGGTGATTATGACAAAGTTGACAGAGCTCCTGGAAGAACCAGTTGCCAACGGTCACCCTGAACAAAGGCTGTATTTGATGACCTACCTACCCAGAACATAAGAATGGATGGATCCCATTCACTGACTTGGAGTGAGACCCTCGGGGTCTGTTGAGCCAACTCTGAGTCTGAATCTCACCCATCCACCCCCAACCGCCCTCCTGTCCCAGGTGCCTTCTCTCTGTCTAACTGGCTGACAGTAATGACTTCAGAAACCCCTGTCAAATTGCTACCAAGGGAGCCACCAGCATTCTATGAAGTCTTACCCATATCTTAACCTTTGGGTTAATATATATTATATTACGTAATATATCATTCATTTAAAACTCATTAAAAAATTTTTTTTGATAGGTATAGTCTGCTGTCCTATTGTTCAGGTCGCAATGAGTGTTATTGGGACAATGCAGCAGAATAAAATTTAGAAAGGCAGATGCTAGCTAAAGAAAAAAAAATTCAATGGGTGGAGACAAATCTTTGCTCGAAAATGAAGACTTGAAGGTTTGGTGGCTCATGGCTGCAGTTCGTCACATGAGAAGTGGAGCAGGAAGAGTGTTTGGAACTCAAAGCCAGCCTGGGCTACAGGGAAACAGTCACAAAGAACAGAAAACGAAAAGAGTGAACAAAACAAAATCTAGGCCTGTAAACTGAAATCTTGCTCCACGGACGTAACTGTCATAAAATTTAATAGGAAAGAGTTGAATACAATTAAAAGAAAGGAAAAAAATATCAAGGAGAAAGATGCTGTTTCAGTATCTTAGAAATTTGATCAAAGGGCTGAAAAACTGGTCCTTAATAAAAATTCTGCATTAGCCATTCAGATATAAGTGTTGATTTTTAGGATGTCCTAGGGCCAAACTTTTTTCATTCCAATGAGCTGGCCTTGGGTATATAATGTGGGAGGTAAGCCAAGAGCACCCACAAAGAAGCTTAAGGGCGGGAAGGGAGTCCAAGGTGTCATCAGGAGGAACCAGAAAAGGACCATGAGCTAGTCCGTGGGGTTCAAAGTGGGAAATGTGACTTTAGAGCCACAATCAAGGGTTGAGAACAAAACCCAAGAGAGGGACAGATAGGCTTAGCATGGTGATGTGACAAGAGCTAGTGGCTCATGGTTTAGAGGGAGGAGAAGATGGGATTTAGGAGAGGGATGGAAGCCTCTGGCCAGAACTAGTGATCACATCTCCTGGGTGGTCCACCCTATAGAGATAGACCACTCTCCGTTTTCAAAAGGGATGCATAATATCACATAATATGCAATTCAGCTTCTCAAAGAGCCATTCGGTGATTCAAAGCATCATCCTAAGGCTGTGCAAGCACCACTGTTTACGTCCAGGTTGTTTTCGTTGTCACAAAATTAATTTTGTAACTGTGAGCAGTTCTTCAGCTCCATCCCAACCCCAGGAAACCACCAGTCTACTCTCTATCTCTGGCTTTGCCTGTGGTATTCATCTTATACATGGTCCCTGTGTCTGGTTTCTTTCTCTTAATATGTTGTTCCTAAGATTCACTCATGTTGTGGCATGCATCAGAACTTATTTTAATTAATAATTTATTTATTTATTTATTTATTTACTTGCTTACTTATTAGTTTGAGTGAGGGTCTCTTATATGTAGCCCAGGCTGGCCTGAAACTCAGTTATGTAACCAAGAATGACTTTAAACTCAAGTCTCCACCACCCGAGCACTAAGATTACAGGTTCATTCAACCACCTCTGGTTTATGTCATGCTGGACATCTGGACAGTCTGGGAGATCAAACACAAGGCTTCGGCATTCTGAGAGAACACTAGACCACTGATTGACTTCTGAGTCTTTTCCACAACAACTTTACTACGTCCGTCTTTTTCCTGGGTGTGAATGGAGTCACAACCTCCTGCCATCACCAGCACTTGTTATTATGTCTTTTCAAGTCTATAGTAAAATAACAAATTATAAATAAATAATGAAGTTCTGATGCATGCCACAACATGAATGAATCTTAGAAGATGGGGCCAGGGAGAGAAAGCCAGATACAGGGACCATCTTAGTGGCTGCGCAGGAATACCTCAGTGTAGGTCTAGGTTGTGTTCCATGTTCCATGGTAATTAATGATGTTGAGCATCTTTGCATGGCCTTATTGGCTACAAGAGTTAGACTTTAGCCTATAGGCAAGTAGAACGTTTCTGGGATTTTCAAGCAGGTGACCTATGCAATCTAGTCAGTTCTAAGGAAGTTCTTTCCTCAGTTTCAGAGAGAGAAAATAGATGAGCCTGCTGCAGCTTTCCATGAGAGACTGGATACAAATCTGGATGAAACAAACAACCGTGACCAAAGTGATGGTGGTGGTGTCTCCCAGAGACTGGAGCAGCAGAAGTGATGTGATCAGGAATATGTGCTGGTCAGTTTTTGCCAACATGATGCAAACTAGAGTCACCTGGGAAGAGGAGACCTCAGCTGAGGAACTGTCTTCATTATGTTGGCCCGTGGGCATGTCTGTGGGGGCATTTTCTTGATCATTGTTAGATGTGGGAGGGCCTGACCCTCTCTAGAGGTGGTTCTACTCCTGGGCAGGTGGCCTGAGTTGTATAAGAAACCAGGCTGAGCAAAGACATGGAGGCAAGCCAGTGAGCTGTGTTTCTCCAGGGCATCTGTTTCGGGTCCTGCCTTGAGGTCCTGCCTTGACTTCTCTCTGTGACAGATTCTAATGGGGAAGTGTAAGCCGAGTAAACCCTTTCCTCCCTGGCTTGCCTTTGGTCATAGTGTTTACTGCAACAACAGAAAGCAAACGAGGATAGGCCTGGTCAGCACTTATGTGGGAAGCCGGGTCCCTGTTTCCACAGTGCCCATGGTTGCTTTCTAGAATCCTCTTTTAGTCTCTAGCTTCCTTGAGGATGGCAACAAATGCAGTCATTCCCATTACAAGGTCTACTCCATGGTATGGAGTGGGAATAAAATGGGCCAAGAAGCCTGCTCTGATGGAATAGAATGATCGGGATGAAAAGGTCAATATTATTGGCAATATCTATACGGAGCTTGTCATGGCCAAGGTCTGGCTGAGCATTTGACAGTGATTACTTTATTCAACCCACAGACACTCTGCCCTCTGCAAGCCCATGAGTCTCAGAGTGATGTCCTTTGTGGAAAGACAAGGGAATGAGGCAACAACACAACAGTAGACCCCTGCTAATCCTAGTAGTCTTTCTAAGCAGTCAACCCCTGTATAGTAGAGACAAGACTGAGCCCAGGAGTGGGGAAGGTCAAGGAAAAAAGACTTTAAGGTCAACAAGAAGAGTCTCACCCACTCCCTCAGCACAAACTGACATAGCCACTAACAACTTATAAAAATACAATAATAATAATAATGATGATGATAATAATAATAATAATAATAATAATAATAATAATAATAATATCAAATATCCAGATAGTTATTTAAAAATGCTTTGTGTTCTCTAAGTACCCACTATTTTCTAGAAATCCTAGTCAATTGTATTTGAAAATTTAAAAACTTACAAATATTTATTCATCATTTAATCCTCCTGATTCCCCCCCACCCCCACCCCCTTCACCCCCCGCCCGATGTGGTAGACATCTGTACTATGGTCACCAATGCTTAAGTGGCTGAGCTGAGTGCAAATGGCACTTACAAACTCCATCCTCTGCACTTGAACAAGTCTCCAGTGCCCTCTGGGGCACCTTAGCACAGCCCTGCCTCCAAACAGTGGCAGCTGCTTCCAGCTGATGCAATGGGAACAGAACTGAGTCAAGAGTCAAAAACTTAGATTCTGAAGCTGCGGAGATGGCCCAGTCACTGAAAGGCTTGCCCTGAGGCATGAGGACCTGCATTCCTATCATAAGAACTGGAGTAAAAAACTAGGCTTGACAAGGTGTGTGCTTTTGCAATCCCTGGGAAGGCAAGGGCAGGCAGATTCCCTGGGACTCCCTGACGAGCCAAGCCTAGTCCAAGTATGAGTTCCCAGTAAAGGGAGAGACCCTGAAGAATGACACCCAAGGTTGACCTCTGGCCTCCACACTCACCCACCCTACCCCCATACACCGAACTCAGATGTTTCTAAAGGATTGTTCACTGTTGGGCAAAAGTTTCTCTTTCCTCATAGCAAGCAGTAGGCTGAGCGAGGCAGCCACAGAGGCCCCTTCCATCAGTGGTGGATGAGCCTGGATGGAACCAGGAGAGGCTGGAGGGTAGACGGGGCCTCTGTATAAGCCAAACTTACTACAGTAGACCAGCAATGAGACAGGTGACATCATGTGACAAATTGTCAGGAGATCAGAAAGGACTATAAAACAACTTCATCTGAAGCCTCCCTAAGGCTACCCAAGGCTGACTGACCCTGCTGTGGCCTTGAGGCCATCAAGCCCAGAATATCTTCATGAGGGAGCTCACGTCTCACATGGACCCAGGAAAGTAGTCGCTGGTGTTGTCACAGCAGAGAGGAAATTGAAAAGTGGGTCAGGAAGGTGGCAGGTAGGTGGCTCTCCATGAGTAAACAGCTTCAGGTAGTAGAAGCAGGTGGCTCTGAGCCACATCTGCCAGATTCTACAACCCACACACCCCAGAGATACTCAGCCCAGTGTCCCTCTGCCTCCTCTTAAATTCATGCCCAGCACATACCTTGCAAAGCCAGAGATCTCATGGCTGGTTCACTTGTTCTCTTTAAGGACATGCTTGATAATTAACAAACTGGCACCTTCTGTGTACCCTGGGACACAAGCAACCAGGCCATTTTTGCCCCCTAAGACTCCCAAGATCAAATGTCAGTAATTATGGAGGAGGATAAACAGGTCTCTCTATGTTGCTTTCCACAGAAATGACTTTGTTCTGAGTTAGTTGTTTAGGAAGCATGAGTTATTTATTTTTTTATTTTAATCTGGGTGGACATTGCCTGTCCATCCAGCCCCTGGAATGGTGCCTTTTCTCCAAGGATTAACAGTTATCTACTCAAGGAAAGTGACAGCATCAGGAACTCAGCCTTGTGCAGGGCCACCAACCCAAAGCGTGCCCAGCCTCTCCTCCAAGAAAAACCATCTCCAGCCAGTACGACAGCTCCACTTTGACCCAGTGTTTGGTGGGATTCGAACCCTAAACTGATGGGGGCCTTGAATCACACTGAACTGACACACTGAGCTCTCTCTTAAGAAGTTTACAGCACAGCCACTCAAGAGTAGAATCAGCTGCTCTGATGCTGATCTGAGTCCCTTTCCCCAACCTCTTCCTCTCCTACGTGTCCTTTAGGTTTCCAAGAGCCTATGAAGGTGTGTGTTCTACCAGCAGGGGCCGTGATACTATGAAACCAGTGTGCTCTTTAAATTGCTCTCCCTGGAAGCTTTCCCCCACACCACCACCTTGCGATGCCATGGCAGCAACAACTCCTATTTATGTCAACAGAGGGGCGTGTGGGTCAATGCAGAGATAAGCCGTACCTCCAGAAGTATGTGCCTTGCAGGATCCAGGGAGATCTGGGTGTGCGAGAGGGGAAAGGCAGAAGGACTCTGGTTTCTAGAAGGTCTCTGTGGCTCCTGTAGTTCCCTGGTCTTTAACTCCAGTCTCAACCCCTCAGGTCATGCCTATATACACCCAAAGGAAGCTTCCTATTTGCCTCCCACTCATCTGACAAAGCACACTTGAGGGACAAAGTCATCATCCAGGCCCAACCCTGGCCTAATTAGCATGCTGCCCTCTCATTAGTCTGGAAGAAGTCTGACAGCTCCCAGCCTAGTCAGTCCTGAGGCAGTGATGACCTTGGGCAGCGTGAGTCAAGTTGTCTCTTACAAATTGAGCAACCTGTGCTCAGTGGGAGCAGACTTCCTGGGGTTTGGAAAAGTGTAATGTTCCTGAGGAAGAGCAGGTTAGAGTCATCACATAGAGCTCTGGCTGCCCTCAGCCAAATGACCCTGAATGATGAATGACTCAGAATCAGGATGGAGTCTGCTACGTGAAACCCTGACAATAACACTGCATCAGCCCGATGGCCCCCAAGCAGGCCCCATTTTCTTAATGAGCATCTTCTTGCATGATAAACACCGTGACCAAACGCCAATGTGGAGAGGAAAGGGTTTACTTCATCTAAGAACTCTCCGGCCACTCTATCAGTAAAGGAAGTCAGGGCAGGAATTCAAGGCAGGCACCTGGAAGCAGGAAGTGAAGTAGAAGCCATGGCGGGATGCTGCTTACTGGCTTGCTCCTGGTAGCTTGCTCACTTTGCTTTCTCCTACGACCACCTGCCCAGGGATCGTACCACCCACAGTGAACAGGACCCTCCTACATTAATCATTAATCAAGAAAATGCCCCAGAGGCTTACCCACAGGCCAATCTGATTAGAGCATTTTCTCAATTGAGGTTTCTCTTCTCAGATGATGCTAGCTTGTGTCAAGTTGACAAATAAATAAATAAATAGATAAATAAATAGATAAATAAATAAGTAAATAAAATTGAAAAACCAACTGGGTATAAGTGATGGGATAACAATTGAGATGTAATCTGAATAAATTAATAAAAAAAGAAAGAAAGAAAGAAAGAAAGAAAGAAAGAAAGAAAACCCAACTGGGACACAAGGACATCTGATAGTAGTTAGTAAAGACTCTTTCAGAGCATGAAGGCTAGCTCAAGCTCACACAGAAAATACTGCAAGAGCAACTATCTTGTCCAACCTCAAACAGAGGCCACCTTTCTTATTATTCCTTGTAGCCAGGAATTACTTCAAAATAACTTACATAAACCTCATTTTTACCTTAAAAATTTTCCCTATTTCCCTTCAAACACGCCCACACATGTTCTCATGGCCATGTCAATTCCCAAATATATCTCGTCCCCCTCACCCCACCCCACCCTTGCTCAACAGCTACCTACAAAGAATAAAGATCTTGCATGCTTTACTTGGTCTAAACTGGAGTCCTTCCTCACATACCATTGGTGTCTCCACTCACTGATGGACAGATGGCTGTTACTTATGAGGATTGGACCAGATAACCCATCTGACCTTTAACCTAGCAGTCAGTAGGTTAGCAATCCAGTAGACGTCAGCCCTTGGAGATGAACTCTTATCTTCTGGGCCCACCATGTCCAAAGCTCACTCTATAACCCTTCCCAGAAGAACAAGTTACTTGGGGCACACAGCCAAAAGCATGCACCTCCTTATTCCAGTCCTCTGCAGGACATGGATGGGCTGAACACAGAACACACCGAAAGGCAGCTCAAGACCAAGTTGGATTCAAATAATATTTCCTGTCCTTGTATTGACAGAAGAAAGAGAAAGCGTTCCTTCTTTTACTTCCTTTCCTATACTGGACAACCTTTCACAATATCTTTCCATTGGCCACCTAGGTTGAGAATGTTCCCTAGTTCAGGGCTTAGCTCACAGGGCTTAGCTTTTTACTTCCTGGGTCGTGTGCCTCACCTGCCTGCCTCGCTGGTCAGAGTGGTCCCCTTCTGGCCTCTCCTGGGGCCTCTTGCTCCGGTCTTTGCCTCTCTCTCACCAGTTCTGAAAGACAGTCAAGTCCATGTGGACTTGGGATTGCTCTTTGGGGTCTCCATTGTCTTAGTCGGTGTTCCATTGCTGTGAAGGGACACCATGACCAAGACAACTCTTTTAAAGGAAAGCACTCATTTCATTGGGGTTGGCTTACAGTTTCAGAGGCTTAGTCCATTATCATCATGGCGGGGAGCATGGATACGCAGGCAGACATGGTACTGAAGCAGTAACTGAAAGTTCTACATCTGCATCTACAAGCAGCAGGAAAAGATAGTCCTGGGGCCTGGCTTGAAACCCTCAAGCCACCTCCCCAACCCCACCCCCTCCCACCCCCCAACCCGTGACACACTTTCTCCTAATCTCTCTCAAGTGGTGCCACTCCCTGACCAAGTATTTAAATATATGAGCCTGATGGGGACCATTCACATTCAAACCCTCACATCCACCCACAGGCCAGCCCACATGAAGGGCCCCAATAAACGTCCTCCTCAGACCTACATGGACAGGTGAGGTGATGTTCTTGAAGTCAGCGCTTTGATCCCTTGTTTCCCCACCAGCTGACTGATGCATCCCTGAAGAGTTGTTTCAAGGTGCATTAAGTACAAGAGACCAAGGAAATGGTGGAACATGGGGGCTCACATCTGGAATCCTAGCACTTGGGAGGCTGAGGCAAGAGCATCCTCACTAGAGGCCAGCCTGAGTTACAGAAGGAGTTCTGGGCCAGCTTGGGTTAAAGAATGAGACTCCACTTCAGAAAAGCCACAGGGAGGTGGGGCTGGGGGAAGGTTAACATTCTGTTTAAATGCTGTATGATGCAAGATAGTAGAGTACAAGGTAGCAAACAGAGCCCCACTTTGGTGAGTTTACTAAATGCTGGAAACTCTGTTAAAACAAAACAAAACTAAACTAAATGTATATTGCTACATTCTCAAAACTTAGCATGGTGCCACAAATGAAACACAGTAAATACCTTTTAAGTGTAGACCTTTAAATTTTAACATTTATTTACCTCTCTGTTTTTCAAGACAGAGTATTGCATGTAGCCCAGGCTGGCCTGGAGCCTGCTATGTATCCCAGACTGGTTGCACATTCACAGTTCTGCCTTTGCTTCCTAGCCTAGGCACTGCCATTACAGGCATGCACGACCTGCCCCACCTGGGTTTATAATAAGTAAATAAGCACCATCGGTGATCAGTTTAACTAATGACATTACAGATGACGTTCATGTATGTTCTTGTACTCCTCCATGTACATACCAATTTTATTGTTATATTGTGCGACAGAAGAATAAAGACATCAAGATGAACGTATGAAGGAAGCCAGCTGACATAAGACTTCATAAGCAGAGGCCTGTGCTCACCCAAACACCTAAATGGCCACAGGTAGAGACCAGGAAAGACAGCGGTGCCCACATGGCTGCTTGGGGTTCACATGCACTACACCCCAGACTTTCTTGCTCTGCTGGCATAGGGAGCACTTTCCCTATGGAAGCCACATGTAGCAAATGCAACATGCTGAGAAATGCCTACAGTATACAAAAATGGCAGGTGCTGCGTAAATACTTACAAAGGGCTATGGGGCTACGCGGCTCTTGACCCTGTTCCCTGACCTACTCCCATTCTTACAAATGTCTTTCTCTTTTTTAATAAACTATTTTTTTGTTACCTACCATGTGTCCTTAGTGCAATTCCTTGTCCTGGGACATGAGCACCTGGAAAGGTCAGTGGGTGCCTTCCCAACACCCCTTTCACTTTCTGGGGGCAAGCTCCGTGAGAGGCTGCTAGTGTGGGGGTACCTCTCCTTTTTCCTTCTGCCTTTCCTTCCCTTGGCTTCTGTTGCCAGGAGTGGGTTCCTCCTGCCCTAGGGATCTTACCCAAGCTTATTCAGAGGCAAACAAGATTATGCAAGTGCTGGCAGCCGCCAAGCCTTCAGAACTAAAAGGCACCTGCCTGGGGGCTGAGGATGGTCTCCCCGTAGGCTTGCACAGACAGGACCCATAGCAACCCAGTGCTGAGTCCGAATGGCACATCATGAGCTGAGGCCCGTGCTCACCCAAACACCTAAATGGCCACAGGTAGAGACCAGGAAAGATAGCGGCGCCCACGTGGCTGTTGGGGTCCACATGCACCACACCCCAGACTTTGCTGCTCTGCTGGCATTCTCTCTTACAACCCTGTCTTCTCTTTTTCCATAATTCCGTCCTTCTTTTTACCTTCGCAGCAGCTGCCCACAGGCAGGATGGCTGGAATGACAAGACTCAGACAGCTGCAGCTCTGAGCTTGGCCACTGGCACCACAAATGCTGACTTGGTGGCTCACAGGGTCCTAATGCCCTTCCGTATTGCAGGCTGCCAGGAGGAGGGGAGGGGCGCAAGCCATTCCTAATTTTCTATGCTCCTCACTTTCTATCAGTATATATCAGCTGTGATATATTCTCCACTGCCTCATTATACCTTAAGTCCTCTCACGTCCTCTCTGTTCATCTACTGTAGACAGACCTGTCCCTGGGAGTGTGGAGATAATTCCCCAAGTGATAAGACAGTCCAGTCCCTTTGAGTTTATAATCCAGAATGGGGGAGGGAAAAGCCACTTGTTCTCACTTTTAGCCGCAGGAGCCGGCTCCTTTTCTGGGTCTATCTGCCGAACAGCTTGGACTATTTTTAGAGCTCTTAAGGAGACAGATCTTATTCCATTGATGTAAGAAAAATAACCTCTGACATGAACTTGGTCCTGGGAGAAGGTCAACATAGGCAATTGGTTTAAAGCCCAGACATGGTAACTGCAGAAGAGCTGAGCATATAAAGCAGCCATTGCACTTCTCCTGCGACTGTGCTCAAAATTTCAGACCAAATCCCATCTATTCAATCACTTGAAGTAGTACATGAAAAGGCTTCATGTTTAACAATCTTTAATTCGAATGCAAAAGTTCAGTACAAGCCATTTATGGGAGTTGACCAATTTTTATACCATTCTTTTTAACATAGTACTAAGCCCGGAGAGAGCGTTGCTTAGGTTACAGAAGTACAAATACCCGTTCCTCCCACTGTAAGCTTGGGGATGTTTTGATGATGTCAGTTGGTTGTCAACTTCATTGAATTTCCTTTCATTAGAATAAGAGACTTTTCTGACTTGATAATAAAGTAGACTGTTTACTGTTGTCTTAAAAAAAAAAAGGTTGAGTCTCAAAATGTTCAAGGGATGTCAAAGGAGGGGTTCATAACTGGCCAAAAGTCTGAGAGTAAGTGACAGCTGAGTGTTTAATCATAAGTGGGACATCTACGTGACTCTCTCCAAGGTCCAAGAAACATTGTGGAAGAGGAGGTAGAAAGACTGTAGGAGCCCCTCCCCCAAGGATAAGGGAGGGAGGGAGGGAGGGAGGGAGGGAGAAAAAGAGAAGAAAAGGAGAGGGGACTTGAGGGGAGGAGAGGGACTGGGTGGGGAGGAAGGCGAGAGCAGTCGTGGGGGGGGATGGGAGAAACAGGGTGTGTGGACTCACAGTGTATTATATACAAATATGCTGTTGTAAATGTTCTAAAATTAAATTAGGGCCTGGAGAGATGGTTCCATGCTTGGGATTCCAGCACTTGCATGGAGCTGCTTACAGCTGCCTACAACTCTAGCTTGGAGAACGCAGTGTTGTCTCTGGGCTCTGAGGGCACCGCATTCATGTGCACAAACCTTGCATTTTAAGCCTTTAGATAAGTGTCTTCTAGCGTGCGTGGCAACTCCAAACCAAGCTCCTTATGATGAAGGGATCCAGCCAACTTCTGCTACAGGGAATCGAACGCCTCCTCATCTCCAAGCAATAGATAAAGCAGGAAGAGAGGCTTAGAGTCTCTCCTGGACAGGGATTCTGTCCCTTATCAGCATTGAGGAAGTTACAGAAGATTGACTGGCCGTCACCTGTCTTGTCCCAGTCCCCAAAGCCTTCCAGGACCACAGCTCTTAGGAGGGCAGTTCTGGAAGTGGGATAGAGATGGGGAGAGAGCGGCATCAAGACTAACACGAAGAAGCCAGTCTTCTTCTGGAGAACTTACCTAAGCCACAGAGCACACACAGAACACGCTGAGAGGAGCATATAGTGCACAAAAGCGACAGAAGGTGGGTGCTATGGAAACGGCCCATCAAGGGTCATGAGACTCCTTCCTTGCCTAGTGCTTCTGGGCTCTCTCCCCAGCACCTGAGTCTATTCTCAGTCCCAGGAGTGTCTTTCTCTTTCTGAATAAACTGCCTCTGTTTCTGCTACTTTCCTTTGTTTCCCTGGCACTGTTCCTCATCCTGGGATACAAGGACCTGAAAACTTCACTGTACCCTCCCCACCCTGGCTCTGGCCAGCCACTCTAGTGAAGCGAGTGAGCTCCAAGATAATGAGAGGCAAACATGGTGTCCTACCCTTTTAATCCTAAAACTCAGGAGACAGAGGCAGGAGGTTCTCTGTGAGCTCATGGCCTGCCTGGTCTACATGGTAAGTACAGTATAGCCAGCACTATGTAAATACACAGAGAGATCATGTTCCACAAAACCAATAATAGTAATAATAATAATAATAATAATAATAATGTAGAAGAAGAAGAATGAGGAGGAGAGGAGAAGGAGGAGGAGGAAGAAGAGAAGAAGGAAGAAAAGAAAGAAGAGGAAGAAGAGGAAGTGAGGAAGGTGGATAGCATTTGAATAACAACAGAGGAAGTTGACCTCTGGCCTCCATATGCACACATGTGCTCGCACGGACATGCACACGGACATGCAAGTGCATTTAAATTAAAGCACGGCTTAAAAGTACTTGCTGACTCTAACATAGCTGAATCACCAAGTGGAAAAATAACAAACTTACACACATGGGCTTGAATCTACATGCAAATTTGACTTATATTTAGGTCCAAAAGAGCAATAGATTAAGTATTCAAGAACATTCAGGACATGGTTCTTTTTTGAGACATCTACATCCACATTCTCGGTGTGCCTTACTTTCTTTCTCAATGCCTTTCTCTCTCTTAACTCTTGTGCTTCAACTCTATATTAAAAATCTCGTAATAGAAACTCCAAATTTGCTTAAACAAAATTTCGCTAAACACATTCAGTGTAGCCAGCAGCACACTCCCAGGGAATGAAGGAGCAGGAATTGTGACAGGTGAGGTCTCAGAGTTGCCTGTTCTGTGAGCTAGCAAAGGCAGGGAGAGCAGCAGGGCAGAGTGCCAAGGGTCACTGAGGAAGAAAGTGGGGGAGGGGTGTTAAGCGGCGTCAGGACCATCTCAGCAGAGAGCTTTCTGGAAGGGAGGGAGGAAGCGTGGTAAGCCTCATGATAGCAGGACGGTGCTCAGCTCGCTGAGGTCCTGACAGATGGAATCTCTTAGTTCTTTGAAGTCATTTGGGATTTCCCCCTCCATCTCTGGTGTCCTGCCGCTGTGTTTTGGGTTGAATGTGAGTTCAGGTGCGAGTTCCTCCTCTGAAGTGGTATAGGACTAGCACACTTTGCAAACTCGGAACTTGCCTCTTTTTTTCAGCTCTGAAAACTCCTCATTATTTCCTTGAACTCTCCCTGTCTTCCACTTTCGGTGCTCTCTTTCACAACAACCTGGTAAATGGCTCCTGCATTTTCATGATTTATTCTGTGGCTGGTTTTAAACATTTTTCTTTTTCTCTGCCTCATTTTACCTTCTGATGCCTCACTCAAGGCTTATCTTAAGCCTATTTCACAAATCACTAAATCAAAAATTGTGTCTAAAATAAACAAACAAGTAAACAAGTTGGGTCTAGTTCAATTATTTTTCTTTTTCTTTTTCTTTTTTAAAGATCTATTTACTTTATTTATTGCATATGAGTGCTTTATCTGCAGAAGAGGGTATCAGATCACATTATAGATGGTTGTGAGCCACCATGTGGTTGCTGGGAATTGAACTCAGGACCTCTGGAAGAGCAGGTGGCGCTCTTAACCACTGAGTCATCTCTCTGCCCCCTAGTTCAATTTTTTTAAAGATAGGGTCTCACTGCATAGCTCTGGGGGCTTGGAGCTTGCTATGTAGACCAGAGTGTCCTGGAACTCACAGAGCTCTGCTTGCCTTGGCCTCTTGAGTATTGGGGTTGAAGATGTGCACCACCATTCCCAGCTAGCTAGGATTTTAAAAAACATTTTCAGTCCTAAAATGTCTCCTTTGTTCACTGAATCTGCTTTTAAAAATCAATCAATCAATAGGGGTTGGGGATTTAGCTCAGTGGTAGAGCGCTTGCCTAGCAAGCGCAAGGCCCTGGGTTCGGTTCTCAGCTCTGAAAAATAAATAAATAAATAAATAAATTTCAAAAGATGTGTAATTGTTCAAGGGATTACACCCGCCCCAAAGCAAGCTACATAAAGGCAACTCTTTTGGAACCGCCAAGGCTTTCTTGGCTCTTGTTCTTTCTTGGCCATTGGCTACTTTTGCAGAGACATTATTCTTTAATCTTGTAAAAATCTGCATCCTCTATGATGTAGGACATTTTCAAACTAAAGTTGACAGGGAATCCAGCCAACTCCTACAACAAGGAATCCAAAACCCGGTCTCTGGCAAATAAATAGAGTAGAGAGAGTCTTGAGTTGTGTGGTCCCTCCTAGGTGGGAACTCTGTCGCTTGTCATCATGGGAAAAGGTAAAGAAGACTAGATGACCATTGCCCTTCTGCCCCAGAGTCATTTCTGGAGCCACAGAAATGCCCCATTCTTGTTTTATAGGTTTCCCTCCTTTATTTCTTTAAATATTTTATGCTTACTTTTTTCATTTTATTATTTTATGTGTAGAAGTGTTCACTTGCATGTATATATGCACACCACGTGTGTGCCTGGTACTTGCAGAGAGCAGAAGAGGACATCAGATCCACTGGAAATAGAGTTACAGGTAATCGTGAACTGCTATGTGAGTACTGGGACTCAAACCCAGGTCTTCTAGAAGAACAACTTGTGTTCTTAACAACTGACTCACTGTCGCAGCCCTGTGCTTATTTGTATATGAATAAATGTGTTTAATTCTAACAGCAACCCTATATGACACAGATATTGTTTACCACATACGTTTTTACAAAAAAAAAAAAAAAAAAAAAAGAAAGAAAGGAAGAAAGAAAGAAACAGAGCAGTTAGACAAACGTCACACCGTCAGAAATCTATAGAAGTGGACTCAAAAGTAAAAAACAGAGGAGCTTGGATCACCATGGGCTGAACTGAGTAACTCAACAATTCCTAAGTGGGTGTCCTATAAGCTCACTTGTAGTACCTCAGAGTGTAACTATATTTGGAGATAGGTTCGTGAAAGAGAAAAGTAAAATAAGGTACAGGCTGGGCTCTGGCTGATGCTTTTGGGCACACATATGTAAATGTAACTTTTATTCACCAAATGTAATTGTCGTCTCGGAAGCTTACTCCTGAATACACTCACCCTTTCGAGCTCTTTCTGAACTCTGGCTGGCTGGTTCAACTCAGCTGTTCTGGTTCAAGTCTCCAAGCTGACTGATTCAAACTGGCTTCTCTCAGCTTCTGACTGAATTGCTCTGTTTGGCTTCATACTAACTCTGGAAATATGTTTTAATCTTCGGGCTCATTCTGTCATCACTTGTATCTTGTAGTCCCTCTACAACCTGTCTCGGTACAACTGTCCCAGTAAAACTGTCTCTGAACTCCATGAACTGAGCTGCACTGAACTGAACTTCACAGCACTCACTCCCAATGCCTGCTCAATTCAACTCCACTGCACTGAACTGACTGAACTACTGTACTAGCTTCTCTCCTGATCTCTCTACTGTACTCTACTCTGCTGTGTTGTCTTCTCTGTCTCTCTCTCCCTCCCATGCCCTACTCTATTGTCTTGAATCTACTGCACTGCTTTTAAGTAGCTTCTCTTTCCTGTCTGTTCTCCTGAGCGTTGGGTGTATCCTATCTCTGACTCACTCTGTCAAATCTTTCTCTGATTTGTCACTTTGTCTGCCCCTCAGGTAGACATCACTTTCAAACACAGCTGCTTCCTCCTACAGGATAACAGTACCTACATCATTTTGGATTAAAGGCGTGTACTAAGAGCCTATCTATATTTCAGCCAGATTGTTCTGTAATCCAGAGCGTGCCTGCCTTCCAGCTGGATCACAGAGACCTAGAAGGTCTTTGGATATGATCTCTTGCCAGAGAAGCCATGTTGCTGGATTAAAATTCCTCTGCACACAGAGAGAATAAAATCCTACAAAGACATAGAAAATACAGCCATTCACAAGTCAAGAACTAAGTTTAGACTTCAAAAGACACCAACTGCAGAAGCAACCAAACCTATGGGATCCTTATCTTGGACTTGAGCCTCTATGACTATAAAACCATAACTTTCTATTAAGGCTACTAACCTGTGACACTCTATTATGGTAACCCCAGTAGAGCACCAACTGCCTTCTCCAGTCAGCTCATGTATTTAGGCATGTCCAGCTTGCTCAGTTATTATTATCTAATGGGAAAAAAGAAAATATAAAATTTCCATACTCTGGAATCACATCAGGGGTAAAAATTTCATACATCTGCTCTTAGGATTTGCATTTTCTGTTCTTCTATTGTTTCTATTTCCCCAATTGTCACCACCCATGGTAGGCTGCCTCATGTGTTCTACAGTTTCCATGTGTTGGCTCATCTTCACTGGGGATCATCTTTCAGGTGCGATGACTTGTTCTTGCTGGTGTTCTGGTTACAGAGGCCTCCCTGCAGTTGCCTCTTCCTAATTTTAAGGGTTCAGAGACTCTCACATTTCTTTCTCAGTCCCCATGTTGGGATTTCTGGTTATCATGAGTAGTTACGAGTTAGACCCCATCTGCAGCTCCAGGGCGCGCTTCTATTTCCTGTAGGTGATTCTGATTTCTTCCAGCAGCCTGGAACATTTTTTAACTTCTGCATTATAGGTCTTCTTCAAGATTCCTGTTGCATCCCACAAGGCTCAGTCAGATTCTCGTGCTCTCAGATGCACTCATTTAAAACAAATAAAAGGAAGGGAGGGTCGCTCAGTGAGGACCTGAGTTCGAACCCCCAGGACCCATGCAAAGCTGGACATGGTAACATGCATCTGAAATTGCAGCACTCCTATGGTGACGTGGGATGCAGAGACAGAAGACTCTCGGGAGGCTTGAGGGCCAGCTAGCCTGAGGTCTGCAGTGGTGAACAGCAAGAGACCTTGTCCCAAACAAGGGGGAAGGTAAGGACTGACACTCAAGGTTGTCCTCTGACCTCCACTCACATGCCATGGCACATGTATGCCTACACTCTCAGGTGAACATGCTCTCACACATAATCATACACATCATGCATATACATAGATTTTAAAAAAAAGAGAGAAAAGGAAGGAGGGAGGGAGGAATGAAGGAAGAAAGAGAGAGAGAAGGAAGGAGAGAGAGCGAGAAAGGAAGGAAGGAAGGAAGGAAGGAAGGAAGAAAATTCAGACAAGCCAAGAAAGATTATTCAGTGGTTAAGAGGACTTATTGCTCTTGTGGAGGACCTGAGTTTGATTCCCAGCACCCACATCATGTGGCTCACAACCACCTGTAATAACAGCTCCAAGGGATCCAACACCCTCTTCCAGCCTCCAAGGCACCACACACATGCAGCCTACACACAGAGGGATACGTCAATAAAAATAAATCTTTAAATAAAGTAAATAAGCACAGTCAAGGTTATGTTCATCAGGGTAACTATGGAGGCTGACCTTGCTTTTGAACAGAAATATGTATTTATTACAGAAATACATTCCAGAACTTCTGTGTGTTCAGACAGATGTATGTGGCCTTGGGCAAACTACCCAACCTCTGTATATCTGGCTTCCTCATCATAAGACAGTGGAGGTTATTAGATAAATTAATTCACACACTTACATATACACATGTTTGCATATACACATGTGTACATTATGTGCTAAACCCACATATGAGGGAGAACATTCAGTCTTTTTTTCTTTCTGAGTCTAGGTCACTTCACTAAAATATTGTACTCTCTTAGTCCACCTACTTTCCTGTAAATATCCCTTTTCTTCAGACCTAAATAATATTCCATTTTGTATATGTACCATCTTTTCATTATCTCCCCACCTGCTGGTGAACATCTAGGTTAGCCCCCACTTCCTTGCTATAAAGTAAACATGGATATACAAATATCTTTGTCGTAGGATATGGAATTTTGGGGCACATGCCTGAAAGGGGATTGGCTGGGTCATAGTCACTAATTTTTTTGTTTGTTCGATGTGTGTGTTGATGATTTAGTGAATAAAAATGCATTTGATAATGAAAGTGAAAACTCTAAGTGAAGGCCTTCGGCTTCAGAATGGCTGTTATAAATGAATAAAAGTTCACACACACACATACACACACAGAGAAAAAGAGAGAGACTGGGCAAGTGTTTGGGTGCTTGTCTTAATCTAGCTGTGTACTATTTGATTTGCAAGTTAATTAGAATATAAATGTTTTCTTTTTTAAAAGAAAGGGTGAGTGCATGAAAAATCACTTCCATCCGGCCTTCAGTGGCAAAACCAAGACCGACATTTGTGGCAATCAGATGTCAGACTAGGCAGCCTTCTGAGATCCAATGATGCCCACTTCCTGTATCCGTGTCCATCTGGGCTATGTGGGCTGAACCTAATGGCTGTTTTCTGACAATGGCTGCAGAGCATGGCAAAGTGATGGGGCGCCACTTACTGTCATTTCCATGTGCACATCATCGACGTCTGCAAGGGCTGGGAGACGGTTCAGCTGACAAAGTGTCCGGCATGCAAAGGCAAGGACTGAGTTTAGGTCTCCATAACATAAAAGCTCGGTTAGTCATTCCCAGAACTCAGGAGGCAGTGATCCCCAGGGTAAGCTAGCTAGCTGGACCAGCTGGAGTTGACTAGTTCCGGGTCCGGTGACAGACCCTGCCCCAATAAATAAAGAGGAAACTCATCAAAGAAGACATCAATGTCAACTTCAGACTTCCATAAACACACACACACACACACACACACACACACACACACACACACACACAGTCAGTCAGACGGACAGACAGAGACAGAGACAGAGACAGAGACAGAGACAGAGACAGAGGCTGTAACTGTCATTTCCTGGAATCTGTACTCTCAGTGACGCAAGCTGCCATGGCCAGAGAGGCAAGCAAATGAAACAGAACAGGGCGTCCAACCAGGTCCAGCAGGAAACGAGGCCCTCAGTTCAGCAACCTCCAGGGAGGAATTCGGTCCTGTGGACAACCCCATGAGACCTAGAGGAGGAGTCTCCCCCATGCAGCCTTGAAAAGAGCGCTGGCCCTCAGCCCCCTTGCCTCCAGCCAGTGACAAACCCTGAACAGAGAATGTGGCCAAGCCCTGCCCAGATTCCTGACCCAGAGGAGCCCAGATTACAAGCGTGTCCTGCTTCTTGGCAGCACAGGTTGGGTTAATTGGTTACCAGCCGCAAGTCACAAAGACAATAGCTCATATGAGGCTTGCATAAATATGGGCAGTGTGGCTGTTAACATTAATGAGTGAAGGCAATGGGTTTAAGAGCCAGAGTTTTGGTACCACATGGTCTGGGTTTCAGTCTTGGAGCAGCTTGTTATCTGTATGACCTTGGACAGGATGATCAATCTATAAGCATATGAGTCTTTAAAATGTACCTAATTCTCAACCTGTAGCGAGAGCTCAGGGCTACACTGAGAGGTTACGCAACATGCTCTGTTCAGTGCCTGCCATGTGGTACACACCAGGCACCAAGAAGCTGTCACTAATAGTAATTCACTGTAATAGTAGTAATTGATTAAGACCCCCCTCACAGAGCAGCTGGTGTCCCCTGCCTGGAAGCTGTCAAGCTGAGCCCCGGTGGCCATGTAAAGAAGTGATTAGAAGGGCTGGCTTAGTTGGCAAAGTGCTTGTCATAGATACACTAGGATTTGAGTTCAGATCCACAAAACAACAACAAACAGCATGGCAGTGTGTTAATTTAATCCCCACAAGGAAGGTTGAGGCAGGAAGGTGCAGGTAAGATTCATGAGATGGCTGATAATCCAGCCTGGCTAATTAGTGTGTTCTAGGTACAGTAAGAAAAAGACACCTGGCATTCACCTCTGGCTTCTATATGCACATGTGCACACATGTATACATAAGTCACACAAAAGTGGCTGGAAACTAGAGGACCATAAAGCCTTCTCAGACTCAGGGGGAAGACCTGGCAGTTGTGGGGAGTCCCTTTTTAGTTGGCTTTCACTAGTACCTTGCATCCAGGGGCTGTTGCAGTCAAGCCCAGCCTGTCCTCAGCGGCACCTCCCCTCTTGTTAGGCTTCTAGGCAGGTGTGTGGCTGTTACCCTGCCTGGCCTCAAGGCAACCCAGCAAGGTAAACACCCAGTCAGGAAGTGCCTGTCACAGGAATGGGGCCAGCAACGGCTGAGGCAGGTCTGAAGGTCAGGAATGTTTCCCAGGAGACTTTTCAAGGCTGTACTTCTCCAGGACAGCACAGGAGCTTGTGCACTTAGGTGGGGACACACGGGTCTGCACTGAGGTGCCTGGACAGGGCGGTGGATAGAAAAGGGAGAAATCGAAGAGCTGATGAGGGGACCCAACACCCAGGAACTTCTGGCTGGCAGGTGAGAAAAAAAAAAAAAAAAATATATATATATGTGTGTGTGTGTGTGTGTGTGTGTGTGTGTGTGTGTGTGTGTGTGTGTATTTTAATGAAATGAGATTAAGGAAGGTACAGATAGAGATCACTACCTGCTGGTTAAGCGCAGAAGGACCTAGGAAAGAGAAAGCAGCCAGACTGTCAGTGGGAGAACTTGGCTACGCTTGCAAGATTCTAGCTACACCTGTGAGGTCCCGGCTATATACCTGTGAAATCTCAGCCCATCTTGGCTTTGTCACTTGTCACTCTCCCTCCCCACTGTGTCTCAACAGTTGTGAAATTGGGTGAAGGTTCCTCCCAGATCCTTTACTTCCAGCTGTGGGGACTAGGATGGCAGTACAGTGGATAGGAAAGGTCTCAGAACTTGCAGGACCAAAAACTGAGGAAGAATCTCAGAGAGGCAGAAGCATCGTGATACATTAAGCAAGGAGCCCTCCAAGAATAGGGCACTCCCTAGGGTGCACACCCTGGTCATAAATGTCCATGTAGACGGTGAAGCGCTGTGATTTCAGTGTGTTGTTGGCTCAGATTCCAGGGTCTCAGGGTGCTCTAAGGAAGAGAGGTCACAGCTATAGAGTAGCAGCCCCTGTGTTCCTGCCCCACTGACATTGTCCCTCCTGCTCAGGGACCATTGCAGGACAAAAGACCCAACCCTGAGAATCTTCCAGATTTGTGCGCTTGGTGGGCATGAAGCCAAAGTGTGAAGTGGCTCAGTTGGGGAAGTTTTCTTAGCTCTAACACTGGAAGGTTCTTACTCCCAGTCTTGACCAGGGTTTGGGATATTCACAGCCGTCAGTTATAGGGAGCCGGACTTGGGATTCCTGTAGTTTTGGCTGCTCTGCTGAGTCAGCTGGTGGCTAGAGTCTTGTTGCCTTGAGAGAAATGGTAGTGTTGTTAATGCAGAGAGACACTAAGGCTCTGGCTGGGCCCCTTGTCAGGTTTCCTTGTCCTTTCCCTCCTCCTGTCTCTTTTCCACTTAGGTGCCCTTTTCTTCATCCTGGCTCACATTTGGTGTTACTTAGCCTTAGGAAGTAGAAGCCAGGGCATCCTGGGAGTCTCAGCCTCTGGAGCCATGAAAATGCACAATAGGCCACCTTCCTCAACCCACTCCCAGCCCACTCTTTCCTCCAAGCATAGATATTCATTGCGATCATCCCCAGGTTGAGAGGCAGGGTCAGGTCTCATAGGAAAGCCAGTGGATCTCAAACTTTACTTTGTCCATGGAGGTTCTGGTCTCGGCCCGCCAAGCTCACACCAGTGGACAATCCACCCAGGCAAAACTCGTGACTGTCCAAGAGTCCCAAAGCGGCCAGATCCAGCCGCTCATTTTGATACGCTTCGCCAGACACAGGAATCATTGTTTGTCCTAAGAAGGGAGTGCGCCAGCCAGCTCTGTATCAGACGTTCCTTCTCCTGACACAGGTGTCCTTTCCTTTACCCTCCCCCCCACCCCCCACCCCCAGTAAGGAATTTACTCTAACAGGGAGAGGTGGTGAGTGGGATATGTAATCCAAGCACTGAGGAAGCTGAGAGAAAAAACGATCAAGGCTAGCCTGGGCTATGAAGTGAGATTTGGAGATCGTGTGTGTGTGTGTGTGTGTGTGTGTGTGTGTGTGTGTGTGTGTGTGTGTGACTGCTCTGGTACTCCGAAGTTTCTAGCACCACCTCAATTCATTTATTCCCTTATTGGGATTATCAGGAAGTACTGAAGACTTAAAAGGCTTTGAAGTGGGACACAGGTGAGGAGACAGTGACCATCAAGCAGGTAGAAGAGATGAAACAGTTCCATGCCCCAACCCAAAGGCCAGCTGAAAACCCCTGCATGAGCAGAGCAAAAGATGTGGCTTCACTTCAGGCATAGCTACTAAGTCACACAAGGCTGAGAGAGGTTTGGGACAAGCCAACTGGGGGTGTCTCTTTAGCGACCCCCACCTATGGTCCAGGGAGGAAGCATCTACGCAGAGTAGCCCAGGCTCTTAGATGAATTCTCCGTTCTTGGCTTTGGTCACTTTGTCCATTCTGGGAGAGGTCAGACCATGGTCAGGAGCTCAACCTCTAGAGCAGAGAAAATGCTCAGAGAGACACCTGGCCTATCCTATTTCCTAAGGGTGGCAGCAGTCCCGGTGGCCCTGCTGTCAGGGACACCACAGTGAGTTTGAACATTAATGAGAGGTATTTCCCCGCAGTGAGCTTCTGTTGGGAAAATACCTCATGGGTTGGCTGTATGCACTTGAAAATAAGGTAGTAACTTCCCACGCTCCCTCTAGTTGAATGCTTCAAGTTTCTAGGGATGAGCGTGGTTGGGGGTCTTAATGAATAGAATAGGAAGCTCCTGGGGGAAGCAGAAGCCTGCGCAAAGGATGCTGGGTGAATAGGATTGCTGAAGCAGGAGAAGGTGGAGGCGTGTTCTTATCCATGGGGCTCACACACTTAGGGGTGGCGGGCTCTGTACATGAGGATAATATGCCTCCCAGGAGATACAGCCTTCACGTGTACACACAGCAGGCTGGCTCTGCCGTTGTCACTTTCACCTTTGGTGGGAACTACATGCACCAGTCAAGGGGTCGTCCATAGACTGAAATACTCGTTACCTAGACCCTCAAAGGGCCTAAAAATGATTTGCTGGTTCATTATCTAATAAAGGTGTCCCCTGATGGAGAATCTCCAGAACAAGTCCTTTGGACAGTCCCTGAAAAGGGACAAGAGAAGCCTTGGAACTCTGGGTCAGGGGCTAGAGAGGGTAAGGAAGGAAGGTCACATTGAGTGTAAGGATCCTGACCCCCTGAGCTCATCTAAAATAGAGTCGGTTTCATAGTGTCACGCAATCTCACATATAATTCAAAGCCTCCCCTTCAGCATTTCAGCCTCCCGTGACGGAGAGCCTCGAGGGTCACTTAGCGAGTGTGTTTCCCTGACTCAAAAGGGAAAGATTGTGAGCATCGGGTGAGCTCCTAGGCTCCCGGCCTCATCTCAGGTTTCCCCTCCCCCATCTCCCCCCCCCCCCCCGCTGCTCCCTCCTTCTCCCCCCCCCACTACATCTTCCTTCTTTACTGTTGTCCAGATAAATAAACTAAGAAATCTCATCCCCTCCCTGAGTCACATTCCTACATCCAAACCGATAGATGCCCCACTAGCTGGGCAAACATCCCTCAATTATTTCCAGTTTTAAAAACCTCAGTACAGGATCTTATTTCATCCTGGACATCCTCTAGCTGCAAGCCCACTCAGGGAAGTGTGCGCATTTATAAAGCCATGTTTCAAAGGAAACATTCCTGAGCGGATTCCTAGGACATTGGGCGGAAGCCTTGGTTTTCTGTGGCACTCCTTTTTAGGGAGCCAGCATTGACCCTTCCTGTGATTCTCAGATCCTTTGTTTCTGCATTTTAAAAAGAGTGTCTGGCCCAGGGACAAGTCTTCCTAGTGGCTGGAATTATCAGCACAGTCGCCTGCGGCTCCCCCATGGGCTTCTGGCCTCTTTGGAGCAGGCCATAAGTCTAAAGCAATGTCTCTTGCACTGAGCCATGCTAGCCTACTAGTTGAGCTCAAGAAATGAATTTCTAGTGTAGGGTCCAGTGATGCTGTGTTGAGGCTTACAGAAAATCAGATCCACCTAGGTTGTCCTTGGGAAAACAGAGCTGGCTAGCGTGTTTGTTGGAGGCGATGCCATAGAGACTGACAAAATGAAGGCACACGGGAGGTTGGCCAGCATCTCCTAAGTTAAACAGCAGGACTGGCACTCTGCAGGGTGAGGCCCTGTTGCTCTGGGCCTTCTCAGAATGCCAATTTGTGCTGCTTGACCCCTTGATCTGTGCCTGCTGGTGCCCCACAACCAGCTGGATAGAGCAGGAAGTGAATACTGGGGTGCCAGGTAGGCACCAGCAGCTCTGGCAGCTCAAGCCGACATCCTGTAAACCTGGGACTCAATGCTTATCTCTGAGTTTTCCTTTTTTTTTTTTTTTTTTTTTTTGAGACAGGGTCTCATGTATCCCAGACTTGCATTGATATATTGTTATATGACAGACTGACCTTGAACTTCTGATGCTCTTGCGTCCACCTCTGAAGGGCGGGGATCACAGGACTGCATCACATACCACATCTGCTTTATGCACCACTGGGCATGAACTCAGGGCTTCACCAACGGCAGGCAAACATTCTACCAGCTGAGGTTCCTGTCGGCTCCTCTCCACCATTTTGAAAGGTTGTGAGCTCTGGGTGGCTGTTAGTTAGAAAAATTATGCTCTGAGCCATTTTGCCCCAGCCAAGCAGCCTTGATTTGAACGTCAGCCCCTTGCTGCCTGAGTGTCCTTGGTTAAGTCAGTTAACATCTCTGAGTGTCCATGTCTCTTTCTGTAAAAATGGGGGAAGCAGAACAACTACAGTTACAAAAACTATATGGGATTGTCATTGTCACTGGTATCTGGGCCAGGTGCTTCCAAGGTTCTGATGTATTCTTAAAGAATGAATTAAAGTGGCACAAGACTTTCAAAAGAAACAAGGAAAATGTATTCAAAGCAAGGAAAGAATACAGTTGGATGCATTGTCAAGACTGACAATGGGCCTCAAAAGTGAAAGTTGGTTACTAAGATGTGTGCTGCACAGTCTTGATTAGCAGGCTTGGGCTATGCAAGTCTCTGCTCACAGTGCACATCCCTTCCCATGATGCACCTGATTTTAATCATATGCATAGGCCTAAGATGGTAAATAGAGGATTCTACCTAAAAGTTTGCCCACAGGACAAAGTTCACCTTACTGTGCGTGTGCCCCAAACTAGTGTCAGCCAGAATGTACTCCCTCCCCTTGTGCCAAGACATAACTGGAGCGCAGTTGAATAGGATCTGAGTCTGATAGTTGTTATGGGGAGGAGAAACCCACTCCACTGTTGAGAAAGGGGTGTGTGTGCATCTCAGTGCAAGTGGGAGTCCTATGTTGCTGACAGGTTGCTGGGTGCATTGCTCACAGAGTGGTAACGTCTGCACATTTCCTGCAGGTAACAGTCTCAGCTGCTAAGTGTATTATTGCTGGAAGAGATGTTAGGGTATATCCCAAACCGACTGGAGTCCCAGGTTGCTAAGTTATTCCCTAGATCCACCTATCTTTGGGTATCCAGAGTGTTCAGTGAGGTGCCACTTATTAAACCCTTGACAAGAACCCTTCAAAACCTCACTTTTTCCAATATAGGTCTTAATTTTAAGCATCTGAAAGAGAATTGATCAGTTCATACAGTTAGTGAACTGGGCACTAAACAGGTATGTGTTCACAGGATCCTTCAAATATAAAAAGAAATGACTGTGTGGGGAGTTTGCTCAACGGTTTAAGACACTTGTTGCTTTTGTAGAAGACCTGGGTTTGATTCCCAGCAACCGCATAGTGACTCCCAACTCTCTGTAACTCAGATCCCAGGGAATCAAACTCCTCTTCTGGCCTTCAAGGGCACTAAGCACACATGTGGTACACATATGTACATATATATAAAATAACAAAGTAAGTAAATATAAAAAATATTTTAAAAGAACTGGCTGTCTTTGAAGAGTCCACCGAGATGCTTCAAGCACATGAGTTTGGTCAGCTAGGAGCCCACTTCTTCCTGTGGTGCCAGGGTCCCACATGTCCCCAGCTCTCGCTTGTGAGGTCAGCACGTTGGAGCCAGTGATTGTTTCCTTCTTGTGATGAATGTCTTCTGAGAAATGAAGGCTTTTTTTTTTTTTTTTTTTTTTGGTCTTAGTTAAATCCTGAGTGTCCAATTAGAAAAGGAGGCCTAGGAAATGGCAGCTGGAGGGGGCTGAGGGGTGGGGTGGGGACGCATGGTAATGAGCTTCATGGCTGTCATGTCCCATCAGGAGGATGAGGGTCTGAACCTCCTGTTGTTGCTGCAACACATTGCCACAGACCAGACCAGTGGCTTTAAATAACACAAAGGTGTCACCTCACCACTCTGGAAGACGAAAGCTCAAAGCGGGTCTCTTAGGTCTCAAATGGAGGCCTCTGCAGAGGTGATCCTTCAAGAGTCTCTGACTTCTGGCCTTCTCCACCCCACCCCACCCCACCCATCTTCAATGCCTGAAGTATAGCATCTCCTAGCCTTTCTCCTATTCTTTCGCCTTCCTCATCCAAGGCCGCTGTGATTATATCAGGCCCAGAATCTCTTTCCTATCTCAAGGTCCTCAGTCTGTGACAGAGGTAGAGTCCCTTTGCCATGAAAACTCACAGCCTCTGGGACTGGGATAGGGATGTGTACATCTTTGGGGTAGACATTATTATGACTAGACTAGGAGAGACTAGAAATTTCTTAAATATATCTTCTAAATACGTGTTTAGAAGGAATGGACAACCCTGTGAAATGTTTTGACTTAATAACACCCACATCACTAACAGTCAAAAACAAGCTGTAATGTAGAATGTGGAATGCCTCATCAAATGTCCCATAACATTCACGCTTATATAGGGAACTATTTTTAACTTTGGCTGGCACATGGTGGCTCAGTTATACCTGCTATTTTTGTTGAAACGCTCTACCACCCAGAGCATGTACCTTAGACTTGCCTTTCCTGCACCGCATCCTGCCTGGAGTGTGTCTACCGCAGTCCCAGACCCAGGGAGGCCCGGGAATGTGGCCCTCTTCAGTGCAGTCATCACAGAATGCTCATAAAGCACAGCAAGCTGGGGGTGGGGGGAGGGGGCAGGTATGAAGCCAAGAGGCCTTCACCTTCCAGCTGAGTACCCAGAAGGATGGGTTCTGGGTGTGGCTGCTTTCTATTTGGAGATATAGACCCATGCTTTGGGGGCATAGGGACAACCCCACAGATACTTCCCCCTAAAGCTGTCCCACATGAGGGAGACACCTGAGGAGTTACTATGACCGCAAAAGCAGGGCATTGGGAGCCCCAGGGCCACTCAGAGAGTAAGGTGGGTGGGGTGGGATGGAAGAAGAATCATGAGTGCATCAGGCCAAGGTGGTGGGTTCTTCCTCTTTGGGAGAGGGCAAGGAAATTGAATGAGAGGCTGCAGCAGCCCCAGTGCTCACTGGCTTCCTGGCCAGGCTTCAAGAATGGCAAATGGGATCCATCCTTGAAGTGGTGCCCAGCAGATCTGTTCAGAACAGCAAGGTCCTGTCCAAGCTTAAAGGAAGGAGCAATGAGATGGACTAGTGATATCTGTCTTGGCAAAAGAGGTGGTCTCTGCACCCCTGTTCTGCCAATAGAGAGGAGGGGGAGGGAGTCTGCAACCAGACAGATGCTTAGGGACCCCAGAGAAAGGGTTGTACCTTACTTGGGTGACCTTGAGTGGGTAGGCCGGTACAGGCTCTGCTCTCTCATTTTTAAATGACAGACGCTAGAGAAGCCCTTGCCTGACCTCCCAGTGGATGATGGGTCAAGGATAGGACTGGGGGTCACAAACTGTCCTACCTTGTATCTGTGGGGGCAGAGGCCTGAGTGCATGGAGACAATCATTGGTTGCCTTGGAGATGGGTCCTGGGCCTGTTGCAAATCTGAGCCTGCATCATTTCCCCATGGACCCTGTCTGCTTGGAAGATACTCAGTACACTTGTGTGAGTGAGGAAAGGTAGAGCTTTGGAGGAAAACTCTGAGTTGGAGAGACCCATGGAAGGGAAAGGCAGCAGCAGACTTACACCAGGAGCAGGCAGTACTGCAAGGTAGGACTGAGCCAGGAACAGCAGTCCAGATTTGGGGGCTGGGTACCATGTTGGTAGCACCCCAAGCAGTCACAGGTGGGAACTGACTTCCCATAGCCCGGCTTGAAGTAAGCTCTCAATAAAAATTATTTGGTGGCTCTGATTCCAGAGAAGGTGCTATACTCGGCTTCGGATTTCCTTTGGCAGCCTAGCTCACGGAAGAGAAGGAGAAGGTGAAAAGGAAAGGAGAAAGATGGACTAGGTGGCGCCTAGAAAAAGAATTTAAAAAGTTTTAAGTACGGAGGCTGAGTGTGGAGGCTCAAAGCTGTAATTCCAGCATGAGACAGAGGCCCATGCACAAGCATAAGGGTCTGTGTTCAATCCCCAGAACCTGTAGGAAAAGGTCGATGTGGTGTCATGGGTTTGTAATCCCAGCACTGCAGAGGCTGGAGAGGGGAAGCTTGCCAGTCAGCCATCTTAGTCTGCTTGGTGGGTTCCGGGCCAGTGAGAGACCCTGTCTCAAAAGCCAAGGTGGGTGTGGTTGGAGGAACAACACCTGAGGTTGTCTCTGGCCTACACACACACACACACACACACACACACACACACACACACACACACCTGCACGCAAGTGCACCCACATCCAAAGTGTAAGCAAGGCATGACAGTGTGTCTTATTAGGAAGGTCTTGGTGTGGGCATTTTCTGGGCTCCCAGCATACACTGCTTTTCTGTCTATTAGCCCCGAGGGGGCTTCCTTCATTGTGTCTGGAAGAGGTGGTCCTGGTGCCCGGAGGGCTGTCCTACTACTGAGTAGTACTTCTTGCTCAGAACAGTCCCTAGTCAAGGCTGACCAGCTGGCCAGGCCTGGTCAGGACTGGACAGGGCTGGAGGGAGCAGGCTCCAGAGAGTGTGGGGCCTCTTCCAAAGGAGTGTGACAATTCCAGGAAAAAAAGAGAAGAGGCAGGTGGATGGACAGGGTCAGAACAGAAGATTCTCCCAGGGTTGAGGCAAGGCTGCTGGGAGGCGAAGGTGGAAAAGGCAGAGACTGGGCAGGATTAAAAAATGAGGGGCTGGAAACCTCCTCCTCCCCCGTTCCCCTCCCCCTTCCCTCCTCCTTCTCCCCCTCCCGCCTCCTGTTTTCAGCTCTCTTAGACTCCTTTGAGATGTGACCAGCAGGGGCAGGGAAAGGCCGGAATCCACTGAGAGGTTCGACGACAGGATCACTGCTGGAGCAAAGGGTACTTGCTGGAGAACGGAAGTCTGCCCGGACGTGTAGACTGAGTCCCAGGGACCATCATCCTCCAGTGAGGGACAGCTGTTCTGGGGCTGCTCTGACTGATGGAGGCGCCTACACTCAGGGACCAAGCTCGGGGTTCTCAGCATCTCAGGTGTGATTTGGCCATTGTTACTATTCTAAAGCCCTTGTTACTATTCTAAAGCTCACTTAATAAATTCTGATTATTCATATTATACATACATATATATGCATATATGCACATATATGTATATGTGTATATGTGTATATATCTCCCATGATTCTGTTCCTCTAGAAAATCCTGACTAAAACAACTTCCAACATTAAGGGGAAAGGGCAGTTTATTTGTGGCTTTAGGAATTGTAATTTAGGTGCTGACTTTGGGGATACACATACTTTAAAAAAAAAAAAGTAGGAATTACAGTTCAGAGACACAGGTGCAAACACAGGCAGGGAGAGCAGAGTTTGGACTTTGAGAAGGAATATGTTTGCTTGACCAATAGAAGACATAGAAAAGAAGGTGTCATCAGAATGGATGTGCTCATGGATCCAGGGTCCCACAAGCTCTGGGTTTGCACAGTAAGCCTTGGGGTATAGTGTGTTTATTCAGTGTAGGTGTGTCGGATGCTGGGTCATAAGTGGAGGGGACCAGAGCTGGGATTATGTGGGGGCCTGCCTAAGGACAGTCTCCCGATTATACTTAGAAGAGCTCTTCTATGTTGCTGTCATTGGGATTTTTCTTCTTCTTTTCACATTCCTGACTGTCAATCATTTATTTTCATTCCTTTTCCATAGTTACAGACCCAACAATTGTCTTCTAGAAGTTCCTTTGTGAGGGCCACTCCCCTCTCCCTGGGGTAGTCGTCATGGAGATGGGGGGGGGGTCTAGCAGGTATTTAGTCTTAGATGAGGTGAGGACGGTAGGTGCCCACACTGAGAACAATACCCCTCTAAGAAGAAAGCACACTCCACACACTGAGGAAAGGTCATGTGATGACACAGGAGGGGCCACCTGCGCGCTATGGGCAGGAGCTTGCCAGAGCCCTGTCATGCTGGCCTTCTGGCCTCAAGCTTTCAGTATTTAGAGCTGGGAAGCTATAATTTTCTATTATGCCACCAGGTCCAACACACTTCGTTGTGGCGGTCCTGGCGGACGGACACCAATATTGGCCCTGACATTGTCAGGCCTCTATGAACCTTATGGCATGTGTGCCAATGGGCGAGTCGCAACTACTTAGACAAGCAGACTGACCACCTTACATCCCACAAGACCCAGTGCAGGATGGCCGATCTCTAACTCCTCCTGGGTAGCCATGAGAAGGCCACCATCCACTCCCGCTGTTTTCTCTGCACTTCACAAGCCTGCCTCTCTTCTCTTTGCCAGGGACAGCTAGCCTTGCCCACAGGGGACTGTGGCACATGCCAAGGGCTGAAGTGGCTGACCCTTAGGCCTGATCACTCCTCCCATGGATCACACCCTTACTAAGGGTGAGAAGACACAACAGAGGCCAAGCAAGCCCTGCTAGCCTGTGGCTTTCTCTTTTCTTCTTTCTTTCTTTCCTTTTCTTTTTCTTTCTTTCTTTTTTGGGGCAAGGCTTTACTATGCAGCCCTAGCTGGACTAGAACCAGAGTGCTAGGATTAAAGGCTTGAGCCATCATGTCCAGCTAAACCCACAGCCTCTAGGCCAGCCTGGTCTACAGAGTGAGTCCCAGGACAGCCAAGACTACACAGAGAAACTCTGTCTTGAAAAATTCTCTCTCTCTCTCTCTCTCTCTCTCTCTCTCTGTGTGTGTGTGTGTGTGTCTGTGTGTGTGTGTGTCTGTGTGTGTGTCTGTGTGTGTGTGTGTCTGTGTGTGTCTGTGTGTGTGTGTCTGTGTGTGTGTGAGAGAGAGAGAGAGAGAGAGGGAGAGAGAGAGAGAGAGAGAGAGAGAGAGAGAGAGAGAGAGAGAGAGAGGCTGAGACAAAGAGGAAAGAAAAAAGAAAAAAAAGAAAGGAAAGGAAAAAGAAAAAGAAAGAAAGAAAATAGGCTGATAGGAACACTAGCCTTTAGCTTATGGGAGAATTGCTATGAATTTGAGGCCAGCTTGGGCTATACCGAGAGTTCTAAAGAACCTCCGGCTATGGCAGAAGACCTTATCTCAAAAATTAACAATAATTAAACCAACAAGACAAACCCGGAGAGAAGGCTGAGTGCTTTCCTTCCCCACATCTCCAGCTGAGAGGAGCTGCTGTCTCCAGCACATCCCCAGGGGACTGGCTCTCAGTCCAGCCATCCACCAGAGCTGAGACAGAGAGTACATTTTACTCGGAAACAAATGGAACGCCTCTAATCCCTCAATTCATTCTTTCAAACAACCTTTGCCCATTATATATATTTCACAGTCTTTGACTCACTCCACACAGAGAAATAAAATTTACATAAGTGGACCATTTGTTTAGCCGGGAAGAGATAAAGAGTGACTCAGGGGATTTGTTTAAGCCTTGTCCATGTGATGAAAGAGGCACCATGATCTCTCTTGCTCCTTGAACTGTCATTGTACAGACAGAAGCTTCCAGAAGGAAAAGAGGCCAGAGGAGGGCATGCTCATATTTGGGATGATGGAGAGTCTAGGAAGTCCCTTGGGCCTGAAAGAGGGACAGGCTAGTCTCTCTTGGAGATACAGTAGTGCTCACAGTGAGGGAGGGACCCATGAGCATGGTAAGATGCATCCCACCCCACCCCACCCCACCCCGCCTCATGGGTGTGAACCACCAACCAAGGATATCTGTCCCCAAGTCCTGCTAGGGCCTCTTGAGGGGAACAACTTCTCTCCCCTCCCCCAATTTCAGGGGGATTAGAGATCAGAGGAAGATGAGCAGGCTCATACCAGACTTACTTACCAGGCTATAGGAGAGCTAGCAAGAGACACCTGCCTCACCCAGCACTCATTAAGCATGGGAGATGGGGGCATCCATAGACAAGCTGAGGGGACATCTGCACCTCCTTATGTTCCTACCCTCTAGCTTGCCCAGGGATCCCTGCACAGTGTGGAAGGAGGGTTACCAGCAAGCAGAGAAAGGCTCAGCCGCCTGATGGTCTAGTCCTAGGCCTGTGGCCCTGACCTTAGGTCACGGCAACTAGACTTCCTCAGCTGAAGGAGTCTCCTTCCTGTCCTGGGGAGCTGGCAGCCAATCCTTTGTTTGGGGTCTTGGATTCTGATTTTGCCTCACCCTCTTCCCAGATGTGTGATTTTAGGCAAGATCATCTGAGCATCTCAGAGTTTCAGAGAGAACCTGTGATGGCCCCTGCCACAGCCTCGGTTGCAGATTGGAGCGACAAGCAAGGGAGTTCAGTGGATAGTTCCAGCAGCCAGCCAGACTTGATTTCCCCTAGTAGGCTGGGAAGAACATGGGGTCTGAGTCTCAGTGCTTCCTTTCCAGAATGTTCTGTCTTGGCTATCACCTTCTGACCCAAGTTGCTACTGTCCTCCACGTTGGTAACAATGTCACAGGTAGGGGAAGGGAAGGTCAAGCTTTGCTATGTGTGACAGGACCCGGGAACCTTCTAGCCATGGTCTGACCAAATTATACCTGAAAATCTCTACCATAGGTTTGAGGAAATCCCTACCACAGGTTCAAACATTCCAGAGGGGAACTGGTTTGGGTGACCAGTGACAAGCCAGGAGGCCCTAAAGCCTCATAGCATAGGGCACAGCAAACTCTTTTAGCCTAACTACAAAGGCCAGTATCACAGCAGGCCTCTGGCTGGGTAGCCACCTGGTCTGGAGATGCCATTTGGTTAATAATGAGGCCCAGAGGTCACCTACAGTGGGACCCTAGGTTTTTGGGTCCTAGAACTAAAAAAAAAAAAAGAAAGAAAGAAAGAAAGAAAGAAAGAAAGATCAGAGAAACACACTTGCAACAGAAGCCAATACAGCTTTGTTTCTTGTGGGGTTTTTTGGGTTTTTTTTTTTTTTGTTGTTGTTGTTGTTGTTTTTAAAGATACAAAGTAGGAAGCTAGCAAAGCACAAAACAACTCAACTTGTCCTAATGCACAAAGGATGGGGAGGGAAGATGTCTTATGTCTCACAAGGCCAATTTTCCCCCATTTGTATAACACACCTTCTCCAAGAATGCTCTATCTATTAGGCGTAGTTTGATGACAACTTCACACATCATGTTTCTTTAGCATCTCTCCTAATGTCAATTTGATACAACCTAGAATGATCTGGGAAGGGAGCCTCCACTGAGGAACTGGCTAGGTCAGATCGACCGGTAAGCAGGTCTGGGAGAGATTGGCTTGTTTGTTAGTTGATGTAGGGGGGCTCAGCGCACGCACTATGGGTGGCATCATTTTGTAGGCAGCGTGGTCCTGAGCTGTGCAAGAAAATGAGCTGAGCGTAGCTGGCTTGTGAACCAGAGAGCAAGCGGCTTCTCCCACGGTTCCTGCTGTACTTCCTTGCTGTGAAGTGAGTTTGTGAAGTGAGTTCCCTGGTCAGAGGTAACGCAGAATGGGCTAGCAAGCAGGCCTGACCTAAGTGTCTGCTTTGAGTGAGATGCGGAATTGCAAGCCGCATAAACCCTTTTCTTTCTCCATGTTGCTTTTGGTTAAAGTGCCACAGCAACAGGAACAGATAAGAAATACAACATGGTGAATCTCCTTGAGACACAAGAGAGCCTCTGTGCCCATGCCAGGGCCTGGATTTAGTGGGCCTCTCTGTTTAGGTTTTCCCGCCTTCCTCTTTTCCCAACTGTTTTGTTTGTTTGTTTGTTCTTTCATATACTATTTTTGTTGTTGTTGTTTGTTTGTTTGTTTGTTTGTTTTTTGAGACAGGGTTTCTCTGTGTATCCCTGGCTGTCCTGGACTAGCTTTGTGCACCAGGCTGGTCTCAAACTCACAAAGATCCGCCTGCCTCTGCCTCCTGAATGCTGGGATTAAAGGTGTTTGTCACCGTGCCCAGTGTTCATTTACTAATTTTTAAAGATCTTCTAGACCTCACTCTCCAGCCTTACTATCTCATGCTGTGTCTGAAGGAGGCACAGTGGCGACAAGGCCAGGCAGCTTTTCCAGTCAGAAAGAGATAGTCAAGGAAGATCCGCCCCTGAGGACTTCGCACACATGTATATTCTGGGGCTTCAGACCAGTACCCCTTAATCAAAACTCATGTGTTAACTCTCCAGGGGACACTAAGGGCACCCAGGTGGGAGACATTTCCACAGAGACTGAGAACTGAGGACCAAGTACAATTAGACAATTCATAGCCACAAGGCCAAATCTCACAAGCACCCCGCAACCCCCTCCCCAAACACAAAGACCCTTGCTGTAGGCAGTCGTCATCCTTGAGGGCAGGAAGAGATGCTGGGAAGCTTCTGGAAAAGCAATCCTGACATGCTTTAGGATCTAGGTCTGGTTGCACCTGCATATTCAGCTATCAGTAAACATCCAACAGTCTGTACCCGGAATACAGGCACTGTGAGTTAGTAAGCTAAGCCCTTGGACATCTGTTTTAACATTAAAAACAGGCGAAAATATAAGGGAAGTGCCGGCATGCCTTCACCCTGAAGCCTAATCACACCACAAGGACCTAGAGGTTCCCCATGTGCTCCAGAGACTAAAACCCTGGCATTCTTTTATCCTTGGTTGAAGCCTTTTCAAATTCAGCCTAAAATGGCCTCAACTGATGACAGGCCAGGCTGGCTAATTAAAACCAGAGAAGCTGTTGACCCACACAGCTCAAACTAATGCTGCCATTTTTGGTAAATGTGTCTGATCTACTTGTCCTGCTGTGAGGGTATCATTTCCAGGGAAGGAGGCGCCTCCTTCAATCACCAAAGAGGCTATTCTCAGACTTCAGCTTAGAGCAAGGGTCCTCAACCAGTGGGTCGGGACCTCTTGGGGGGGGCATACAACCCTTTCACAGAGTTGCATGTCAGATATTCACATTACCATACATACCAGCGACAAATCACAGTAATGAGGTAGCAACAAAAGGAAGTTTATGGCTGGGGATCAGCATACCATGAGGAGCTGAACTGAAGGGCCGCAGCATGGGGGAGGTTGAGAACCACTATGCTAGAGAGTCCCCGAGAGGCTGGATAGAAAGATAGGGGAAAACCACAGGGACTGAAGAAGAGCTGAAGCTTCTCCAGCTAACAGGAAGCCTGAAAATTTCTAGAAACGTCACCAAAAATCCTCAAGGGAAGGAAACGTGCTAAATACCTTATAGGACTCTATAGTGTCTTCTGGTTTTATCTTACCAGACACTATCTGTAATCTTGATTACCAAGAGAGAAAAGATGGGGGAAAGGAATTACCTGGAAACCCTTTTAGATGAAGTTTGAGAAACATTTAAAGCTGTTTATGGCTAATAGCAAGACAGCCGACTGTGACTCCCTTGAGGAGTCTGTGCCACACTTGGGGACGACTTACATTCTTCTGAGTCTCTCTCTTCCTCCTAGCCCTTACGATTAAGCCTATACTACAATATCTTAAGAGCCGAGAGCGATGACACATGCCATTAATCTGAGCTCTGGTGTGGAGGTGTGGCGGTGGGGGAGTGGGGGAGCAGAGGCAGGTGGATCTCAGGGAGCTCAAGGCTAGAAAGGGGCGGGGGGCAGAGGTAGGCGGATTGGAGGCCAGCCTGGTCTACAGAGCTAGTCCAAGACATCCAAGGCTATACAGAGAAACCCTGTCTCAAAAGAACCATATATATGCTGGGCGTTGTGGTGCACGCCTTTAATCCCAGCATTCGGGAGGCAGAGGCAGTAGGATTGCTGTAAGTTTGAGGCCAGCCTGGTCTACAAAGTGAGTCTAGGACAGCCAAGGCTACACAGAGAAACCTTGTCTCAAGAAAACAAACAAACAAATAAAAACCCATACACACACACACACACGTATGTTGTGTGTGTGTGTGTGTGTGTGTGTGTGTGTATATGTCACAATGAGCCATGCTCAATTTCAGCCTCTGCCAAACCAATCTCTACCTCCCTCCCCACCTCTCTCTCCTTCTCTCCCTTTTCTTCTCACATTCTTTCTCTCTCTGACTCCCTCCATCCGTTGTCATGCCCCTCCCCTCTCTCTCCCTCTCTCTCCAATCTCCCTGCCTCAGAAAAACCAGTGTCCATCCACTCCCCTCCTTCTGGAGCCAACAAACCAACAAGCATGTCTTGGGAGGTTATGTCATGGGTTGTTCCCTGAATACCTCCCTGGCTTCCTTCCTCAGGTGTCTCCTCATGCCTAGAGCAGTCCCCTCACCAGGCCAGCAACGCAGCCACCTCACACACCTGAACCAGAGTCTCAGCTCCCTTCAAGCATCCACAGCACCTACTGCATCGGCCCTGGTCTTGGTTATGAGACCCGATTCTCCCTTTGCAGCATTGGACTTTCTCCCTTCCATCTGCGTCCACACTGAGCATGCATGACCATAGCTAGTTGGGGCTTTCCCCATAGACAGAGCTGGTGGGATTCCAGGCCTGACTGTGATCTCACCACCACCCCTAGGGTTTTGTTTCCTTTCTATTCTGGCCCCTATCCACAGCTAATACCCCCCACACACACACACACATACCACACATACACCCCCAGACACACAATACACACGCACACACACATACACACATACTCCAGGTCTTCCTTGGATGGTTTATCGGCACAGTTTGAACAACTGACACCAGGAGATGTCCCCCACCTGGGATCGTCCTCTGAGCTGTGGCCTCCTGTGACCTTCTTTTTTTTAAATTTCTTTTCCCTTGCAGCCACTTGCTCCTTCCTGTGGCTCATTTGAGCCTTGGAGGCTGAGCCTCATCTTTTGGCCTAGCTAATACCCTGAGTGGCCTACTGCAGAATGGGTACTTAAGTCACTTTGTGTGACTCTGCTTAAGGCCCCCAGATCTAGGGAGGATTCACTCCCACCTCGTTACTCTCAGCTGAGGAGGTGGGAAGTAAAAATAAGGACAGCAGCCATCTTCAGGCAGCCTCACTGTGTCTCATCCTCCTCCCTGGCCCAGCCCTCCACCTCTCAGAACCTCCATTTGACCTGTGGTATCCCTCAGACCCAGCTAGAGTGAGGGCAGCAGCAAGGACAGCTCACAAGCTAGGCTTCTCCCTCTCATATCTGCTGCAATGCTGGGGTTCTGTCCTCTAGGGCTTTGCTCAAGGGTGGCCCAGGCTGGCAGGATGAATGCGTCCAGAGAACCTGTCGTAAATGCAGCCTGGGCCCCACCCGGAACTCTTATGTCAGAATCTGGCGTTCAACAAGATCCCAGGTGATTTCCGCACTTGGGGAGTCTGAAAGGATTGTGGGTCAGGATCTTCTGCTCATGGGGCCTCCTCATCCCAGAAACTAGCTTCCCGTGATACAGATGCCTGAAGCCAGCTCCCTGTCCCTCCTATAACCTCCCAGGCCACTGACTCACCAACGAGGCCTTTGGCCCACAGCCCAGCTCGGGGAGCCTTAAGAGTCACATTTGGTTCATGTCCTCAAGCACCAAGGCGCATAAATGATGGCCACTCCTGCCTCTGACTCACCCCACAGTCTCCCCATATGGACCACATTCTCCCCAACTGTGAAGTCAGACACATGGGTTGTGATCCTGGCCACACCAGTTACCAGTGCTGTGGCCTTGGGCACGCCATGAGTCTTCTAAGGCTTCAGCTTTCTAAGGTGAGGTTAATGTCTATGGGCCTCACACTGTACTTGGTGGGCCTAACAAAGGTCATTCATGGATCCACTGGTTACTGTAGACCGCAGAGCGGGGGTGCCAACAGCAAAGTGGACCAAGTCCCATCCCTAAGGATCAAGGGACAGGGAGGGACATCAGGATGCGTGTCGCAGGCCAGCAGGTATTTGTTGACTAAATGGAAGCTGAGTCCTCAGCTCCCTCTCTACTTCCATTCACAAAGCCGTCCCCACAAATCTCTACCTGGAAGCCACATCTGGATCAGAAGGACCCAGGGCTCAAAGCTACTGAGGATTCCAAGGAGAATGTTAAATGATCCAGCTGTTGGCGTTCCAGCAGTTAGTGACTACAGAGCAATCTATGCAGTTCTGCCAAGATTCCGAGCTTGGTCTTTTTGTTTGCTTGCTTGTTTGTTTGTTTTTGGTTTTTGACTTTTGGAGACAGGGTTTCTCTGTGTAGCCTTGACTGTCCTGGACTCACTTTGTAGACCAGGCTGGGCTTGAACTCACAGCGATCTACCTGCCTCTGCCTCCCGAGTGCTGGGATTAAAGGAGTGCGCCACCACCTCTCGGCTCCACGCTTGGTCTTCTATTGCCGGCATCTGTCCACCACTGAAGTGCACATGAGATTGATTTCCATATAGCTTTGTAGACTATCTCTCCTCTCTCTCTCTCTGTGCTCCCCCAAAGAAGGAAGGATCTGGGAGTGTATTTTCTCAGGGTTCACAGCTGCCCCTCTTTCTTAGAGAAACTGGCTAACATGGTCTATGCTCTACCCCGGCTTCTTATTCTTCCACAATGGCCTCCTCAGCTTCCCAAGATCACAGAACTTTAGCCAGAAGAGGCTGTGGAGCATGAGGCTCCCACCCACACCCACCCACCTCCACCTACTCCCACCCCACACACACAGAAACTGAAGTCTGACCTGCCCAACGTTAACGCAGCTGGTCCTGGGCTCTAGCTCCGAGCCCTTGGCCGTTGCCCACATGCCCACGTGCCCACAGCAGCATATAGTGACTGCTGATGACCAGCTCTGACCAGACAATGGTGGGCAGATTTGAACATTTAGACCAACAGAATGACGAGGTCACCTGCTACCTAGCTTCCGCTCCATGGCCGCCAGGAAAAGTCAAGCAGGAGGGAACCTCCACTGACCGTGGTTAGCAGGGGCTGCGATGGGGCCCAAGGGAGCTCGCTGGAATAAAGGAGCTGTATTTAGATGGGGCATCCCACCAGCTGTGCACATTGGCCAACTCATAAAACACAATCTAAAACCAGCAGGACGTCTTACTCTATGTAAATCTGGTTTCAATTTGTAAAAACGCAGCTTCCAATGACGCAGAAGTCACTTCTCCCTCTGTGACGAAATAACTGGCAAGAAACAACGTATGGAAGGAAGGAAGTCTGAGCAGCAGATGTGAGCATGACGCAGCTAGCGGGTCACAGGGCACACACGGTCAGGCAGCAGAGACACACGGTCAGGCAGCAGAGAGCAATGAAGGCGGGTGCTCAGCTCGGTTTCCCTGATAGCAACGAATGCAATGTTGAGCTTGGTTTCTCTGTTTTTATTCAGCCTAAAACTCCAGCCCATGAGATGTTGCTGCCCATAGTTAGTGTGGGTCTAACTACTTTAATTAATCTAGTCTAGATAACCCCTCCTAGGCATGCCCAGGGGTTCATCTCTTCTGTAATTCTAGAGATGGACCGCCACATGGATGTTACTATAATGTGGTGACAACTGCAAGGGCTTGGGAAGGTGCGTCCAGGTCCCCAGCCTGCAGCAATGCCTGGAGATGGAAGAACCACTGTGAGATAAGGCCCGGGGGCGGGGGGGGGGGGGGAGTGCAGGGGAGGTTAGGTCTTTGAGGACATTTCTTTGAAGGGAATGTTGGGGTTCAGGCCCTTTCCAGTGTCTTCCTTCCAACTGTCACGGGGTGAGAAGCTTCCTCCCTAAGTGTTCCCAACACAATGTGCTACTTCCGCACAGGCCCAGGGCAGCAGAGCCAGTCACCCGTGGATGGAAGTCCCTAAAGCCATGATCCAAAGAGACCTTTTCTCTCCACAAGTTCTTTTCCGTTTTGTTTAAGACAGCGACTCGCTACACATGCCTGGCTAGCCTGGAAACGTGCCATAGAAACCATCCTGGCCTTGAACTCACAAAGATCCACCAGCCTCTCAGGTGCTGGAATTAAAAGTGTGCACCACCCCACCCAGCTCTTGTAAGTGCTTGATCTCTGGTATTTTGTGGCTGCAACAAAAAGCAAACTGAAACAATAGTGACAATAATGACTTTGAAAGTCAAAATGCCCAGGTTAAGGTCAGAGCAGAAAGATGGCAGCGAGGCAGTCAGTCAGCTCCCATCGGGTGTTCCTGCTGTGGAGTCCCCTTAATCAGCTACCCTGAAACTGGCATGGTCTAACCCAAAAGTGGCCCCACCCACATCTCTGACAGGCCTCACCATCCTGATACCCTCACCACCATTAGAGCTCGGGTTGCTCTTTCTCCATGAGTCACCATCCCAGATTCCTCACATTCCCTTTGTCTCCCAGACCCTGGGCCGGGTCTCCACCTGCCACACCTATATGATGCCTGTCACACAGCCTGCCACACCTCAACATACCTCAACACTGTCATTGTGCTCCTAGACTTTTGACCCTGATACCTGCTGGATCTGTCTTTTCAAGGGCCTGTAAAATTCAGAATGGCTTCCACACAGTGGCCCCTATACCACAGCTCTTCCCTTACTCTGGGACCCCTTTCTCTTCTTTTCTCAGATGGAGCTTTGAACTGAGCGCACAGCCTCAGTGGAGGAGTTGGGGGTGGGGTGAGAGGCATAGCAGGCAGCTGGAAGAAGAGAGATGCCAGGGTAGGTGGGTACCACTGAAACCTCACATCTCAAAGCTCTCTGCTTCCTTCCGTGACCAGGAGTTTTGTCCCCACGCGGCCCTGCAAAGTCTCTCAGCCTTATATTTAGCTATGGTTTTCATTTCAGCCCTCCCTTTCTGTCCCCGGAGGACAGAGAGACCTAGTTGCTCCTGGTTCCCTGACTCCACTCTCGCTGTCCCTGCAGCCTGAGCAGTCAGTTATTCACCACTACAGAGTGAGGCCAGGGTCCTCTGCTCATCTGGCTGGGACAGACACTTTGTTCTTGTCCGTGACTCATGGACACTGCGGCTCTTAACTGCAGCCACAGTCCCTGTTGTCCTAGGCTGGACTTGCCGTTGTGGGAATCATCCCTTGGTGCTGCTGGGGCTGGGGGTCCTCATCCTTCTGGGAACTCTTTCAAGGGATGGAACATGAATGATCCAACCTCAATATGATCTTTTAGACACTGCAACCTTCTCTGGATATCTGAGGTGGCAGCATCAGGCTTTGCTAGACAGGGACCTCACAGATCATACAGTAATTTTTGGTTTGGTTTTTGGCTTTTTGAGACAGGGTTTTTCTGTGTAGCCTTGACTGTCCTAGACTCGCTTTGTAGACCAGGCTGGCCTCGAATTCACAGAGATCCACCTGCCTCTTCCTCCAGAGTGCTGGGATTAAAGGTGTGCGCCACCACGCCTGGCACAGCATTTTTTAACGGACCGAGAAACATTAAGTTCTAGGACATCCAGGGCTGTGTAGAGAGACCCTATCTTTAAAAAAAAATTAAAAAATAAAAATAACTTAAGACAAGCATTGTGGTGCACGCCTTTAATCCCAGCACTTGAGAGGCAGGCAGATCCCTGTGAGTTCAAGGCCAGCCTGGTCTACATAAGTTCCAGGACAGCCACAGCTACTTATATAGTAAGACCCTGTCTTGAAAACAAAACAAGTGAACGGTAAAAGAAATGGTAACCAGGGTAGAAGTGGCAATCCCTACACAGCGTGAACGCAGGTAGCACTTCAATGCCTGGCCGTGCTGCTCAGAGGTAGGTAGGCTCTTTCTCAGTGAGTCCCTGCCTCCTCAGGCCTTTGCACAGCTTGTGTCTGCTTGGCTATGTATAGAAAAGACTGTTGAGGGAATGCAAGCATCCCTGCAGGCAGGGAGCGGGGGAAAGGTGCTGCCTCTCTGCATGTGCCACAGGGGGGTGATTCTGGGGTGTGGGGTTCAGGCTTCAAACCCTGCCTTGGACAAAGCCATTCTCTATCTCTGGGGACCCTCATGCTAGGCTGCTACCCTGAGGATCAGGTGTGCTGGAGAGACAGGATGAGGGCTGGGCAGAGACTGGGTAAGAAAAAGAATGTGTGGGCAGGTCCTGCACTCAGTTCCCACTGTCCCTGTTTTATAGAAGAAGGCGTGAAACTGCTTAAGTGTTCCCGGAGTCTCTGACTAACAAAGAATGCGATGGCAGCTCTGACCCATGGCCCAGAAACCAGCCCCAGTATACACAGCTTCTACGCATGACTTTTGCACCCATAAAATCTCCATGGCTTCACCACCCAGAACAACGCCCTACCAGTGTGGCACTCGTTCTCCAAAGCCCCTGGTCCATCACTATCTCAGATCCCCATCCTGGAAGGAGGTCCGTGGTGGGAGGGAGCTAGGTTTAACCGTCTAGCCCTGGATCACTCTGCTGCGCCTCCTTTTTCCTGCTACAAGTGTCTTAGTTTGAAATATATGTTAGGGCTGGGCAGTGGTGGCGCACGCCTTTAATCCCAGCACCCGGGAGGCAGAGGCAGGTGGATTGCTGTGAGTTCAAGGCCAGCCTGGTCTGAAAAGTAAGTCCAGGACAGCCAAGGCTACACAGGGAAACCCTGTCTTCAAAAACCAAAAAGAAGGAAAGAAAGAAAGAAAGAAAGAAAGAAAGAAAGAAAGAAAGAAAGAAAGAAAAAGATATATGTTAGACAGTTGCTCAGGGCGGGGGTGGGGTGGGGTGGGGTGGGGTGGGGTGGGGTAGGGTGGGGTGGGGTGGGGTGGGGTGGGGTGGGTAGCTAGCCTATGTGACTCCAGCCCATGGCATGAGCTTCTTACACAAAGAGGCCACTAACCCATTTGCACTTGGCCACCAGATGATGGGAAAACTTTGCTTTCACTGAGTTCAAGTTTGCTCAGACATAAATGGACCCTGTCGATACCAGCACCTTTTGCGTTTGCCCGACAGCCCGTCCTGCTGCATCTGCCCTGACTGTCCTCCCCCCGCCGCTCTCCTAGAATTCTCTCACTGTTTGCTGATTTCCATGCCTAGAGTCACTCAGGAAACATTTACTTGCAAGTTAGTTGTACAGACTATGTTAAGTGTTCTCTTTTAAAGCGCCGCCCGATGAACAGGATAAACATGCCTCAGTTACACAGTGACACGCAACTGCCTCCAAACGAGCAGTTGGCTCCACTATTCTAGATGGCAAAGCCACGCTCGGTTGGGTATGTGGATCATGCCAAATCTCATCAAACCCCGGCAGAAAAGGAGTCTCTGCTCTGAATGGACCACTTGGCCCAGTGACTCCAACTGACAATCATTCTCTGCCTGTTCTAAAGCGCTGAAAACTGATGGAGCCAGGGAGGTTGCTGACCCCAGCGGTCCTGCTGAGAAACCATTAGGTCTATTGCCATGGAGACCAAAGACTCTGAGGACCGGGGAAAACCTCAGAGGAAATCAGTGAGCAGCTCATGGAAAAGCAATCATGGCCCAGCTGAGACGAGGCGGCCCAAGCTACTTCCGGAGAAGAGGGAGGCACCCGAGGCTGCCGAGGAGACTCAAGATGAAGAACCCCACTGCCGCATCCCAATCCAGAGGAATTCCATCTTCAACCGTGCCATGAGACACAAAAGCAAGGCCAGGGGCACGTCTGAGCAGAGCGCCGGTCACCGAGCAGGTCAGTGCCAAAGAGACCTGTCACGTGGGTTACTGATGCTGATGCTCAGAGTCTCAGTGACAGAAAGGAGAACAAAAGGCCCTGGAGATGGTCAGGGATGGGTCCAGCAAGGTAGAGCACGCGAGGTCACTGTCTAAAGAGTTCTCCTTCCCATAGTACAACATGCCCTTTTCAGAGAAAGTGTCACCTCAGGTCACACAACAAGAGAGGCTTCTCTTGAAGAGACAGATGACACTATCCACGTCCCACACATCTATAATCCCAGGACTAGGTAGGAAGACTGAGAGTCTCAGACTAGCCTGGCTGCATAATGAGACTCGTCTTTAAAACCATAGCTTATCAGCGAGCTGCTTTAGGTCTTTTGTGTACACCATCTTTGGGACTTGTTGAGTGTTTATAGCATACATAGCCCTTTGTGTTAACTTGCCAAATCCTCACTGGAAATAAATACTCAATCTGGATTTAGATCTCATAAAATGTACAGTCAAAAGAAGTAAATTTACATACCCAAACTCTTCCAAATACTCTTAGGAGTTTTCCAATCATCGAACCGTCGCTCTGTTTTCATGTTTGGGTTTAAATTAAGCTGAATGAAAGGGAAAATTCATTTCTACAGCCGGAGCTACCACATCTCAAGTATGCCAGAGGCACATGTGGATGGCAGCTGCCCCGTTGGACAGACTTGTAATATATAGAAAAACATAGGTAGCTGCCAGATCTGGGGCCACAGGGGTCCTTTGGTGCTGGAGGGAAAAGTAGGCATGTTCATCAGCTTTCCACTGCTGTGATAAAACACTCAAGAAAAATCAACGGGAAGAAAGAAACGTCTATTTGGGCTTATAGCTACAAGAGGTTTGTCAGGACCTGCTGCTTTGGCCAGGGATGAGGCAGGATGTCTAGATGGTGGAAGGTATGGTGGGGGAGAGTAAGGGGTCAGAGGGAGAGAGATGGCGGGAGAGTCTAAGAAAAGATCATCTGAGATAATCCAATGGTTGGCTTCTTCCTCAGGTCCCGCCTCCTTCTGTGTTCACCAGCTCCCAATAGCGCCACCACATGGGGGCAAAGGTTTTAACATGTGAACCTCTGAACATTTCATGCAAACCCAGATGATGGCACAGGGCTGCATTGGAGGATGAGGGTGGAGAGGAAAAAAAAAAAAAAAAAAAGAGGCTCCAGGAAGCTCCAGAGCCAAACCTGGGGACACAAATGGAGACAAGAGCAGGGTCACCTCCTTCCCTGTCCCCTACACTGCCACTGGTGGCTCAGCCCACAGATATGTCAGTCTCATTAGAAAGCCCGGTGGTGAAAGCGATTCCTCACTCTTCTCTGGAGTTAACTGGGCGGCGGCCATCTGAAATTCCTCCACCCAGGGTCCATAGGGAACCCCCATCTCTGTTTCACTGCACAGGATGGGGAGGGGACTAGGAGCAGACGACACGCCCCTGGCCACTAGGCTTCCCTGATCTGTGCCCTAAGGACAGAAGACAGCAAGGACTCGGGGTTCACCATGTGCAGATTGGAGCTCAAAGTCACAAAGCCCCTCCTCCCTTTCATCTGCTGAAAATGTCCCCCTCATGAACCCACTACAGCAGCAGCATTGCCTACCCACTGGGATGATGTGACATTCTAGGTATGGCTCGATCACCCACTGATTAGGACTCAGATGTTGAGATTAGACATGAAGAGGGTGACAAGCCACAAAAGGGTTCCGGGGACATGAGCTCACAGTGGAAGCTCTGAATGCCCCAGCAGGAGCGATTATATGAAGTTGCTGGTATCACAGTTATAAGCTCCATGGCGATGAAATCCCAGGTCAAATACTACACAACGCATAGCAAATCTCCCTTTGGAAAGTGAGAGGAAGAGCCACCTTCATTTTGGGACGAGGCGACAGCCACTACAGTCAGTCATACTTACTCCATTTTTTTTTTTTTTAAATACCACAGATTCGTCAGAAATGGGGAAATCTGTAAATGAAACCTTGACCTTCAGTCTACCCCAGGGCAGAATGCCGTCCTGGAGACTCCCAACACAGTGGCGCTCAGGGGCTCAGGAAGCCAGGTAAGGCATGGAAACCCAGAAGAGGCTGGGCTTGAAGGGCATGGCAGGCACCCGCACCTCGAGTCTTTTCAAGTCTTCTCAGAGCTACAGGGTGTGTTTGTCATTGTGCTGGCATGACAGATGTGCACCAGCACACCCGGTCCCTATGGTGCCGGGGACCAAAGCCAGGGCTCCCGCACACTAGATGAACACCCCACCGCCTTAGCCACGCCCACAGCTGCTTGTTTTAAATTTCTCTTACAGTGACTTGGGTGCTTGTATTTTTTCAATCCACAGTTTCCTTTTGTGAAAACTATCTACTCAGTCACAAAATAGGACTTGGGAGATGTTGTATATGCTGAGGAATAAAAAAGAAAGACGATAGTGACACCACCCTAGAGAGGTTTTTAATAAATTGCACGTGTGCTTGGTCACTTTCCTGTGTGTTTTATACGTGCTCTCTCTCCATAAAGCAGGTTTTACTAGTCATTCTTTTTGCTGTCTACTCATTTATCATAGACACCTGTGTTCTAAATAGTTCTCTACACTTGTATGGAACAGCCAGCGATACCACGTGCTGCCGTGTGATGGGACTTTGATTTATTCCTTGTGCTCTAATTTGTTGGGTATTTGGATATTCTGTCTGTTGGAATTGTTTTGTTTGTTTTTTGAGACAGGGTTTCTCTGTGTAGCCTTGGCTGACCTAGACTCACTTTGTAGACCAGGCTGGCCTCTAACTCACAGCGATCCACCTACCTCTGCCTCTTGAGTGCTGGGATTAAAGGTGTGTGCCACCACACCTGGCTCTGTCAGTGGGAACTGAATTTAGCTACTGTCTCAATCAGGGTTTCTATTGCTGTGATGAAACACCATTACCAAAAGCAAGCTGGGGAGGAGAGGGTTTATTCGGCCTACACTTCCAGATCATTCTTCATCATCAAAGGAAGTACGGACAGGAACTCAAGCAGGACAGGAACTTAGAGGCAGATGTCACAGAGGCCATGGAGAGGTGTGGCTTGCTGGCTTGCTCACATGGCTTGCTCAGCCTGCCTTTTTTTTTTTTTTTTTTTTAACAGAACCCAGAACCAGTAGCTCAGAGATGGCACCACCCACAATGGGCTGGGCCCTCCCCTGTTGACCACTAATAAAAAAAAAAAAGCCCCACAAACTTGCCTGCAGCCAGATCTTATGGAGAAATTTTCTTAATTGAGGTTCCCTCCTCTCAAATGACTTCAGCTTTTGTCCAGTTGACACAAAACTGTTTAGCACAGTACTTGTAGAAAGAAAGAAAGAAAGAAAGAAAGAAAGAAAGAAAGAAAGAAAGAAAGAAAGACAAAAAGAAAAGCCACCTGACCCATTTGGCTTCTGTGTAAAAGTCCAAGGATTATGGCTGAAGTTCCTCATGCCTTCATGGGTTGAGGCTCCTCCCCGCACCCACTCTGTCACCTGTTAAGATGACTGCCTGAGCTCCAGCCGTCACAGCTACAGTTCAGGAGGGAGAAAGGGAGGCGTTGATGGTTCCTGTCGCTCTGCTTTTCTTCTAAGTGGCTTCCTTGAAGGTCTACCAACCAACCCTACTTATATCTCACTGGCTAAAACCACATTGTGTGACACCTACACTTACAAAGGACATTGGGAAAGGAGTCTGTTCAGGCTGGACTGGCTTCTTTCCCTCTGTGTACCAGCTTTTACTCTAAAAAACGGTGGTTTATCAGTACCGCTCTAGTTTATATTTCCCTGATGACTGTGAGGTTGAGTGTTTTTATATGCATTTTTTGGCTCTCCACTGACTTTCTTTTCAGTGGTGCCCATATAGATCATTTTCCCATTGCTTGTTTATTTTTATATTTGTAGTTCTTTATATGTCAAATTAAAGAAAACCCACGGCCAAGCTAAGCATGATAATTACACCTGTCACTGCAGTACTCGGGACTCAGAGGCAGGAGGATCTCCATGGGTTCAAGGCTGCCCTGGCCTACATAGTGAGTTCCAAGACAATCTGAGCTACAAAACAAAACAAAACAAAACAAAACAAAACAAAAAAAAAACCAACAACAACAACAACATAAAACAAAAGACAAAAAACAAAAATCCAAAACAAATTGCTCTTGCCCTGAGACACACATTGCAAACATCTCTACCCATGCATCAAAATTGTCCTGTCTTCCTGGTGAGCATGGATTTTTAACTTTGGTGGCATTAGCTTATCAGCATGGTTCTCTTCTTGCTCGTTACTGTGCTCTCACTGTCTGACTTCCATGGACGTCCATGCTTTGCGTTCCGCATCTCTGCCTTGCAGTCCATGTGGCCACTGAGCTGCTTCTGTCCCATTCACATAAACGGCCTTCAGTTTCCGTCAATGAATGACATCTGCGCCTTGTCACTTATTTACTGTTTTCTTTCTCTTTTGTTTGTGTGTGTTTATTTTATTTTTTTTATTTTTTTGCTATGTAACCCATGCTGGCCTTGAGTTCACTACATAATCTAGACTGACCTTAACCTGCTTCAGCCTCCTAAGTCCTGGGATTACACATAGGAGCCACTGTGCCCAGTTCACGGATGCTTTTTCAGAAGGTGCCACACTGTGTGCACTCAGGTGGGTTTGTCTCTAGGTTTTTCATTGCTCTGGCTGACTATCCTTATATCCAGTACCACACTGTCTCAAATTCTGTAGCTTTATGTTTAAAATCTAGTAGTGCGAGCCTCCTACATTACTCTTTTTAAAGACAGGCCTGACTATTTTAAGTTTTGTGTTCCTGTATAAGTACATTTTAGAATCAGGATGTCAATTTCTACTCTAAAAAATATGTCTGTTAGGACTGAAGCTGAAATTGCATTATGCTTACAGATAAATTTGGGGATTCTTGGCTCCTTAAATTGTTTGGTCCATGAATATATCCCAACTTATTTAGTTATGAATATACCCCTTCTATTTAAATGTCTTTTAAAAAAACTAAGCCAGTGCTAATTGTAGGTCTTAGAAGAGGAGTTTTATACATATCTTTTAATCTTTGTTGTTCATTTATGCATGTGTGTTCTTGAGCATATGTGTGTTTGTATGTGTACTACCATGTTCCTGTGGAGGTCAGAGGACGGCCTGGGGCGTCCTCGCCTTCTGCCTTGTTTGAGTCAAGGTCTCATGTTCACCACTAGGTAAGCAGGGCTGGCTTACAGTGAGTTTGCAAGGACTCTTGCGTCTCCTTGGAAACACCGGAATTACAGATGTGCACTGCTGTGTCTGGCTTTACGTGGACTCTATGGGACCTGAACTCTGGTCCCAACCTGGCCTCAAGCTGATGCAGAGGCCATGGAAGAGTGCTTACAGAAGCCAGGGCCTCCATCCCAGGGAAGGCACCACCCACCATAGGATGGGCCCCTCCCGGTTGATCACTAGTTGAGAATTTGCCTTACAGCTGGATCCCATGGAGGCATTTCCTCAACTGAGACTCCTTCCTCTCTGATGACTCTAGCTTATGTCAAATTGACACAAAACCAGCCAGTAGAGTCAGTTTGGATTTTTCAGTGCTCAGAATCTTACCCCAGTAAATACAGTCTCACTTCATTTCAATCTTCAGAGCTCTTGTTGTTTCCCTGTATGGCACCAGCTTGATGACAAAGCTGAATCCAAGTAGCTGCGGTAGACATCCTTATTCGTTCCCTGGCGTAGTCTGCTTTGGTTACAAAGATCAGATACCTAGTCAGACTTGCTCAAGTAATTAATTAGAGACAAAATCTGGAATTCCAAAGAATCTAAGTCTAAGAAACCAAGCCCATCCTCACAGGAACTGAAGTGGAATCAGGAATCAGAAACACCTGGTTAGTTTTTCTGGGGCGTTTCCTCCCTTCTTCTCCTGTGAACTGCTCTGTCCTACTTACTCTTTTTTCAAACTGGAGATTTTTTTTTTTTTGAGACAGCGCTTCTCTGTGTAGCCTTGGGTGTCCTGGACTTCCTTTGTAGCCCAGGCTGGCCTTGAAATCACAGTGATCCACCTGTCCCTGCCTCCCGAGTGCTGGGATTAAAGATGGGCGCCACCACGCCCGGCTCAAACGGGAGAATTCTTCTCCCCTTTTGCCCATAATCTAAATGGCAGCCGTTGCCAACATGACCTTTCACCTTGCTCATCGCAGCCAATGAGAACTTCCTTCACATTTCTTAGAGAAGAAAAACCTGCAAAGGGAAAGAATTTGGTTGGCCACCTTTGGGTCAGGTATCTACCCCGCCGTTGATTATCTAGAGGAGCAAGGGCATGCCATGAGTAGAGCCTATGTCTGCAAGACCTAGAGAGGCGCTAACAAGGGGGCTCAGAGGCAAAGAGAAGGTTCAGTTTCAAGCAGCCACAAATGGTGGCTCACCACTGCCTGTAACTCCAGGGGATCTGATGCCCTTGTCTTCCATCTGCAAATACGTACACGTAATATATATATTTACACAGACACATGTGGTTCCGCAGCACTGGTGTGGGTCCCCAGGTGTGTGTCCTGAGCCCAGCACAGCAGGGACGTTTGGACTGATGCCCAAAACCCGCAGGAAGACAGGGTGAGACCCATGCTCCTCAAGTGTTTCCCCAGTGGCGAGAGGGACAGATCTGGGTTTTCTAGGAGAGGTGAGTGTTACAGCAGGCTCAGAGAGCAGAGCGCTTCCCCAGGAATCAGCCCCGAGCCACAGGCAGTGGTTGGGCAGTCCCCATGACTGCGAAGGCATTAAATGTGTCTGATTCACTAGACCTCATGGTGCCAGGATACCTCATCTGTGTACAGTGATATAATGCCTCTGTAACATGGAGCCCTTATCACAGGAAGGAAGGAGGACAGTACTTAATTATTCTATGTGTGAGTGGGTGTCTAAGGTGTAATTAAAGACCATTGATTGGAGACTAGGATCTCAGCACGGGGTGGAGTATTTCCTGGAATTCCCTGTGCTTGCTATCAGGAAAGGTCAGGCCTGTATTTTCTTTTAGGACTATGTGACTCCTTTTATAAAAATCTGGAATCGCCAGATCTGGTGGGGGAATCCATTCTTCATAGACCACACAGGAAACCAGCTATCCACAGAACCGGCCATCTGGAGAAGGCCAGACTTCTACCTTAATCAGCAGAGTCCTACAGACACACGGACACAGAAATAAATCTTGAAAGAAAAAGAAAAAAAGTCAGGTTGAGCCAGGCAACCCTCAGTATACTTAATGTCATCAGTTAGGCTCTCACACACAAGAGCACACTAAAGGAAATGTGTATGAGGTAAAAAGCAGACGGACGAAGGAAGAGGAGGGAGCCAGGCATGCGGATTACAGGACTGAGTCTTCAGGATGGCTGCAAGAACCACTGGCCTCTAGTGGTGTTGACATGGGCATGCGTCACTTCTAGTGGTGTTGACATGGGGCATGCGTCACTTCTCCATGGACAGTACCTACCCTCCAGGTTCTAGAATTTTTCTGCAGCTCACCTGAGGGTGTTTTTTCCAGTACTCTTCTATGCACAGCCAAGCAGTGGAAGTTACAGTGACGCTGGGAAAGGTGGCAGGAGGGAAGCCCAGTCAAGGTAGAACCTTGCTTTTCACAGAGGGATGCTGGGAGGGGGCTTGATCTGTCGAGCTAATTCTAACACATCGTGCGTCGTTAGAATCTGTGTTCTGTGACTTTTTCAAGGGAGCATATTTATAGTCACCTTAGACACTGAGCCCAAAGGTAGACCAAAGAAATGACTCTGCCAAGTCCAGCACGGCGACCCCGTAAGTCGGCTTGGGTTGCTTACAGGAGAGTGAGCGAGGGGCTGCTTGCAGGAACGCTAGAGTGTGTCAGGAAAGAAAATCTCAGCAAATTCTGTCCCACGATGGGCGTAACTCATGAAACTGAATCATTGGTGTGCCCCAGGCAAGCTGCAGGCGCCTCACCACCAAGGATCTCTCTACCGGTCCTGTCCTCTCCCAACCATGGTTTACTGCTTATGTAACATAACTAGGTGGCAGTGGTGCCAAGGACTGTGGCTACCATCCACCCATGCATTTCAAACATAGCCACTGCCGAAAGTGTGGCACTTTGAGTCTGCATTTCTGAAGCTGGGCAAGGACCAGGTTCCATAGTGGAAACTGTGTTTCCATGGAAACACACTAATGGCACAAACAGTTACTCTTGGGGCAGCTTCTTAATCAGTGCCTGTTTGTGTTGTTGCTACAAAGAGTCAACCAGTAAGAAAGTTTCTTAAAAATAAGATACAACAAAAGTGTAAACAAGCCCCAAGAGATTTAAGAAGGAAGCATTAACCAATTACAAGGTAGAAACTTTTAAAGAATTCCTTTTTCAGCCAACACACTGTAGACAGGGTGTTGGGAGCTGGGATGGGGTGCCAAGTGTTAAAAGACAAGCAATGTTGGACACGGGTCAGATATTACATGACATTAAGAAATGACTGTTTATTTCCTTGGATGTTCTCATGGTATGACGGTTATTTTTCAGCCTTGTGTAAGCCTTTGCATCTTTTGGAGAGACACCCTGGAATATTTCAGATGCAGCAAGATGATGTCCAACAGTTGCTCCAAAACAATCCAGGCTGGGTGGGAGGGAGTAGAGATAAAACATAGGCACTGAGCTGAGGACTGTTGGGACTTGGGGGTGCGTGTTTGAGGGGTTCCTCATACTTTTCTGTCTACTTGAGTGTGTTTGAAATTTTCCATAGTAAAAGTTCGATTTTTTAAAAATTAGGTTCATTTTTGAAAGCATTTAAAACCGGTTTTTGTTTTATTGGTCATTCTGGGCTAGAACTCAGGGCACTAAACTACATGCCACGTCATAAAGCTTATTTGAAAAAAAAAACACTATTTTTAAAGAAAAGCAAAAGACAAGATCTTCAGAGAAGTGGCTCAGATCCTGGATCCCTGATGCTATATCTGATTTTCCAGGATCTTGGCAGAGCCATCAGCTCTTACTGTTCACACGGCCACCCAGAGGGCATTGACTATATATAAGCTTGAAGGTACGCGTGTGAGTCATGTACATGAACACATGTACACTCACATCAGAGGCCAGGACCCAGACAACCCTCCACCTCCTGTGCCAACTGATCAGTAGTGACCCAAGACTGGACAGCCCAAGATGCTCACAGAGCCCTGTGTCACAGTGTCCCTAGTGGCTACCACAGGGATGGGGCATTCTGAGTCACAGGGTGTCTTAATTAGGGTGATGAAACACCATGACCAAAACAAGTTGGGGAGGAAATGGTTTATTTGGTCTACACTTCCGTGTCACTGGTCATCACTGAAGGACATAAGGACAGAAATTCAAGCAGGGCAGGAACCTGGAGACAGGAGATGATACAGAGGTCGTTGGAGCGGGGGACTGGGGGGTAGGGTGGGGATTGGCACTACCTACTGGCTTGCTCCTCATGGCTTGTTCAGCCTGTTTTCTTATAGTACCCATGACCACCAACCCATGGGTGGCAACCCACAGCAGGCCGAGGCCTCCCCCGTAAATCACTAAGAAAATGCCCTATGGTTTTGCCTTTGGCCAAATCTTACGGAGACATTTTCTTAACTGAGGTTCTCTCAGATGACTTTAGCTTGTGTCAAGTTGACATGAGCTATCCGGCACACAGGACTTGCCAGCCTCTGCCTTCTAGCTCACGGTTCTTCTGCTAACTGAAGTGAAGACCACTTGTCTAGCGAGAGACATACAAATCAGTCTTCTCCGTGCCGTGTGCCCACACAGGATGCCAACTGAGTTCTCCGCAGGGACTGCCCCATTCTGTGGGCCTCCAGCAAAGCAGCGGAAGATCCCAGGCCCTCAGCTGTGGAGGCTGGGTTTCACCTCTGAACGTCCTTCTATTTTTATACCGTCTACGACTTACATTTCGCAGCTTATGCTGCTAATTTCATATACTTTTGACAGCTGTGTCTTCTTTTCAGCATTTCTAATCTTTTGGTTTTCCTCTTCCTGGCGTTGAAGAGATGTACTTGACTCCTTTGCACAAGGCCTTAGAGATGTGGGCTTCAGAAGTCAAGCATGTCTTTTAGGTGTGACCCTGGAGGTGAAGGAGGCTCTCTGGCCATCTCTGCCTTAAGCCAGATGTGGTAGGTGAATAGACAGGGCTGAGAGCTGCAGTGACTCTAATGGGAAGGGCTGGAAGGCACACAGCCCATGAGCTTACTCATCCCTCTGCTATTTAGTAACAATTATACAGGATGGCCAGAAACTCAGCAGAAAATCTGTGTAAAGCGGGCTGTAATCCCAGCACTCCAGAGGCAGGTGAAGAAGGAGCAAGAGTTCAAGGTCACTCTCAACTGCACAGAAAGTGGGAGGCCAAAAGCAAGCTGTGCGGTGGTGGCGTTCGCCTTTAATCCTAGCATTGGAAGACAGAGGCGGGTGGATCTCTGTGAGTTTGAGGCTAGGCTAGTTAGTCTACAAAGCGAGTCCAGGACAGCCAGGGGCTATATGAGGCACCCTTTCACAAAAGAAAAGCAGAAAGTTAAGAGCTGAGATGGAAACCAGGAAGTTCAGGGACAGTTGTCTCCCCAACACACACACACACACACACACACACACACACACACACACACACACACACTGGGTACTACAGCTGAACTCAGAGAATGTCCTAGAAGCTGAAGCCACAGTAACAAGTCTGTCCTTGTAACAATTAAAAAGATGCCAGACTCAACAAGGAAAGCATCCTGCCCAAGTGCAAAGCCTCTAAATAATCCTAGAAAACACAACATGATCGCAGACGGAGCAAAGTGGCCTTCCTTATTGCTGTGACCAAGTAGCAGACAACGTAACTGAGGGAGGTGTTTCTTTAGCCACAACGTGAGGGTACAGTCTATGGGGAAGGCATGACAGCAGGAGCTTGAGGCAGCTGGCCTTACAGTGTCTGCATCCAGGGAGTAAAGAGACATGAATGCTTGTCTTCAACTCACTTTCTAGGTTTTTTAGGCCAAGACCCCAGCCTAAGGGATGGTGTTGCCCATAAGGTAAGCCTTCCTACTCTAACTAACCAGATCTGGGCAATACCTTGTGGACATGGGCAGAGGATTGTCTACTAGGAGATTCTAGGCTCTGTCAACATTAGATAGCAGTCAACATTAACCACCACACGAACACATGAAGGAAACTTCATATATCCTGGAGCAAACCCAGAGCTAACATGGAGAGAAGACTCCAGCCCTAGGCAGGTCCCCCTCAGCAGTTACATGGATGTGAAGGATTTGATCCTACTTTTAAAGCTCTCATAAAGACGGTCAGTGTCAACAGTTAAATATCTTTCAGTTTAAAGAAAAGGGTGCATGTCAACCCTCCTCTGGCTTTACTTAATTTTTTTTTTTTTACCATGTTAGTTGTATAGGAGCAGCTGGCTCAAACCAAAGCTGTTTGAACACCACTAGGATTCAGTACCTTAGCCCCTGTCAAAGGAAAATTGTTCAAGGCAATTGATACTGATCCAACACTTTGCAACAAGAAGATGGCAGGCTCAGGAAACAGAATCATTCGCCAGGTGTGGTGGTGCATGCCTTTAGTGCCAGGACTCAGGAGGCAGAGCCAGGTGGATGTCTGTGAGAGTTCAAGACCAGCCTGGTCTACAGAGTGAGTTCCAGGACAGCCAGTACTATATATAGAGACCCCGTCAAGGAAGGAAGGAAGGAAGGAAGGGAAAAGAAAGGGAAAGGAAAGAAAAAAAACCGAAAGCATTTCCCAGTAGAAATAGTCTTGTGAGAGTAAAAAGTAGAAGGCTAGAACAAACAGCAGTCACCAAGCACAATAACATAGCACTGTTCATGGAACCTACTGCTTTTATCTATCCAGATTGAGAATGGAAATTCCAGGAAAAGTTATATTGGGGGAAAAAACCACCACAAACATACAAAACAACAACAAACCAAACACACACAAATAAAGTGAACACCAGTGACAGAGACAGTTTATGACTTCGAAAGTATCCGTGTGCTGAGGGATTAGAAAAAGAATGTTCTACACAAGGGTCCTAACCATATTACAGTGCTCGCTCAATGAGGAGGTCCCAAAGCCAGAATGGCCTGGATTTCTCTGTAGCTCTTCTAATGGCATGGCTTTTATGTCACATAACTCTTGAAATTATAGGCACTTTTCTGGCTCTTGTTGGTGTTCCTCTGGCTGTCTTAATTGTCGATCTCAGTTTTTAACAGAGTCTTATGTAGCTTAGGCTAGGCTTCAAATCAGTATGTGGCTACAGATGACCCACTGGTTGCAGTTTGTGTGGAGACCAGACAGTAATTTTGGGGTGTCTTCCTTAATGCCTCTCCATCCTCTCTCAGTGAACTGGAGCTCAAATCTCCTGTCACTGTCTCCCCAACACTAGGATTTTAGGTATGCACTAGCATAGCCAACTTTTCCAGGGGTTCTGGGGGATTGAACTCAGGGCCCCATGCTTGCTTAGCAAACACCTAACTGAGTCACCTTGTCAGCCCTTCTTGATATTGGTTTTGCTTATGTCTTGAGATAGGATCTCACTATGCAATCTCAGTTAGTCTGGAACTCCCTATGTATACCAGGCTGGCCTTGAACTCATAGATGTCTGCTTGCCTCTACCTGGGATTAAAAGTGTGCACCACCATGACTAGCTACTGGTCATATTTTTAAAAGGCCTGCCTTAATCACCAGGCAAACAATCCTGAGGCTTTAGCTCCACTCTCTCACCTCTTCACCTTCCCTAGAGCCCTGCTAATGCCCTCCAAGGCTTCATAGCCTACAACTTGGAGACCTTGGGTCTTCTTCCCATGGTGCACCGGGCATCTGGATTATATTATAGAGACCCGATCATTTGTCCTTTCCCTTCAGCCTTCTCCTCTTGTGGAAATGTGGACAAGGAGCTGCACTTGCAGCTTGTGTTCCCAGCCTGTGGTGAGAGACCCATGAAACACTGACACTCAGAGTCCCCTGTTCCGCCGACTGCAGCAATGCACCAAGAGCGACATTCTTCCTGCAGAGCAAGACCCCACAGGAGAATGACTTCGTTCACCTTTAAGCAATGTCTTGGGATTGCCACCATGTGTTAGAGATTCAGGGGAGTGTTGTAGAGACCAAAAGAAGCAAAAAATGTGGCCTTCAGCATCCGGTGGTTCCAGAGTTCAGCCTGCACACGGAGCCCTGGGAGGGAACATGACCTCTCTTGCTTTCTTTTTTTCCTCTCTGACTCGAGTAATTGGTGCTGTCAGCCTCAATCCCGACACCGCCCATCATGCAATCGTCAAACCTCTAAATAAAGACTTTGACTCTGCGGTGTAGAATAATAGCACACTCTATTTTGGCTGAGTTTAATGACTGTGCCAGGAGTCAAGTCTTGCCAGGTTGCAAGGTCACGTGTGTGCCGGAATGCCTGCCTGCCTTGCCCTGGCCTGCAGAGAGCTAATTATGTATAAAAAAAAAAAAAAGAAATGAGATGGGGTTCCACTCAAGGCAGAGCATCAAATAGCAGGTGGTTGGTTTTTCAGAGGACCACGAGAGGGACCTGGCATACACAATTCAGCTCACAAGTTCCCGAAGGAAGTTAAAGAGATAGCCTGTCACCACTTGTTGTCTTTATTACTTTTCTGGCAAAAACTAAAGAGTCATGCAGGAGCCCACCTCAGCTTTGGCCCCCAATGGTCTCCCAGCCTGGGGTTCACACCCCAGAGCAGCTGAATAGAGCTTAGTGACTTTTCTGATAACCGCAAGACCTGAAAGATAGCAACTCTGGCCAGCTCTGCAAGGCAGTGTGTGTGTGCCCCCTGTGGCAGCCCAGGGGAGGGCCTGGTCCATGGTGAGGAAGGCTCAGGTGGCAGAGATGCCCTGGCAATGGCAGGCACATGGGCTTGGAAGGGGAGCCTGCAGACCTAGCCAGCAGCTTGCCCACAAGCTTGTGAGAGTCTGAACCACTAGCTTCAAGGCCCACAGAAGCCAATGAAGGGAATAAATGTACATCTTTGGGCTATTTTTACACAGAAGGTGATTCCTTATATGCGAACAACGCTGGGCAGTACATCTCAGAGCCCAGCTTCCTCCCCATCCCTGTCAATGGAATCCTTACAGTTGAACCTCCAGCTGCAGTTCCTCACAGCCCTTAGACAGGGACTAGCTTGCCGCCTACATCTCCCAAGCAGGAGGGATGAGCTCTGAGGGGCAATCTATGCTTTCCCCGGGAGCTGCTGAGGTCAGAACTTCAAGATGACGTCTAAGCCGGGCTTCTCTCTCTCCCGGCTATGCCTGCCTCAGCACCCTCACGGGCTTCTGGAAGCTCTGTCTTACTGAATTGCTTATGCTTGAATCTCACAGGACCCTGGCTCAAGACATTGGCATTGAACTCTGCCTCCTTGAAATTAAAAAAAAAAAAAAAAAAAAAAGCATTATCAGATTCTGAAAGATGCTCTTCTGTTCCCATAATTAGCAAAGATGATTCTTAAACTGAGGAAATAGAAGCAGATAAGTTCACATATGTAACTGTTACCATTGTTTTTCAAAAAGCATCTGCCAGGCCACTGACAGGAGTGACCACAATGCAAATTCTTTAGAGACCTTTCCAGGAGGGCCTGAGAGAACCATAAGCTACTCTCTGAATCTGACTCTTTGGGCCTCTGAGGTCAACCACAGCCACATGTGGGGCCCAAAGCCTGACCTACTGGGGCTTCACAACAGTCATTTGACTAATAACAATGTCATCCTCTGAGCTGCCAGCAATATAAATTCAAAATTCGTCAGCCGTTGCCCCTTTCATGTTTCTCTGAAGCATGTTGAGTTAGTTACATATTCATGAAAATTTAAAAAAATAAAAAGTTGAAGTGACAGGTGAGGTCTAGCTCCAATAAGAACGGTTGCAGATCCTATCATCTCTGACAGTCTGGGAGACAGGCAGTGGTGATGTGAGTTCCCTACCCAAACCCTAATCCTGATCTGTGATGGCTCAACAGAGGTGTCTGGAATTCAGCTGCTTTGCCAGCATGGATGCAAGGGCTGGACCTCAAGACTTGTGAGGCTCCCTGTTCTCTAGTCTTCCCTTCCAGGATGAGTGGGGGCGGGGTTAATGAAGGATGGATGCTGCATAGCTGGACCAAGCCCACTCCAGGATGAGTGGGGCAGGGGCAATGAAGGATGGATGCTGTATAGCTGGACCAAGCCCACTCCAGGATGAATTGGGGGGGGGGGCATGAAGGATGGAGGCTGCATAGCTGGACCAAGCAGTAGTTCCATCAGTAGTCCATCACTGACTTTTTCCTTATTATGTTCTTGTTTGTTTATCTGTCTGTCTGAGACAAGGTCTTGCTGCATAGCTCAGGCTAGACTGGAATTGGCTATCTAGCTCAGGCTGGCCTTCCACTTGTGATGCTCCTGCCTCAGCCTCCCAAGTGCCACATACCTGGCCCTCTTTGCTATCTTGATTCAGGTAGCCTTAGAAGCTAGTTCCTCTCAAGGAAGTGGGTCATGTTAAAAATGTATGTAAAATATTCATGAAAACAACATAATATGCAGTATTTACAAACCCACTGGAAAAAACATAAACATCTAAAACTTGCAACCAGAAAAAGACATGAAAAGACTATTTCACCAGCCTATAAAGCTGCTTAAAAACCAGCTTCACAAGTAACAAAAACAAAACAAAACAAAAAGCAAGACATTGATTTCATTGAGCAAATTGGTACATTGAAGACAAATCTCTGATACTGGAAAAAGACTGAGGAGACACTAGCAAACTGGCTGGACCTGCCTGACACCTGAACATAGAAAAGCAATGAAAACTGCTCCTGACCTTCAACTAAGAGGCCGTGGAGATGAACTGCTCAGAAGGCAGCTGTGGAGGCTCAGCCTTGAGAGGCTTCAGTTGACCTGTCATCTACCTTGAGCACCCGCTGTAATCACAGCTGTGTGCTGTACTGTGGACTTAGCAGAGAATCAAGGGGACAGAAAGCCCCACTTTGTGCAGCCAGTGTTCCAGCAACAAGTTACCTCCCTCCCCCATCCCTGTACTATCTGCCCTCAGCTTCTTAGCCCTCAGGAGCCAGATGTGGTGAAAATCTGCTAGCTCGGAGAAGCGGAGAAAGCACTCAGCTGACCTTCCTACTCAGCTCACATCCCAGTGGAGAAGGCCCAAAAGGCTCACTAGCTCAGCTGACATCCCAGGAACAAAAGGCCAAAACCCCCAAGACCAAAGGCTTGCTAGCTCAAGGCCCAAAAAACCAAAGGCTGAGCAGCTGAGGAGCTCAAGAGCCAGAGAGCTAAAAGCTTTTAAACAAGCTAAAGCTAAAATCCTAAGAGTAAAGCCCAAGAGCTAAAGCACCAAAGACATCTTCTACTTCTATACACTGTCTTCAATTCCCCTCAACTCAAAGGCCCGCCTACTCTTTCATCCCTGTCAGCTGGGTTCTTGTTTTGCCTCTTGACCTGGGGTTAACTTTATTAAATCCTGTGTACAGATAGCTCTTGGATTAAAGGTATGTGTAAGGCTGGCTGAGCCACATCTTAATCACCTGTTTACAATAAACAGAAAGTTCTTGAATTAAAAGTGTGTTAGGGCTGCCGGGTGGTATTAGCGCACGCCTTTAATCCCTGCACTTGGGAGGCAGAGGCAGGTGGATAACTGTGAGTTCAAGGCCAGCCTGGTCTACAGAGCGAGTCCAGGACAGCCAAGGCTACACAGAGAAACCCTGTCTTGAAATAAACAAAACAAAACAAGTGTGTTAGGGCGCAATCAGGGATTAACAGTTCAATCTCAGGGATCACAATGGGATCCAAGACAGGATTTTACAGTTCAGAGTCTCTGGGATCACAATGGGATCAATATGTCCTGCAACTCCTGACTGGCAGTGGAGCCTCTACACCAAAGGGGCCATTTCTCTACGTCATACAGCCAACCCCCAACTTTGATTTTTGAGGTGATTAATTGGGACCCACTGAGCCACACTCCATGCCCTTCCCTGACTTGTTTTTTAAAATTTTTTCTTATATCCACCCCCCCCACCCCCCGTCTCTCTCTGTGTATGTAAGAGGACAGCTTGCAAGAATCATGGTCTCAGGGCTTGAACTCAAGATGTGAGGCCTGACACCAAGCCCCTTTACCCACTGACCTATCTCACTGGTCCCTATTGCTTTATTTTTGGCACAGGGTTTCAACTACGTAACTTGGTTTCTTAAAAAAAAAAAAACAGAAATATTATAAGAATGTGCTTTTGTGTTAAACCCAGGTATAGGAGTGTGGGGCTGCTTTGGACTGTCTGCAGCAGCTGACTATGATTTGCCTCGTGCTCTCGCAGAAGCATGGTTTTGCCAGGTGCAGACAATGTCTGTGATTGTGTGATGTTTGGCATTCTGGGAACTTTTCAGAGGGTGTATAAATGCTCAGGCCATGTGAGGTGTAGTCAGTGGTTGCTGGTCACTTAGGGATGTTGGTGGCAGTTTGCTAGGAACTGTGGTCAAAGACGAAACAAAAAGGAAGTAGATTCAGGTATTTTCCTAATTTCTTTCTCTATTTTATCCTTGTTTCTCTCTTGTCTAGTGTTAGGAGATGAAACCAGGGGTGATAAAGAGTGGGGGAAAAGAAGAACCCACAAAATAGCAAATACCAGCTACACTCAGTTTAGCTTCAAATTTGTGGTCCCTAAATACTTGGTTTACAGAACAGTGTCACTACACCAAACTTCTCCAGATTTTATAAAGGAAACTTTTAACAGGACAGTCATTGTGGTACAAGCCAATATTCCCAAATACACCAGGGATCGAGGGGGACATGTCACAATTCAAGGGCTGAGTGGGCTACAAGCAAGTTCAAGGCCCACCTGGGCAATGTAGAGAAACCCTGTCTTAAATAAAAAGTGGCCCCCACAAAAAGTCTGGGCTCATTAGTTCAGCAGAAGACACTTGCATAGGGTGTGTGAGGCCCAGTTCAGGAAGGAAGAAAGGGAGGGAGGGACAGAGGGAGGGAGGGAAGGAGGGAAGGAGGGAGGGAGGGAGGAAAGATATTCAACATATAAACTGAAAGAAATTGAACTCTACTGTGCTCTCAGTACAGACTCAAACAATGGTAACCCTTGCATATTTGGGTTCCATCTTTCTCTGTTCTTTATTTCCCCTGAGTTGTGTGAATGTGACCAAGACTCAAGTCTTTACCCCTAAACACCTGTCATACAACTCCTAAGAATAAGGAAGTCAAGCTGGGCATCGTGATGCACACCTTTAATCCCAGCACTCGGAAGGTAGAGGCAGGCAGATTGCTGTGAGTTCGAGGCCAGCCTGGTCTACAAAGTAAGTCTAGGATAGCCAAGGCTACCCAGAGAAACCCTGTCTCCAAAACCAAAACCAAAACCAAAACCAAAACCAAAACCAAAACCAAAACCAAACAAACAAACAGAATAAGGATGTCAAGCCGGGCATGGTGGCACACGCCTATGATCCCAGCACTCAGGGAGGCAGAGGCAGGAGGATCTCTGTGAATTCAGGGCCAGCTTGGTTTATAGCTGAGGTTACACAGAGGAACCCTGTCTCAAAGAAGAAAGAAAGAAAGAAAGAAAGAAAGAAAGAAAGAAAGAAAGAAAGAAAGAAAGAGTAAGAGCGTCCCCATACATAGTCATAGTCACAGTGGTCCGTCACACTCACTCCATAGTAAAGCCAATGCCTGGCTATTGCACAAATGCTCTTGATGGGCCCAGAAGATCTGCACAGCTAGGACTGTGAGCCAAGATGTAACCAAATCACTCGCATGTATTAGAGACTCTCTCTCTCTCTCTCTCTCTCTCTCTCTCTCTCTCTCTCTCTCTCTCTCTCTCTCATGTGTGTGTGTGTGTGTGTGTGTGTGTGTACTTGAAAGTCAAAAGGTACACACTCAAGAAAGTCTTGCCTGTGCCCTAGAAGTAGCCATTTTTATTAGTTATACTGTGGGGGTGGGGTCAGGGGGTGGTCAGTAAAGATATACATGTCCTTAACGTTTGTTTGTGTGTGTGCATGCATATGTCACAATGTGCATATGGAGGTCAGAGAGACAACTTGCAGAATTTAATTCTCTCCCTCTACCATGTGGGTCCTGGGGATTGAACTCAGTTCCTTAGGCTTGCCAGCAAGTGCTTTTACCACTGAGCCATCTTATGGGTTAGCATCTTCTGTTTTAGCTCTGTTACAATAGCAGCTGCACATACTCTTTCTCACCTTGCTTCTTCAACCCTGGAAATCACTTCAGTTTGGTGACCCCTTTCTCACGCTTGCTTCCACAGCTGCATCTCACCGGGTTGTATGACACTATAAAGTCTGTCCAGCCAGTTTTCTTAGGTGGGGATTTCTGTTGTTTCCAACATAGAGCTCTGAGAGACGATGTCACAGCGAACTAAGTTTTTTCATGCCTTGTTCCATATTCTAGGGTTAAATCATTAAATCTTCAGGGAAAATTCTAGAATAGAATTTCTGGGATAAAAGCACAGCGTGCTTCTAGAAGCTTTTGCTCCGTTCCCCTCCATAAGGCCTCGAATGATTTCCATCCTCGAAACTGAAGGGTGTGTCAGTGCGTGCTTCTCGGGTTTTTTCCTTTAATAATCACAATAGATTTGAGTGAAGAAAATTCAGATTGTTCTGTCTTTAAGAGGCTGGTGTGGTGGCCACCCACAAAGAGCACAGGGCGTGCTGGACCAGATCCAGGGCTTGGCTGAAGAAGGGACAGGCATACTCTAAGGTGCTCTTGAAGGGAAGGGCATTTCCCATCCTATGCTGTCACTTTTCTGACTCACACCCAGGGAGCAGACTTGCCCCTCTGTATGTGTCTATGTTTATATGTCTTAGAGGACATACAGCGATGGCAGCTGAGGTCCTTTTCTTGGGAACAAAGTCAATTCCATTCAGAAGCCCATGCTTCTCCCAAGGCAAAGACCTTCCTCAGAGACACAGGGGGTGGGGGGTGGGGGAAGGAAACGGAGCTAAGAAGAGAGAGGGGCCCGGAGAGCCCGCTGACTGACAAAATCAAAGCTATTCCAAGAGCTGAGTAACATTTTAGAAGCAGCAAAAATTTAACATGCTGCATGGAAAAAAATAAGGCATGGCTTTAAAAGTACAAAAAAAAAAAAAAAAAAAAAAGCAGCCACTGGTTAGTCGGGGGAAGGGATGAACAGGCAGGAGGGAGAAAAACAGGAGTGGAGTCACAGCTCTTGTTGGCAAACAGATTTTTGTCTCTGGAAAATAATAGTGTGTTAGCTTAAGGGACTCTTCCCTCTTTCAAGGATGCTGGGAAGGGAGATCTGTGTAAATGGGCTGGAAGGAAAGTGTTTGTGGGACAGCATTTGTGGTTGTGGTTTGCTGAGGGGCCCTAGGAAACCCCCTCCACCCCCAGTTTGTCTCAGTCAGAGATGTACAAGGAGCCTCAGGAGTATGCCAGGCACCCTGCTTGGCAGCCCAGGAAGGGGAAAAAATCAGTCAGGCTACCCCTCATCTCTAAATACAGTGAATTAGGCCAGCAAATTAACTTTGCAATCAAGAAAGATCAGTGTCGTAAGCCCCCTCCCCCAGCTCTGCCCCTGGAGCAGGTGACTAGGCTTCCTAAGGGGAAGGGAAGGCATCTGCCAAATGGGTGGGATGAGGCTGAGCTGGGGTGCTGGAGAACCCCACTTTCAATGGAAAACAATGAGTGCCTGCTCGGGGACAGCTCTGGCTAAAATAGGAGTAGCATTCAGATTAGAACTCCTACACTAAAATATTTGGAAAGAAAAGGGCAATTTCTGGAAAAGGGACTTTTTTTTTTAAGTCAGACAGACGAAAGTATCTGTTAAGTTCCTTAACCCTAAGGATACCAGCTCACTGTAAAATTTGGCTTCACGATTTTCTGGAAACTGGAGGTTTTTTTTTTTTCAGAGATTGATAGATGTGACAGAGTGAGGTATTTTCCTCAGGTAAATTGAGAGACTTAGAAGCAGCCCCACCCCTTGCTAGTTCATGACAATCTCCCCTAGTTACAGAGTACTTTCAACTCAGACTCTAAATATATGCACATCAAGAGATTGATGTTGTTTTCAAAGTAACTTTTCCCCTTATTATGTAAGTGACACATTTCTTGTTAAAAAAAAAAAAAATTAAACACCGGAGCACAAAGAAGAAAATTCCCTCAGAACCTAGGAAGCCAGCTTCCACTGCAATACCTTCTGTGATTGTTCCTGCAGCCCCCCAGCAATTCCTTTATTATCAGTGTGTTTGCTTGTAATCACGTGCGAGAGCAGGGCCGCACGCCGCAGCACTAGTGCGGAGGTCAGAGGACATCTTTGTAAAGCCTGTCCTCTCTTTCCACCAAACTCAGTCTTCAGGCTCCTGTAGCAAGTGCCCTTTGCCGCTAGACATCCCGGTGGCCCCTTTATCAGTCCTAACTTAAAAGAACACATGCATAGGGAAATGCCAACTTATAAGCAAAATGAATCAGCTGTAGTGGTTTGTGTTTATAGGCTAGCACTTGGGGTGGGGCTCGTGGGCTGTGCCTCCAGAGGAACTGGCATGGAACTCCCGAGATGCAGCTTGTGTTCAAAACCCGGAAATCTCAAACTTGAGGTTCAAAATCTCATCCTGACAACGGAAGGTGTGGGACAAAGCTCTCTTCTTGTTTCTGTGCCTGCCTCAGGAGCACAGTGATACAACCCCAAAGTGGTTACAGGTGGTGGTCAGTCATGTGCGCTGGCCACCGTTACCTTTCCCCTTGTAAATAGAGCATTGCCAGCATCCTAGTCCCAGCCAATGACACGCATTCATCCTCCAAACCCCACCCACTGTTTATAAGTCCTTGTCTCATTGAAGGTCGTCTGAGTATGACTGTTTTATTTGAGATGTGGCATGGGGGAAAAAAGAGCCCCCTGCAAGCCGGACGTGATGGCGCCTTTAATCCCAGCACTTGGGAGGCAGAGGCAGGCGGATCACTGTGAGTTCGAAGCCAGCCTGGTCTACAAAGAGTCCAGGACAGCCAAGGCTACACAGAGAGACCCTGTCTCGAAAGACAAAAAAAAAAAAAAAAAAGAAAAGAAAAGAAAAAGAAAAAGAAAAAGAAAGGAAGAAAGAAGGAAAGAAGGGCCCCCCTTTCTCCCCAGAGAATTCATTGCTGGACCCTGGGACTTGACTGCTGTCCAGGCTGTTGCTGCAGGACCACTGTGGTTGGGCCTCCGCTGCTGCCTAACTGTCTCCTTAGCCCTGAGCTTCCATTTGGCTCAGCTCTGGAACCGAGTTTCAGCTGTAACCTGATCAGGTGCGGGTGAACTATGCTTAACCACCCACACTGTCTGCTGCTAAAGTGGCTGTTTAACTACAAGATCCATAACACATGGCTGCAGAGATTTTTTTTTTCTCTCGCACTCCTAGCTGGACTGAAAAATCTTGTGACATGGACCCCGTTTCATATTCCACCCCTCCCAGTCTGGAGCCTGAGGTTCCTTCAGGAAGCAAACTCGGGAAAACGTGCTTCACTGTGTCCTCCTTTTCCACCTGGAAGCCAGTGACGCTTGGACAGAACCACAGGTGGGGACTGACGCTGAAGAACACCAAGTTCAAGCACAGCCTGGGCTACATTGTGAATTCCAGCCTAGCATGGGCAACAGAGTATGAGCTTGTCTCTGAAACAAATCAAGGCAGAGACTATAACACTTGCTTTTAAACTATAAAATTATATAGGTGTCAAAGCTGGGCATAGTGGCACACTCCTTTAATCCCAGCTCTCAGAAGGCAGAGGCAGGTGGACCTCTGTGAGTCTGAGGCCAACTTGGCCTACAAAGTGAGTCCAGATAGCCAGACCTACATGGAGAAACCCTGTCTCAAAAAAAAGTTATATAGGCATCTAAATAATTAATTAAACTATATAGGCATCTTTTCAGATTATTAAATTTTATTCTAAAATCATTCTAACCACACAGTATTCCATGGGAGAGATGTGTCACTAAACAGTCAACTGGGCAAAAGACAGTTGGTAAAGTACTCACCGTGCAAGCTTGAGGACCTGGGGTCAGACCGTCAGCACTCATGTGAAAAGCTGACCACAGCAGCACTGGGCACTGTCAGGAAGATCCCTGGCCCTGGCTGACCAACTAGTAAGTTCCAGGTCCAGTGAAACTCTGTCTCAAGAAAAAAGAAAAGAAAAAAGAGATGGGCTTCAATAGGCAATTCAAGAAGACACCTGCCATTGACCTCTCTGTTCCGTACACACATGCATGAGTACATGCATGCACATGTACACATATGCGCGCGCACACACGTGTATACACACACACAGAGTCAATCTTCAGGAACTGGATATTTACACAGCTCTAAGTGCTGCAGTTATAAATAGTGCATCCTTGCAGCTATTTCTTTTTGCACAGACATAATAGTTTGTTGGTTATATTCCTAGAAGTAGATTGCCTTCTCTGTAGAGCAGAAACAATCAGGTTTGCTGTCCAGAGCAGTCGGGCTGCCCTCAGGAAGGTTAGATAAGTTCATATCCCCACCCTGGGGTGTCCATGCACGTCTTGACGGCCAACAGCTCTGCACTGAGAAACCCTTTGTTATGTTTCTGATATGGTTTTTGGCTTGTAACACTTTTTCTTTGAAACATATGCTTATAAAACTTTGAATTCCAGGAAGAAAACAAAACATTTTCTAAGCCTGACGAGAAACAGGCAAGAGCCTAGGACTCAGCATTTTGGTGGCTCACCTCCATGGTCTCTAACATGTCTCATCTTCTTAAAAAACATCCTGATCTTTCTACAAGACCCCAGACCCACAAACAGTCGGTGCTGATAAGTCAAGAAAAACAGGATAGTAATAGCAGGGTGGCTGTTTCAAAACAAAATCAAAGCTACTCCACAGCTTATGCCTTGTTTAAAATCCAGTTGTTGGCAACCTTCAAGGGATGACTTCTAATTTTCTTAACTACATGCCATATTTTTAAGTTTACTTTATGAATAGACAGCTTTTTCGTATTCCACACCTTAGGATGTAGCTCCGTGTGTAGAGTGTTTCTTTAGCATGCATGACACCTGGGTTTAAATGGCAGCACCAAATAAAATTCAAGTGTGGTTGTACACACCTGTAATCCCAACACTTGGAGTGCGGAGGCAGGAGGATGCAGAATTCAAGGTCTTTCTTGGCTACATAGCAAGCCAGGGGCCCAGAGGCCCAGGAGAATGTCCCTGTATTGTGCAAATGCTTCTGGTAATGCCATCTCCACCACAATGATTTGTGTGATCTCCCACCAAACTACCACAGTGGATGGCCACTTCCTATTGTGTCCTGGAAACTATAGCTTGCAAAGTGCTTTCAGCAATGTGGGTCTGAACTGATGAGTATACAGTTCCCAGGACAGTTTCAAATGAGGGATTATCCTAATTAAGCCTCCATATGTAGACCCTGTGGCCACAACATAGAACAGAGTGCATGTGCAGCTAGAGACCTCTCAGTTTCATCCTCAGTGAGCCTTGGGAGCTACAGTATCCACTCTTTCCTTATCCCTGCCTCAGGAGTCTCCTTCTGGTCAAAAGCCTGTGATATCACCCACAAGGAAAACCCCCAGATGCTCATTTATTGGTGTCTTGGTTAGGAATATTCCAGAGAAGCCCATCTCTCAGATCCTCCCTTGTTCCCCACCATTTCAGGAGAATGAACAATGGTATAGCACAGAATCTCACTTTGGAGTTCTGGGAGCATATAGGGGCTGCAGCCCATAACTGAAAATACGGGCACTGGTCCCCACAGGCTTCTAAAGATACTGGGGAGACATGAATAATTAAAGTGGCCAGCTAAGTGTGACACCACGCTGTCCCTCATGTTTGGAAGTACAGCGAAGTTCTTGGCCACCTCGTACTGATTCAGACGATGGCAACATGAAAGATGTCAGGCCTGCTTCCCATGGTCACTGAAACCCCCACCCAGAGCTCAGAAGAGCTTCCTGTGTCAGGCAAGGGCTTGTTTGCCTCTCCGCGTTACTCCAGCCTTTCCTCTATTTTGCCAAAAGCACAACCTCACACCATAGCAATCATGCTGAGAAAGGTAAAATCCAAAGCAAACACTTCTCAGAGGGACCACGTCCAAGTGGAATGAGTTTGAGGGTCCCTCCCGGTTTCACCCCCCCCCCCCACAAACACACATACAAGTCACAGTTACCTCCTTTTAGCTGGGGGCACTCATCCTAGGAGCTGCCAACATCTTCCCAATAAAGTCAACTGAAGGAGCCTTTGGGCAAAGATACCCAAGATGCAATGCAAACACCGCCAGTGCCGCGCCATAGAAGAAGCCAGGTGTTACACAGCACGCACCTCATTGCATTACCAATTGCCCCAAGATGTGCAGGGGTTGCAAAGATAAGTGACATAGTCAGGGCTCACAATGATTCCAACAAGTTCAGGGGTAACAGAAGGTACTAACAGAGGTCAGGCCCCAGCTGTGAGAGCTGTCAGAAGTGACCCCACTGCCCTTAGCCTTGCTGGGCACTGATACCAGGACATGGTGAGTTGGCAGCAAGGCCCTGAGGAGCCATTGAGGGTAACAGGTGTGTGGGATGAGTGAGCTGGAGGAAACTCACCTGGTGGGTGACTTCAGGACAGAGAGGAGATGAAGGAGCAGCAGGTTGGAGGGCGGAGGGCGGAGGGCGGGGGGTGGGGGAGGAAAAGTGACTACTATGCTTTAATGCAAACTGAGGCCACTGGGAGCCACAAGTCCACTGAGGGGGTCTTCAAGTCCACCCTCAGCTTGAATAATTTGCTGGAAGCACTCATACACTCCACAGATGGTTAGTAAACTCAATCTGTGGTGGCAACCATGAAAGGACATTCAAATCAACAGGGAGCCACCCAAGGTCTTCTCTTCTCGCACTTTCTTGGGCAACATGATATGAAAGAGAAGGAAAGAAGGAAGGAAGCAGAAAGGGAAGGAAGGAAGGATGGAAAGAAAGAAGAGAAAGGCCAACCAGAGGTCTCACCTGACACCTTGGGGACATGGGGACATGGTACCTACTCAGAGAGCTGACCTAGGTTTTCAGGTTGGTTAGGGGTCAAGCGCTTGCTTGCCTAGCCACGCAAGAGACCCTGGGTTTAATCCCCTATTCATGAAAACAAATTGTGGTTCCTTATCCCACAAAAGTCATGTTGACTCACTATGAGGTGTGGCCTAGATACCTTTCTGTTGCCATGGTAAAATACCCCGTTAAAAAAGCCACTTAGGGGAGGAAGGGCTTATTAGCTCACAGTCCATCAACGTGGGAAATGTGCAAGCAAGCATCAGGAACTTGCAGCGCCGGTCGGGGGGTGGGGAGGCAGAGAGTAAAACCATACAGTCTTGGTACTCAGCCAGCTTTCTCTACTTTTATATAACTCAAGACCCAAACCACTTTCAATTAAGTCAAGACAACACTCCCCCCTCTCATTCCCCCTCCCTCCCCGCCCCCACCCTACCCCCTCTAACACCCCCCACCCCAGACACGCCCACAGGCCGACCTGATCTAAACCATCCCTTAAGTCTCTCTTTCCAGGTGATTTGTGGTTGTGTTGAGTTGAGAATTAAACTAAGCGTTCTGGCTTCATCTCAGTGGCTGTAATAAAACGTTCTGACAAAGGCAACTTGAGAAAGAAAGTAATTATTTTTTGTTTTTTGTATTCTTGGCTTACACATCAGTTATGATCCATCGATGATGGAAAACAAGGCAAGGATTCAAGCAGGGATTTGAAGCAGAAACCATGTTGGTGCTCACCGGCTAGCTCGCTGGCAACTTCCCTGCCTCATGCTTAACTAGTTTCTAAGACCAGGACCACCCCGCCGGAGGAGGAGCCCTGCTTCCCATAGTGGGCGGCGCCTGTCTTATACCAACTAACAACCAATCCGGTCTCCCACAGGTTTGCTCACAGACCAATGAGATGCGAGGCGTGGGCAATTCCTCAGTTGAGGCTTTTCCTCTCAGATGCCTCCAGATTGTGTCGAATCGACAAATTAGGACACTTGTCATGACAATATGCTTCCAAATCTGCCACGAGCCACCTACGAGACCTTAGGCTCAGGAAGCACAAACAAACAAAGATGCCTAATGGCTGGGGTTTGCCTTATAAAGAAAAAGCAAATACTTATACCCTAAAAGAAGACATAAATGACCCTTAAGACAAACTGCCCGAAAAACTAAATACTTAAAAAAAAAAAAACTTACTAAATTATCCACACATGCGTATAGAGAACCTACTGTGTGCCAGCCACAAATTATCCGAAATACCTCTTAGTGTTTTACTTTGTGAATGATTCAGAGCAAAATGTCAGTGAAGTAGAGATTTTAATAATAGCCTGCCTAATAAGCGCTAAATATGATGGGAATTAGAACATGGGGATTTAGCTTAAGGTTACATGTCTCAGAACTCAGAGAGTCTCTAAACTGATTTTATAATTAGGAGCATATTTTTAGCTTATTTTTCAACTGGAAGATTTTATTATATTCATGTTAATGTATGTAATTTCACCCTGGTATTTTTGGATTTTTAGAGAAGTTGAATCTTTATTCTTCGGTGCAGCAGTGTGTGAGGGTGACAGCTTCCATTTAGTGTCACTTTGGGTTTAAGAGATAGAGCCATGCAAATCAGCAGGACCTGCTCACTGCCCATGAAATGCTTTCCCAGGGTTGCCTGGTTCACAGAGCATCATGGTGCCAAGTGGCCACTGCTGGTGATAAAGGAGAGGGGCCTGGTGGGGGACAACCTCCCACAAGGAAAACATCACCAGAAGTCTTAGAGGAGCAAAGGGTTTTTTGTTTTTGTTTTTGTTTTTTTGTTTTGTTTTTTTTTTTAACAAGCCTAGGAAAGTATGCACAGGCCAGAGCTCAGGAAAAAAAAAGGCTGTGTTCACCTTCGGGGAGCGGGGAATGGGCTGGTAAATGGGACATCGGGAGGCTATGACTGCCTTCAGGTCACAGAACTCCAGGGGCAGTGTTTAAAATCAAACCCTCAAACTCCCAGCTTAGGAAGAGGACAGAGAGAAAAACTAATATATAGAGAGAAAGTGTGTTTTTAAATTATTTTTATTTATGTATGTATTGAGAAAGTGGTACATGTGGTGTGTGTGTGTGTGTGTGTGTGTGTGTGTGTGTGTGTGTGTGTACATGTTCATGCCTGTGCACCTGTGCAAGGAGGCCAAGGGAGGACGTCACGTGTCCTGCTCTATCACAGTCTGCTTCATTCCTGTGAGACAGGTTTATCGACGAATCTGAGTGAGGCAGGCAGCCAGCAAGGCCCAGAAATCCTGTGAGGAAAAAAATTTAACAGTCCAAATACCAAGGAAAAAAGAGATTGCTCTGAGGGGTTTGAGGAGACCCATGGAGCTTTGAAAGCCCTTAGCTTGTGAAAGGAGGCACAGAAGTGAAGCTGAGACTAGCTCTCAGGCTCAGCCTGGGTTAGTGACAGAACAGAGTGCCTAGGCTGGGGCACTCCAGTGGCTTTCAACCTGTGGGTTGAGATCACTTTTGAGGGTCGGCCTTTCACAGGTGTCACATATCAGATATCCTGCATATCAGGTGTTTACATTATAATTCACAATAGCAGTGATATTATAGTTATAAAGTAGCAAATAAATCATTTTATGGTTGGGGTTCATCACAACATGAAACTGTATTAAAAGTCTGCAGCATTTGGAAGATTGAGAGCCACTGGTCTTCTCTCCTTTCTAAGGACACCTGCTCGGGCGTGGGTGCAGGCCATAGAGAGCCTCAGCATGGGCCAGCCCCAACAAACAGCAAGGCAACATCGCCCCTAGGTGATCTGGAGCCACAATCCAGAAAGAACTATGCCCAAGCCGCATGGAATTTGCTTGACCTGGTGTTTTGCCTACTGCTCTTGCTTCCAAAACAAAGTTACCAGTAAGTAAGTGCAGCTTCAGGAAGGAATGGGATCTGCTGGCTCAGCAGCTTGAGAGTGCAGCCTACACTGGTAGGGAAGTCATGGCGGATGTGAAGGCAGGAGCGTGAGGCAGTTGGCCACACTGCATCCACAATCAGGAAGCAGAGAGTTGAACGAAGTGGCTGGACTATGTCATTTTTATTAAACGTGCAACCTTGGTCCACTGATGGCGCTGCCCATGTCCATGGTGAATCTTCTTTGTTTCTGGAAACCCTCTTTGGTACACCCAAAGGTCCAGGCAAGATGACAAAGAAGATGGACCATCACCCCAGGATTCTTGATTGGGGCCTGTCACTTCTTTCTTCATTCCTATTTTTCCCTTCTGGAAATGGGGCATTGATCCCCACCTGGGCCAAATACTATATTTAGAAAGGCATATCATGTTTGGTTTCAGATTTAAAAAAAAAAAAAAAGTGTTACCAGAGGATAAACCAGACCTGGAGTTTTAATTATGGTTAACTTGTTACTGTTGGTTTTTCTGCCTGCCCCCCTGCCCCCCAGGAATAAGTATCCAGCCCAGGGCCTTGCAAGATACCACTGACTTATCTTACCCACCACACTTGATTTAGATGAGACTTCAGTATTGATGCTGGGAGAAGCTATGACTGTTGTGATGTTTGGGTGTGTGAGATGCAGTCTGAGTTTACAGAAATAAATCGGGAGGGGGGGAGCACCAGTGGAAGAATACTATGTGCCGAATATTTATATCCCCCAAATTCACATGTTGAAATAACCCTCCTCCCATTTGATGTTATTAGGACATGAGACCTTTGGGAAGCTTCTACCACATGAGGGTAGGTCCCTCGTAAATGGGGTTAGAAAGCGCTAGAGAATGTCCTCCCCCTCTTTCTGCCAGAACGCAATGAGAAGTCAGTAGTTGGAAGTCTGGGGCCCTGGCCCACCTCAGTCATCAGCCTCCCCCAGAGCTGTAAAAGCTAGACTCCCGTCGTGCGTCGTGCGTGCGGAAGCCTCCCCAGCTCGGGTAGCTCATTGCAGCAGCCAGAGTGGAGCCTGAGGTGGTAGTGATGAGGATGCCCGCGGAGCAGATAGAAATGTGGAGGGAAGATGCTAGGCAGAGCCATGTCCGGGAGACGAAGGCAGGCACCGGGCTTGGAAAGAAGACCCCGAGGTTCTCTCTCAACTCCCAGGAGGCCTTGAGAGAACCGTGTGTCTTAGGGGACATAATCTCGACTCCTGTAACCTGGGAATGGCAGACCCCTCCTGCTTTGCTTTCACTTCTGTTGCTGCAATAGAACACCCAGAACAAGAGTAATTTAGGAGAGAAAGGGTTTGTTTCAGCTCCGGTCAAGGTAGGAACTTGAAGCAGCCAGTCAAGGCACATCCACAATCAAGGACAGAGAGATGGGGACACACACACACACACACATGCTCAGACCACTTCCTCAGCTTTTTCACTCGAACACAGTCTGTAGGAATGGGCACAGCCCACGATAGGCTGGGTTTCCCCACCTCAGTTAACCTAGTCAAGAAATTCACCACAGACATAGCTGATGTAGACGATCCCTCATTCAGACTCTTGTCTGGTTGTGCTTGCCAGACTGTCAAATAGCAATTAACTAACCATCGCCCCTTCCGAGCAAAACAACCCTCCCTTCACTTCAGCTTCTGTTTCTTTCACTTGTCCAGCCCTGCCTCCCAAGAATGAGCACTGCTTGGGGCTGGAGCAACAGCTCAGTGGTTAAGAGCACGTATTTGTTGCTCTAGCGGAGGACTAGGGATTCAGTTCCCAGCATCCACATGGTGGCTCACAACCATCCCTGATTCCAGTCCTGGGAGTCCAATGCCTTTCCCTGATTTCCTAGGGCACCAGGCAAACACATTGGTCACATACTTACATACATACATACATACATACATACATACATACATACATACAGCAGGCAAAACACTTATACACATAAAAAAACCAAAAACCATAGCTGCCTCAAGTCCCCAGGAACTAGCTCCTTTAAAGGAGTGCGGAAGGGGCCATGCAGAGAAAACTGTACCCCACCCTCACACTCTCAGGTGAGGCCACGGCTGCTTCAGAGAAAGGCAGCTGTCATCTGGCTCATCCAAGAGGAGCAGCCTGGCCTCCAGCTAAGGGGACCGGGAAACAGGCCATCCGGATTTCCATGTCACACCCGAGATGGCAATATAATGGAGCCTTGGCCCAGGCTCACTTTCCTTCCGAGTGGGTCTGAGCTTGTAACTAACTACTCCACTCACCTACTTCTCTCGCTTATTCGCCTTATCTGAGCACTGCACTAGCTAACAGTAAGGCACAGATCTCAAGAACCAATGGAGTAGGGTAGGGAAATGCTACAGCAGTTTCAGGGAACTTCGGTCCTCCTCTTTAACTCCTGCCTGACAGCGTCAGGGAGTCACTGGGAGAGATTGGTCCGTTAGGCAGACCGGTTCATTCAGGCAAGATATCTGCACTAGATGTCCCCCACACACACATCTAAGAGTCAAGAGAAGGGCGCCGGGACACCTCTGTTTCTACCAACTGTCATTAGAGAGTGTACATTCCTAAGGCGCGATCCAGGAGACTGAACTGTAATGGAACTGCAAAGGGCCCCCAGTGCGGTACAGATCGGGGGATGGGACAGAGGGTCGCCTTGCCCGCGCCTTCCAGGAACCTGGGGGCGAAGCTGCGAAAACCTACCCACCCGCAGGAGGGGAAGACTGGCAGAGGCAGCTCCGGGTCCCTCTGTCCTCACATCTCCCAGCACCCAGCAGCCGCGGGGGAGGCAGGCGCCGCGGGGCTCCGGTCCATGTGAGGAGTCACCGCCCCCTGGTCCGGGTGCACCGGGCCCCAGCGCCCCCACCTCGCCGCCACAGGCCTCGCCCCCGCCGCGCGCGCCCCGCCCGCCTCCCCCGTTGCCGTGGCAACCCCGGGAGCCTCCAGGCGCGCGCTCGTCCTCGGGAGCGCTCTACCCCGGCGGTGGCGGCGGCGGCAGCTTCGGCTAAAGCCGCGCGCGCTGCGACCTCGCTCCGGAGCCCGCGTGCTGTCCCTGGCCGGGCCCTGGGCCCCCCACGAGGCCCCCCACCTGCCCCTGAGCCTGCCCTGTCACCGGTCCCCAAATGGAGTTGCTGGCTGCAGCCTTCAGCGCTGCCTGCGCCGTGGACCACGACAGCTCTACCTCGGAGAGCGACACGCGCGACTCAGCGGCGGGACACCTGCCCGGCAGGTGAGGACCGGTAGCATCCCGGCCCCGCGAGCTGTCCCTACGTGCTCCCTCCCACTAGCGCCCGGATGATGTTCACGGACCCCTGCGGCCTACCCGGGTCCTTGGCCCCCGGGCTCCTGCTGCCCCTGACTAACTCTAACCTGTCGGACTTGAATTCTCCCAGGGAGAATTGTGCGTCCTAGTCCAAGTCACTAGAACCCAGTCCCCGCGCAGGGTGGCCTCCTGCACCCTCTCCCTGGACGCCAGAGTGCGCGCGTCCCACCCTGTGCCTCTCTCTGCACCCTGAGTCTCTGGGACTAGAGGATTAGAGCCGCGAGTGGGGCCAGGGGGCGCGCGATAGCTAAGGGCGTGGGGTGGCAGCGGGCTGGCAGGACTCCTTGGAGCGGCCTTCCGCGCTGGAGAGCGGGCAGGATACGCCAAGTTTCCGAAGCCTGCCGGGGAGCTCCAAAAACATGAAGGTTTGGGCGGACTTGTGTAGGAGTGAATCACCCCGTCGCGCCCTGGTATGGTGACAAAAAGGGTTTGTAGGGCTCGTCTGGTCCGGACACGTGGCGGCCACTGTGACCTCCGTGGCTTGGACGCACACAGGGCAGTAGCCCTAGCCAGCAGCCTGTATGGACTGACTGTCTCTTGCAATCTAGCCAAGGTGTGTCGTTGCTTAAAAATAAACAGCCCTCACTCTCTCTCCTCTCTTGCAGCGAGTCATCCTCCACCCCTGGAAATGGGACCACACCCGAGGAGTGCCCTGCCCTCACCGACAGCCCCACCACGCTCACCGAGGCCCTGCAGATGATCCATCCTATTCCCGCTGACTCCTGGAGAAACCTCATTGAACAAATAGGTGGGTCCATGGTGGGCAGTGTCTCGTTTGGGCCTTGTGACCCAGCGGATTCCAGGGGACCCTGGCTGCTGGGCTGGCTGGCATGCAGCTTTTGACATGAGGGCTTCTAATGGTTTCCTAGGCACAGCTGCCACGTTTTATTAGTGCTGCACCAACGGGCTAATTTAGCTGGGGATCATGGTTTATTTGTGAGACCGAGTCTCACACTGCAGCCCTGGCTGGCCTGGAATTTATTTAGTAGCCCAGGCTAGCCTGGACCTCGCACATGCCTCCTGCCTCTGAGAACTTGAGTTCTTGAGTTACGTAGGAGCTTGAGACTCTCCACGGGGCTTAAGCGGAGGATTTTGATCCTGATGTCTTTTGGAGAACACTCTTGGTCCAGCCCTTTCCTGCAGAAAACGCTGTTTCCGGTCACTTCTGCCCCAAGACAGGGAATGGAGTAGCCTAGCTGGAGAGAGAGAGAGAGGTGGGGGGTGGGGAGAGAGGATGAAGCCTTCTTTGGTCTCATCAGGGAGGTCCTGGGAGGACCTGGAAGGTAGCCAGGAGTCAAAGCTGTACTCGGGAGCTCTGGGAAGAGCCCGTCTGGCTGTGCACTCTTTGCACCAGTGGGAGTGATAGATGCAGGGGTGCCACCGGCTCCCAGAAGACTCTTTGCTGAAGGCTGCCCGGGATGGACCCAAGGGAATAGCACTTGGGGGTCCTGCTCCTCCAGAGCCAGGAGGAAGTTCTGTGAGCCCTCAGAGGGTTGAGGGGTCCCAAGAGCTGAAGCGTTGCCCTTCAAAACTGCTTCTGACACCAAACTACTTCTCGTGTTACCACCGGGCCACCTGTGAACAGGTCCTGTTAATCAGGTGCTTTGAAAAAGATTCTGGGATGTTGTCAGAGCCATCAACAATTTAGTCTTTTAAATACAAATTTTGAATTAAAAAAAATACATATGATTATCTTCCACTGCCAAACCCTGTAAGGGACGGCCACAGCGTCTCCAGGATTGATAGGGAGCAGACCCAGCTGTGGGGAGACCTCTTGGAAAGGCTTCCTACCCCAGGCCTGGGAGGAGGGAGCTGAAGGCTAGGAGATCAGTTTCAGCCTGAAGATAAACCATTCCCCACTCTGGTTTTGTCTCTGTGGTTCTCCACCCCTCAGGCTTGGGTGGTGCTGGGGATGCTGGGGATGTGAGTGTGCTTGTGTGTTGGCTCTGGCACCTCACATGGTGCTTGGCACGTAGAAATTGCTTGTTAAATAATAAGTGAGTAGCTTGCCCTTTACGAGGAGCCTTGGAAGATTTAAAGGAAAAGTGCTTTCTCTTCAGTGGATAGATTTTGACTGATGAGGTGGTGTGTGCCTTGGTCAGAGGAGCTGGCCCCCCCCCCCAACACAACACGGCCAGCCCAGTACAGATTGTTTCAGTAAGATGTGAGAGCAAAGTCTTTCTGCTCGGCCTGCATATCACATAAGCATGAGCTTTGACGGGGACAGAGCTAGCATCCACGGGAAAGTGAGCTTGCTGATGGCACAAACAGGAAACAAGGCACCTGAGACACTAACAGTCCATTGAGGACAGAAGTTGTCCGGGATGAATCTGTTTATATGAAAATTAGGGTTTAAGACAAATAAAAAAAAAGAACAATTATGAAAATGGTGTGTTAGACAATTGTGATAGTGGTAGCCCCAGGAGGTCAGGGAGCTGGGGTGCAGCTCGAGGGGAAGGAAAGGTGGAGCCCTTTCAATGTTCTAACTGACTGCTGTTGAGCGTTTGGCTGGCAGTAACACTATAGAAACAATGTGTCTTCAGCAGTGCAGGTGGTCCATCTTTTCTAATGAGTCGAGAGGTAGAAAGTTGGTTAAATTTGATTCATTCACCAACACAGCCACACAGCTGTGGCTTCTGCATTCCCTCCCTTTGTTTGTTTGTTTGTTTGTTTGTTTGTTGTTTGTTGTTGTTATAAGGTGGCTGTTTCAGCTTCACACACCACATCCTCTAGCCAAGGTCTGTGACAGCAGGAAGGGCACTGGGGACGGACACTGTCTTACTCTCCTATGGCTGTGAAGAGACACCATAGCTCAGGCAGTCCTTATAAAGGAAAGCGTTTATTTGGGGGCTGGCTTACAGTTTTAGAGGGGAGTCCATTACCGTCATGGAGAGGAACATGGCGGCCGGCAGGCAGAGGTGGAGCTGGAGAACTGACTGAGAGCTACATCCTGATCCGCAGGCAGGCAGGCAGTAGGCAGAGAGAGATACTGAGTCTGGCATGGGCTTTTGAAACCTCAAAACCTACCCCCCAGTGACACACCTCCAACAAGGGCACACCTACTCCAACAGAGACGCACCTCCTAGTCCTTTCCAATAGTCCAACAACTGGTAGATGAGCAAGCATTCAAATATATGAGCCTGTGGGGGCCACCCTTATTCAAGCAACCACAGATACCATTTTAAGAAACTCTTAGAAGATAAACCCCCTTTTCTGTCTCCTTGCCTAGTATATTAATCTATACCTTGATTGAATGTTTTGGTAAATTTTGTATTGCTGTGGCAAAATACTGGAGGCTAGGAACTTTATACAAAAAAATAGGTTATTTAGCTCATGTTTTTTAAAGTATAATATCAGGCCACCAGTTTCTGTTGGCCCTGGTGAGGGCCGTGCCACACGCAGGAAATGGTATCAAGGCAAGACTATGAAAGGAAGTTAGAGAGCTCCAGGGCCAGACAGTTGATTTTAGAACAACCTGCTCTTGATCAAAGGCTTTGATGGAACCTTTAAGAAGAGATGCCTGTGTCACTTAATTACCTCCTCTGAGGCCACCCTCCACCATTGCTACAATGGAGATCAAGCCAAGAAGCACATGAGCCTTTGGGGGGGGGGTGCTACATCCAAATCCTGACACTGGTAATGTGTAAACAGTTAGATGTTGCCCCTCAGTGTTCTGCTGCCAGTCAATAACCCCAGCTTCCCGTGGACCTGTGTCAGGTGAGGGCACTCTTTCTGCTTCGTGGATCATCTAAGAGTACCACACGGCAGAAGGAACAGTGCAGCCACCCCAGCCTCTTTTGATAAGTCCCACCCATGGGACACAGTTCCAAAAAAGCTTTTCCTCCTAGTACTGTCATATCATCGTTCAGACCTCGGTCCCTCCGTGGTGTCAAATGCAGATACCGAAACCCACCACCGCTGGTGACAGCCTCCATCCATCCCTACCTCCTTCCCCGAGCACAGACTGTCCAGCCCAGCCCTCCCCTCCCCAGTGGAAAGCAGGGGTGGGAGGGGACAGGGAAGAGGCGGCGTCCACTGTGAAGCACTTTCAGAAATACCATTTTCAACACAGCTACCCACAGTGCTGGTATTTTTGTCTCCTGCCAGCACATGCGCCACCGAGAAGTCTGGGGTAGTATTTGCCCACAGTTTGTTGGCTGGGGCATAAGATATGGGTTTTTTTGAGCCGTTAAAACATGCTAAGTTAGATGCTTCCAGGAAGCTTGGAAATGGTGGTTATAAAAGGTGTTCAACCATGACTAAGTACCCACTCCGCTAAGTCACTGTGAGGGAGCTCCAGCAAGCATTGTCAGACCCTCCAGATGATAATTAGCTTGGAGGGCGGAGGAGGTGGTAAAATACTGGCCACACAAGTACGAAGACTTGGGTCTAACCCCCAGAACCCACTAAAAGCTAGGTGTGCCAGCATATGTCTAAGATGATGCTAGTGCTCAGGAAGCAGATACAAGAGTACCCCTGGGGTTCACTGGCCAGCCAACTAGGCTAATCTATTTGGTGGGCTCCAGGCCAATAAGAAATCCTATTTCAAAGAAAAAGCCCAAGGTGCCCATCACCTGAAGAATGGCACATGCTCTCTACATGCATGCATACATACATGCATGGGCACACCAACATACACAAACAATCAAGGGTGTGTGTCTGTTGTGCTGGTTTCTGTGGTGGCACTGGACGGCCCTTGGAGTGGAATTCAGCATGACTGTGATACTCTGCGTGTTGCATTCTGCAGCTAGGAGAGCTGTAAAAACACAGGATCCTAACCCTCTGAGGCTGGGGCTGTTCTGCCTTGCTGTTCATCATGTACAGTCACAGAGTCACCCCGACTCTGCGTCAGAAGCAAATAATTTAATCAATGGGATGGATTTATGAGACTCCTGCTGGCCAATGCAATTTATCCAGCTGCTGTCAGGATTTCCACGGTGATGTTTCTCTTTTCCCCTTTCTACTGTTTTGACATACTTCCGAGCCGCAGGGAGAAGGAACAGTGGCTCACATCCATGTTGCCTCCACAGCAAGGATGCAAGGATTCCACTTAACCTTACTGGATCTTGCATGAAAAAAAAGCTCCATGCCCAGTATGTCCAACTACCTAATGGGACTCCCCTGGTACCTTAAGTATACTTGCATTTCTCTGTCGTCCCAGCTCTCTGTTTCTGCCAGCCTGTGAGGAGGGGACTGTCCCTCTGCTCTGCAGCCAGAATATCTCAAATGTTTATTTCTTTCCTGTGAGGTGCTGGGTTTACACTGACTCGCTGTTACCCCTAAGTCTCTCCCCAGACTTTTGGGTCGTATTTGTTTTTAAATGTGATTGGTCAGAGAAATAAGCCTGCAAGTGTGAGTGGCAGAGGCAACCGTTTCCTTTGGGCTCAGTTGATGAGACACTGATTTAACATGAAAGCTCATAACCACTCCCAGTTCAGGGATGCACAGGATTAATCTTTAATATTGAAACATTTAAAGCTGGGGAAAGGACCCTGGTGGGATATTGGAAGATAATTGAGATGTTTCCATCAATTTCACATGCACCCTACTAACACAAAGTCTGTATTCTCATTTTTTTTCCGGTGTGTGTGTGGGAAAAGCAATTTTGGATCTACTCAGGGATTTCTTTACTTGTCAAAAGAAACTTACACATGCTGATCTTCCCCATAAATGAAGGTGGCGGGCGGTCTCTTCTTCAGGCCGGAGCCTGCTGCTGAGGCCTAGGGCATGCTGGCTTTCTCTGTGTGTGCATGGGGCTTCGCCAGGACCCACAGTCTGACATCCTGCTCTTGTCTTTGTTGTGATGCTTTGATTTCAGGGCTCCTGTATCAAGAGTACAGAGATAAATCAACTCTCCAAGAAATCGAAACCCGGAGGCAACAGGATGCAGAAATACAAAGCAACTCAGATGGGTCCCAGACTGGGGAAGACATGCCAGAGGAAGAGGAGGAGGAGGAAGAAGAGGAGCTGGCCAGCCCGCCTGAGAGGAAAGCTCTGCCTCAGATCTGCCTGCTCAGCAACCCCCACTCCAGGTTCAACCTCTGGCAAGACCTTCCTGAGATCCAGAGCAGCGGGGTGCTGGACATCCTCCAGCCGGAGGAGGTCAAGCTGCAGGAGGTATGCAGGTCCCTGGGCAAGAGGTGCAGGGAGTGTGAGGGGACCCTCTGTGGGGTGGCAGTTCCCGGCTGGCTCGCCAGAGCAGTTCTGTCTCTCTAATACAGATAGAGAAAGAAAAATCTCACAGGTCACCAACTCAGGCACTTTCCAGGCTGGCTCAAGGCCCCTTGCTAAATGTTCGAAGTGTGAATATTTTGTTAGGTGAGGTGACCGCCTTTGCAGTACGGTGAAATTGAAGCATTAGGTGGTACAGAACTGGTGACTGTGAAAATGATTCCAGTCTTCTGCAGGTGACAGAGTCTGCCATGTTTGGGGGCCATGTGGATCCTTTGTGAGAAGGTCCAGGCCACTCTCCATGAAGTCAGGCAGGTAGAGGCAGCCAGGGAGTGGCACAATGGTTGGCTGCTAGCAGGGAGAAATGATCGATGGGAAATTATCGGTAACAGAAACATGAGGCAAGTGTTTGGTTTTGTTGGGCAGGGATCTTGATCTCGTGAGTACCAGGAAGTGTAAAGAAGAGAGGATGGTCAGTGGTAGAAAGGGTGGTCAAGGGGGCAGGGTATAGATTTTTTTTTTTTTTTTGTAACTTGCTTGTGCATGGACTTTGTAGATGAAGGCATCATGTCACAATGCCAAATTTGGCATTTGGTCATTTGGCTAATGACAAAAATAAAAAACAGAGCCTAGCTCCTCTCTGCGTCCTCCAATTCGATTCAGGACTGAGGAAGGAGGTTGTTTTGAAGGACCACCCCTATAGGGTTCACCTGTGTGTCCTGTCCGGCAGAATCAAGTAGAAATATATTTAAATGTTGATGTGTTACCTAGGGATCACATCAAGACTTTGTCTGGGTAGCTGCTGTCATTAAGCAAAGCTTATTGAGGCCCATTCATACAGTTAAATTTTCAGACACTTATGCTTTTCCAGCATAAGTGGAGTGAACCACAAAGCTGAGAGTCCTTTATATATCACATAGGAAGGTGACAAATGGCAAGGAATGTAGCACATGCCTGTAATCTCAGCACATCATGCTGAAGATTGTGAGTTCAGAGTAAACCTCATAGGCAGTTAGAGGCTAGCCTGGACTACATGACAGCCTATCTCAAAAACTAAAACAGAAAAAAGAAGCAAAAGATAAAAAAAATTAAATAGCATAGATATGGTGGCTGAGCTCACCCCCACCCCCCACCCAGTTATAAAGGTAATTGAACACTGGGGAGCTCTCTAGAGAGTTAAAAAACCAAGCAGCTATATTACCAGACATAGAAAATACAGTCGACGGCCCTTCAGGTGGGTAAAGGTGCCACTTATTTCTAAATGTTTTACAACTCCTTAAGTAGCCCACTAACACACTTCCATTATTTTTTTTTTAAGCAGACAATACAAACGCCTTCACTGGGCCCCTTGCAGCTTTCAGCTGAATTTTTATGAAAACAACCCCTGCTCTGCTGGGCTTTAAGAGCACAGACCAGCGATCCCTTCCCAGGTGGAAGGCAGACTTCCCTGCTGCAGTAAAGACAGAGGAGCACAAGTGACCCTAGGGATCAGCAGTGCTCACAGGCTGGCCAAGGTGCTCTGTATACACAGTGCAGGGGTAGCATCAGGCAGGGCGAGCTTCAGCTCACTCAGTCACGTGCTCAGTTTATCCTTGTGCTCTTGCTAACACACTCTCGCAACAGTGAAGGTGTGCCTCACATCACATCCCAACACGGGGCATTCAAACGGCAGTGTGAGCTGAGAAGCCTGTCTGAAAAACTCTGGAGTCTAAAATGCTCCAAAATCAGACACTTTTGAGCATAGATGTGATGCCACAAGTGGACGAATCTACACCAACAAACTAGTTCACGTGTAAAAGTGTTGGAAACGTTTTATGTAAAGTTACTATTAGGGGCTGGAGAGATGGGTCAGTGGTTAAGAGCACTCCCCGGTCTCCGAAAGAACTGGAGTTTGCCTTCCAGCACCCGTGCGCAGCAATCAGCTCATAAGGGTTTGCAACTCCAGCTCCAGGAGATCTGCACATTCTTCTGTCCTCTGTGGGAGTACGTGCGCGCACGCGCACACACACACACACACACACACACACACACACACACACACACACACACACAGAGGCAAGAATACACAAACACACACACATGTATTTTCATGCACATGCACACAGATGAATTAAATTTCAGTTTCTTCTTAAGCTATGCACATAAAACACATACAAACAAACACAAGTGAGTTCCATAGTTAAATCAAGTCTCAGTTCCAACATTGTTCATTCTTTTTATGTAAATATTCCCAGACCCCAAAACAAAACTTGGAAACTAAGTAAAGGCACTGGAATTTCACCCTGTTCCCAATGTTGGAAGAGGCTGTGGTCACCCACATCTCTACTTCTAGTACCAAACCTACACATGCTGTTTGATCCGCTGAAGCAGCAGTGTGTCTTGTTTGGGTATCTTATTTTTGCCTCTTCTTCTTCTTCTTCTTCTTCTTCTTCTTCTTCTTCTTCTTCTTCTTCTTCTCCTCCTCCTCCTCCTCCTCCTCCTCCTCCTCCTCCTCCTCTTCCTTCCTCTTCTTCTTTAAGATAAGGTCTCATGTAGCCCAGGCTGGCCTCAAACTCACTAGATTGGGGAATGACCTTGAATTTTTAAAAAGTAGTCTTTTTATCTATTTTTAAGTACTTATTTTATGTGTATGTTTTACTTGTATGTATATTATGCACCTTATGTGTACCTGGTGCCCTTGGGTGTCAGAATAAGACACTTGGATCCATGGAGCTGTAGTCATGGGTGGTTGTGAGCTGCCATTCAGGGCCTGGGAACCAAACCCAGGTCCTCTGCAAGAACTGTTTGAGCTCTTAACTGATAAGCCACCTCTCCAGCCCTAACCTTGAACTTTTGATTCTCCCTCCTCTACTCCTGAGTACTGGGATTTCAGGCATGTGATATCATGACAGGTTGAGCCAGTCCTGAGGATGGAACCCAGGACCTACGGTTGACAATCAGTTCACCACCCTGCGTTCAGCTGCCCGTGTGGCCTGGCCTCACGGACCCCATTTTCTCTTGAGCTTCTATACTGATGTTCTTGCTTGAGCAGTGGTTTTTACAGTCCGAATATTAACTCTTCTGACATTTGTAATGTTTTTCTTACAATATAGCAAAGAGGAAGTGAGAGAATGGTTTCTCACACCTGCGCTGGCACTCACCTGCCTGGGGTCTGATTCTTTGCTCTGCTACTCCTTAGCTGTGTGACGCTGGCTTATCCGTCAAGCGCAAGAGTCTGGATCCGCTTTCTGTTGCTACAGTAGGACAGAGACTAGATCATTTATAGAGAAAAGATGTGTGTGCAGCGCAAGCTTCTGGAAGCTGGAGGTTCAGATGAGGGAGCCCTCGCCGCTTCAGCTCACAGTGGGGGGTCTGAAGGCACTGGGGATGTACAGGAGAGACAGAGGTGCTGAGCATCTCCCCAGCTGACTGACTGGCAGACCTCACGTGGGCTTTAGGGGGACACAGGCCAGAGCAGGGCTTCCTGGTCCTGCCGTTTCTCTTCACAGATGGTGAGAATTTGCATTTTCAAGATCAAGCAGGTCTCTGCCACGGCTGCCTTCCTTCATGGACATCCTCTGCTTTCTTACAAAATCTTCCAGCCAGTTTCTGTGCTTCTTCCTAGTCTTCTGTCTCAGGCGAGGGGGAGTGGAGACGCTCAGCGGGTGTAGCCATGATGCATTGGGCCCAGGGGTCCAGTAGGTTGCTGCACGCTGGGCTATTCTGTGGAGAGAGACAGAGCAAGGACATAGGGAGCCTGAGGAAGATTCATAGGGTAGTCTGTGTAAAACATTCGTCATTCTCCAAAGGCTTACTGCGATGACAGAGAATGTATGCTAGCTACCTCACTAAAAAATATCTACAGCCAGTGTGGTGGTTTGTGGTTGTAATCTTAGCACTCAAGAGGCTGGGGCAGGAGGATCGCTCGAGATGCATAGATCTTTTACTGTTTTACATAGTTTCAAATTTATTTATTTAATATTGTGTGCATATGCATACATGATACATGTGTGAGTGTGTGCATATGCATATGTGATACATGTGTGAGTATGTGCATATGCACATGTGATATGTGTGTGAGTGTGTGCATATGCATACATGATGCATGTGTCAGTGTGTGTATATGTACATGTGATACATGCATATATGATACATGTGTGAGTATGTGCCAATGCATACATGATACATGTGTGAGTGTGTGCATACGGAGGTCAAAGGACAACTCTGGAGTTGGTTCTCTTTCCACCTCAATATGGCTTCCTGGGATCAAACCCTGGCCACCAGGCTTATGCAGCAAGCACCTTTTCCCACTGAATCGTCTGCCCAACCTGAGACTCCTTTTTTTGTAGAACCACATCGCTCTGAAGAGAAGCAGTGCTTATCTTCCAGTGGCCACAAAGACTATAACAAATGGCTCAGCAGCTCCTTAGCACCTGCATGACAATTTACAGCCATCAGTAACCCCAATTCCAGGGATGCACCTCCATCCTCTGGCCTCCGTGGGTATCAGGCATGCCCACAGTGCACAAACATATAATAGTCATTTTTAAAAAGCTGTTATTTTAATATTTGTTGAAATTGCACAAGCTGTAATATCTCTCTACATCTATCTCTGTTACAGTGAAACAAGAAAATAAAATGTAGACACTATAGAAACTTAAAATTGATCCAGTGGCAGTGCATATCTGTAAATCTGTACTCCCAGCATTCTCGGGCCTGAGACAAGAGAGTCTCCAGTTCAGGGTCAGCCATGGGTGTACAGTGAGTCTGGGCTAGGTTGGGCTACACAGTGACACCAGTCAAACAACAACAACAAACCCCATCAAACCACAAATGTTTTCAATGCTCTTCCCCTTGGGGTGGGAAAGGAAGCTGTATAATTTCAGTCAATTTCAGTGACAGTTGTGGGGATGCTACGCTGAGAGTCCTGTGGACTCATGCTGCCTGAGCTGCATTTGGGGTCCCTCCCAGTGCTCCGTGCTCTAATATAAATGACAGAGGGCTGGGCGATGGCTCACTGGGTAGCACACTGACCTCTCGATTGTGAGAACCTGAGTTCGGGTTCCCCAGAACCAATGTAAAAGGCCAGGTGTGGCAGTAGGACTATAATACCAGCAACAGTAAGATGGGAGGCAGAGTCAGGTGGCTCCCCGGAAGCTCTCTGACAAGCCTAATGAGGTTCTAGGCCATTGCCAGACCCTGTCTTAAAAACAAAAGGATGGATGCAAGAGGAACAGGAAAATGGCTTGTGCTGGTTTCACACACGCTGGTGAACCCAGATTCCAATCAGCTATGGTGCTCCATCAACAGGGATGATGAGCCATTCAGAGAAAAATGGTCCAGGCTGTCAACACAGAAGGACAAAGGGCTGCAGAGATGGCCCAGTTACGAGTGTGTGTTCTCTTTGCAGAGGAGCAGAGTTTGGTTCTCAACGCCCATGTCTGATGGATCACACTGCCTGGGACTCTGCTCCGGGGGCATCTAAGGCTTCTGGCTTCTGTAGGTACCTGCACACATGTGTACAAACACAGAGACACAAATATACACACACATAATTTTTAAAAGCTATTAATGTCCACTACGTGAATGAAAGAAGTAAAAGTCAAATTCACTAAAAATCGAAAAAAATCCAAGCAAAAGCTGTACCAAGGTGCTGTCTTCTGTGCTTCAGACTGACAGAAGATGACCTTGAGTTTATTTTCTTTCTGCCTCCACTTCTTTTGCTGTTTTGTTTGTTTTTTGTTGTTGTTTTTGTTTTGTTGTTTTGTTTTGTTTTTTGAGACAGGGTTTCTCTGTGTAGCCTTGGCTGTCCTGGACTCACTTTGTAGACCAGGCTGGCCTCAAACTCACAAAGATCCTCCTGCCTCTGCCTCCCAAGTGCTGGTATTAAAGTCCTGTGCCACCACCGCCCAGCTTGCCTCCACTTCTTAAATGCTGGGGTTACAGGCTTGTACCTCCCCAGCCAGGTCACAGAATGCTGGGGTTAATTAAACCCAGGGCTTCATGCATGCTGGGCAAGCCCTCTGCCAACTGAGCCACATCCCCAGCTCCAGCCATCCGCTTATACTTAAAATCCAGCTTGGGAGAGTAGTTATGTGAGCACTGCACAACACAGTTGATAAGACCTTGTTGATATTTGTACCAAGCTCTAAGAAAGAATATACTTGCAGAGTTTCCAGTCTTTATCAGTCTGGAACTTTATAGTATAAAACAACCAGAGCTACAGACATTTTTTAAAATGTATTTGTTTTCAGCAACTAGGGTGCACCTCAGTGGTAGAGCCCTTGTATAGCATATGCAAAGCCCTGGTCCCATCCTCAACTCTGCAAAAGAGAAGGAGAGGGAAGGAGGGAGGGAGGGAGGGAGAAAAGGAAGGAAGGAAGGAAGGAAGGAAGGAAGTTAAAAACAGGTTTTCAGATGGGCATAAGCAGATGAGGCAGGTGGTTCTCTGTGAGTTCGAGGCCAGCCTGGTCTACAAAATGAGTCCAGGACAGCCAAAGCTACACAGAGAAACCCTGTTTCAAAACCGACAAAAACAGGTTTTCAAAGAATTAAGTAGGCGAATATTTACAGCATACAATGTTTTCCAAAGAGTAGAATATCACATCTGCAGGGGACTGATGGCGGCGAGGGCTCAGTGGGTAAAGATGCTTGCTACCAACCCTGAGTTCTAGCCCCTGGGTCTACATGGTGGAAGGCGAGAACCGGCTTCTAAATGTTATCCTCTGACTGGGTCACACACGGGCAGCATACCCAGACCCACCTCACACATGTGCAGCATACCCAGACCCACCTCACACATGTGCAGCATACCCAGACCCACCTCACACACGTGCAACCTCACACACGTGCAATGTACACAAACCCCCACACAAATTAGCAGAATGTAATAAAAAAAAGAAAAGAAAAACATCATTTACATATTTTTATAGTTTTCCATGGATTAGACTGATATATCTAAAAAAAAAAAAAAATCAATGAGGCCAAGTTGATGTTCACCAGCTCTATTCAACATTAGTGTGAGCATGTATGTGCATGCTCTTCTGCGTGTTTAAAGCCTGGCTTTACAGATTGATTTTAAAGATCTTAATGTGTGCTTCTCTTTTGACAACTAGATGTTCAGAATTTATTCTTCAAATCAGTGGCAAAGATCTGGGTTTTGTTTTGTTTTTTAAGTTTTTACACAGGTCCTGGGATTCTAACTCAGGTCCTCATGACTTCACAATAAGCACGCTTACCCACTAAGCCATCTCTCCAGCCTCCTCAGAGCTCTTGTTCAGTCTATGTTCGCTGTGAGACAGGCAGCCTCTGGGTCCTGCCAAGTGAGCCTGTGGCCAAAGCATCCCCGGTTCCGTAGCTACCCAGGTGGCAGGTGTCCACCTTCATCCCCATGACATCCTTGGGTAAGCCTGAGTTTGACTTGGTCCTAGAAGAATCAGGATTTAAAACAAAATGTGCTACCAGGCTGGAGGGGGCGGGGGGAGTTTCTCAGTTGAATTCCATTTGCTAGTTTGCTCTGAAGCCCTTGGTTTTTGAATCACTATTTAAGAACAGGACAGTTTGGGAAAAAATTAGAACTTATTCAAAGTAAAAGGCCAGGGGGAAAAGGTGTATATAAAAGATGTCGGGAGGCAGTGGCTCCAAGCTGCTAAGAGGTTCTGCTGGGCCTGTCAGTCTGCCTTTTGTTTCTCCTCTGCCTCTGTCAGGTGCTGGCCAGAGCCCAGCATACTTCTTCTGATGCTCTGGGCTTTCTCACTCATTCTTTAAAGGCCTCTCCCCACCGTGTCACATCTTGCCTACCGTAGGGTGAGCCTTGTGCTGACTTAACTGAAATGGCATGGCTTTTTCCTTCTTCTTCTTCTTCTTCTTCTTCTTCTTCTTCTTCTTCTTCTTCTTCTTCTTCTTCTTCTTCTTTCTCTCTCTCTCCATCTTTCTTTTCCCAGTACCTTTGGAGAGTTGCAGCGTACAGTCCTTGAGCTTCAAAAGAAAAAAGAAAAAAAAATATATCTAGGGTATCTCAACAGGGAGGTCAGGGGGCTTTTCTAGAAGGTGTTGGGAAAGGAATGGAAGGAGACCACAGATCAGGGAGGAGGAAGGTACAGGGAGGGTAGGGCTCTCCGCCCAGCCAAACCTCAGCCTGCCTGTCTGCCGTGCCTGCCATCTGGCATGGAGAGCAAGAAAGAAAGAAAGAAAGAAAGAAAGAAAGAAAGAAAGAAAGAAAGAAGGAACTCAGAGGTGCCTGAATGCCTGGTGCTCGGGCTGTGGTGGCCTGTGTCCCTGCTCAGGACCCTGTCTCTGCAAAGGGGCTTCTCTAATCTAGGGGTCAGGCTGGGTAGAACTAGGAGGGTGAGGAGGGCGTGGTGTTTTGAGCATCTCCAGGGTAGCAGATACACACAGACACCCAGGTGGAGTGTCCTGCAGGCTGGCAATGGGATTGGCAACCAGGCCCAGCGTGCCCAGACAAGAAAGAGCTTCGTCCTTCCGTGGAAGGAGATGGGAGGGAACCTTACAGTCAGCCACGGTCTGAGTCTGCTCAGAATAAGCATGGAATAAGGCTTGTGTTCCATTGTTCTCACCCTTTTTTTTCATACCTTAAAGAAGGCTCTGTAGAGAGACCCTGTCTCAAAAAACAAACAAACAAGCAAACAAACAAGTTTCATTTGGATCACCATATGATAAAAATATAGAGTTCATACGGTGGGGAAGGCAAGATGGCAGGAGAGTGAGGTAGCTGGCCACAGTGTGTCCACAGTGAAGAAGTAAAGAGAAATGGATGGTGGTGTTCAGATTGCTTTTCTCCCTTTGATTCAGTGACCTATGGAGATACGCTACCCATAGTAGAGTAAATGGTCCCATTTCCATCAACACCCGCTAGAAATTTCATCCCAGAGCTGCCCAGAGGCTTGTCTCCTAGGTGATCCTAGATCCTGTCAAATTGATGATATTGACCATCGCACCTGGCGCTAGCTCAGCCCTGACTCCTCTCCCTAAGGCCAGTCCACTCTGAGCCTGTCTTCCGGTGTTTAGAGGGATGTGGTGCTGACTCAGGGTCTCCCTTTCGCTGGAGGACAAAGCTAAATGTATTCTGGGGTGGGGTCACACTACAGAAGACACCAGACAGGGTTACTTCTCACAGCCTGGCAGGGTGTGTGTGTGTGTGTGTGTGTGTGTGTGTGTGTGTGTGTGTGTGTGTGTGTGTGTGTGTGTATACATGCTCCTTGAATACATGACAGGAACCTGATGGGCCTCACTGGATCTCTTCACTAGGGGCCCATAACACATGGAGAGCTGTCACTTTCCCATGTTCAACTCTCCCTCACCACTGCCCTAGTCCCTGTCCAGTGTGCCCAGCGTGGCTCAATTGGGGATTGGCATCCTTAGGAGTGAGCTTCCGGTCATCCTTTGCCTCTCAGGCCCAACTTCACCTCCTGGGGTAGACCCACCTTGCCCTTCTGGCCAGAGGCCAGAGCACCTTCCTACTCTAGGTTAAGCAGTGCCCAGTTGGTGGGCAGCCATGCCCATGATGTCTCTCTGATACTCTATGGAAGGCTGGGCCCAGGGCTGTGCGTCATACATAAACCTCACTTCTTGCAGAGCTACCATCCTCTGTTAGTAAGATTAGGCAGTTATCCCTGGGGGCGGGGTTCTGACCACTCAAGGCCTGTGGACTGTTGGCAGCCCAGCTGCTCACAGCAAGCTGACACATCACAGCCCTCACCAATGACAGAACCACCTGTACTGGCCCTCCAGGAAACAGCACGTACTGACTAGCTCTTAGCCTGAGCAAAGAATGCAGGCAGGGTGTGCTGTGATTCTCATGGATTGTGGCAGCTAAAAATTAGAAGAGTTGAGATCTAAGAGCACTACTGAGGGCCAAGCTGTGATTCATAAAATTTAGGTCAGTCTAACTGGGTGTTCTCTGAGCATCCCATCCAACAGCCGAGCTCACAGAAGGGGAAGATATGACGGTACCCAGCATGGCTAATTCATAAACTGTACCAACAGTGCTGACATGTCTACCAGTCTCTTCCTCGCCCCTCTCTCCCTCTCTGTCTCTGTGTGTGTGTGTGTGTGTGTGTGTGTGTGTGTGTGTGTGTATGTTTCTTTCCATACACACACACACACACACACATACACACACACACATACACACACACACATATACACACACACACATACACACACACACATACACACACACACATACACACACACACACTATACATACCCACAAGCACATTCATACATGTATTCATTCATACAGTCACATTCATTCACATTCACATGAGACATATTCATATATAAACATAAACATGTGAACAAGCCTGTGCACAGGCACACACATGAGTCATTTTTTCATCAATGTGATAAGACAGCTGAGATGTAGAGTCCAGCATGGTGGCACATACCTTTACTCCTAGCACTTGGGGAGGCAGAGGCAGTCAGATGTCTGGGAGTTCAAGGCCAGCCTGGTCTGCTTAGCAAGCTTTGGGACATCCATTGCTACATAAGGAGACCCTGTCTCAAAGAAGGAGGAGAGAGGATTAATTTTGGCTCACAGTTTCAGAGGGTCTGGCCCACGGTCAGGTGGCTCCATCACTGTGGAGATCAGGCTGAATACCATGGCAGGAAATTTGTGTTGGAGCAAAGCAGTTCTCCTTTCACCAGACAGAAAGCAGTGAGAGACAGGAAGAGGCTAGGACAAGGAGAGACCACCCCTAGTGACCTACTTCCTCCAGCTAACCCCCATGTCCTAAAGTTTACACCATCTCCCAAAATAGCAGTTGAGGACCAAGCTTTCAACATGTGAGCCTGGGGGCAGAGTGGGTATCTCCCCTTCAAACCACATCTAACACACTCTTCAACGCATTGTCCAGCAAGTCTCACTCCCTGATGTTGCCTGAGACGTCCATCAGTCTGCCCTTCTCTGCTCCCCTGGGATGTAGCTGCAGAGTGGTATCCGTGGTGCTGTGATCACTGCTAGAGCTTGGGGGCTACCCCAGACACAGCAGGTGTCTAGTGAGCGTGTGGCACAGGTGGTTGAATGGGTGCCTAAGCAAGGAGCACACTGGGCCTGGCTCCCTCATCTCTTATTTCTTTTAAGGTTTTATTTTGGGTTTTGTCTGTACTGGGGATCAAATCGAGGGCCTTCCACATGGCAGGCAAAAGCTCCACCACTGAGCTCTATCCCCCGATCCCTCGTCTCTCCTGCATAGCCATGTAAAGGCTTGAGTGGCTGAGTCAAAAACAATATTGATAAGGAAAAGACAGCTACAATGATGTGGCAAATAATGTGACATTCTAAATAAAGACAAGCATCCTGGCCAAGGAAAATTCACGGATGACTAACCACCTATAAATGGATCAGAGCGGGGAGTGGTGAGTGAATGTGAATGGGCTCAGCCAGCAGCAGCTGTGATTCAGGACAAAGCCTGCTGGGTGTCAACCACAGCACAGCTAGTCCTGGCTGCTCCCAAACCCTGGTCCTTAGCGCCACTGGGACAAAAGCTATATCAGCAGCAGGGTAAGGCAGAGCACTTTCAAGTATAGCCCCAGGGGTCTCTGACAGTGTCCTTCAGAGCAGTGTCTTCTTGAGTTACCATGTGGGGATGGTGAGTCCCTCAGTCTGTGACAGAGTTGTCTGTAGTCATCTGGGTTACTACATGCTCTTGGAGCCTGGCTGCTCAGTTATCTTGGCAGCCTTTCGAGAAATTAAACCTAGCAGCATTTGTAACAGAAAAGCTTCTAGAAAACTTCATGCCCAATGTGGCCTTCCTGTCTGTGCTGGATACAGGCAGCTACATGAACCAAAGAGGAATTTCCAGCCATCATTGGGTCCCAGGACTACAGCTCATGGCATCTCAGCCCTGATTGTTTTAAGTCAAGTTCAGACTAAGGACCTTGAGGTCTGGGGTGTCTGTGATGTCTCTGTGGACTTTCTTATTATTACTGCAAGGTGTCTCCAAGTTACACATACATTCCTTTTCTCAAAGGGCCTCACCAGGATCACTGGCTGGCAACGCTTCACAGGGAGGAAGTGACCAGAAACACCCGTTAACCCTGCTTTGCTATATGGTCCAAGCTGGCAGGAGTCATAACAGCCGGGACATGGAAAACCCTTTGGTTGAATCCGTGTTCTTGCACCATTATCAAGTCCTGTGACTTTGAGGGCACTGCTCACCACTTTGTATCTGTTTTTCTTAGGGTGAAACAGGAACTTCCACATATCCCTTCTGGGGGACCCCAAGGATTAATGAGACAGTTCAGGAAATCCATTGCCCACTTCTGCCACTGCCACCAGAGTACATGTGTTCTGGGAACCAACCCCAATTGCAGTCACATACCTCCTTCCTCATCCAGACCTCTGCCCATTGCTGCTGTCTGTCCTCAGTCTGGTGTCCTTGCTTCTGGGGACTGCCATCATGTCCTGGCTGGCATGGAATGATAGAAATTTACACCACCGCCACAACCCCACCCCCACCCCTGCACACCCAAGATGCCGGCCAGAACCCTGAAGTGGAGATGTCAGCAGGGCTGCCCTCCCTCTAGGCTCTAAGAAAGGATCCTTCCCTGCCTTCCAGCCTCTCGCTACGCCAGCTGCCACCCTTGTCCCCACCTCCATCCTCTATGTATCTCTGTGTCTCCTCTCTCTCATTTCCTTTATGGCGGTGTCTACAGTGATGGTTTTAATTGTCAGCTGACACAATATAAAATCATCTGGATTGTCCAGATTGTTTTATTATCTATTGACGTAGGAAGATCCAGACTAAAAGTTGATGGTACCATTGCCTGAGCTTGGGTCCTGGACTGTATAAAAGAGGAAAAAGCGAGCTGAGTAAGGAAATGTGATTCCTTCTCTCTCTCTCTCTCTCTCTCTCTCTCTCTCTCTCTCTCTCTCTCTCTCTCTCTCTCTCTCCTTGTGACTGTGGGTATGATGAGCTGCTTCAAGTTCCTGCCTTGACTTCCTTGAAATGTTCAGCTCCGTCCTAGAAGTGGGAGTAAAAGTCACCCAAAATTCCACCCTTCCTGATTGGCATCTTGGTCTGTTTCCTGTAAGATGGAGGGCAGGCAGGGTCCTGCTACCGCTGATTGCTCTGTCCATCTCTACACCAATAAACACAGGCCAGAGACATCTTTGCCACCATGTGGCTCTGTCATAAGACCAGCCTCTTAAATAGTTTCTTCTTCTATATGTTGGTCCTTAGCTTGTCACCAGGTATTCAGGTGACCAGGCTATGACAGAATGCTTGCCAAGAATGAAGGACTTTCTCTTTTGCACTGGGACAAAGTTGGCTTCTGCCACACAGCTGCCACCACAGGCCCCCTGACCTCTGCCACTAAAAGGACACCCTCAGCGCTTCTTAGCAATAATGACAATGTCTCTTCTGTGTCTGCACAGGCCATGTTTGAGCTGGTCACCTCTGAGGCCTCCTACTATAAGAGTCTGAACCTGCTGGTGTCACACTTCATGGAGAATGAGCGGCTGAAGAAAATCCTGCACCCGTCCGAGGCCCACATCCTCTTTTCCAATGTCCTGGATGTCATGGCTGTCAGTGAGCGGTGAGCGCTGGACGACCACCTTCCTCTGTCTTTCCCATGCCGGCGTGTGGCTGAAGCCGGGCTCCTACATTCACCCCTTGGGCTTCTAAACCGTTGAATGGTGTGGATTTTTTACATAAAGAAATAGGATGGATAAAGTCACAAAATCTAGGCACTAGGGAGGTGGTGCAGTGTGTAGAGCGGTTGTCTTGCAAGCATGAGAATCTGAGTTTGATCCCCCAGAACCCACAGAAAAGCCAGGTGCAGCATGATACCCTTGTAATTCCACAGCTGGGGATATGGAGACTGCAGAATCCTTGGGGCGGGCTGGCAAGCTGGCCAGGTTAGCCTAACTGGTGACCTGCAGACTAATGAGAGACAGTCTCAAAAAACTAAGTGGATGGCTCCTGAGGAATGACACCTGAGGTTGACCTCTGACCTCCATACATAACGCACACGTACACTCACACACAAGTGTGCACATACATCCATGTGAACCCAAAGGCCAGAGGTCCCCCCCTCCCCCGATCTCTTCCCATCAGCCTCCGAGCTCTGTGTGTCTCTGTGATGCTGTGAGTTAGAGGATTCTCCCACACTGGTCAGAGTGATGCTGAGCTGAATCTTAGGCATGAAGGCTGCAGGCAAGTCTGTATGGGTCTCATAGCACTGTCCAAGGTCCTCTGGGAACAACTGCTTACCCTGAGGTACCAATGCCCAAGACCCACTGCAGGCCAGTGCTAGATTGCTGTTTCTCTCCCCTCTCTCAGGAGGCACCAAGCAATCCAGGAAGGGATGTGAGTCCCATGTTTCCTGAGGTTGGGCCTGGGTGAAGAAGGAAGTGGAGGAGGAGGAAGGGGGAGGAGAAGTGGGGAGGAGGAGGAGAGGGAGGAGGGGGAGGAGGGGGAGGAGGGGGAAGAGGGAGATTAAGGTGAAAGGCTCACTTAGCACTCCCCAGCCACTTGAGCAGTAGCTGGGCTAACCTGCCACATTCAGATGAGGCAGGGTGTGGCAGAGACAGTCCTCCCCTGCAGTGGAGAGTCACTCAAGTGTCACATGTGGAAGCCCGGATGTTCCTGCTATCTGCCTAGGGACCCTCCAGTTGCCCCCCCTTTGCACTGATGCCTGCCTTTTCTTTGTAGTCTCTGCCCCTCCTGGTGGCCATCCTATCCAGTAATTTCTGGAGGTGATGGCTCAGCGATGCCAGAGCCACCTACCTGTGAGAATACAGAAGTAGAGACATCCATGTTACAAGCCCCATGTGCCAGCCACTGGCTTAATTAGTGATGGGCATGGGGTCAGTCTGGGTTCATCCAATCCCTGCCTCCCCCAGTACCCAGGGGACCATTCTGAGTCAGCTTGACTACCATTCAATTTCATCTGCAAACACATCACTACACAACTTTTTGTTATTGTTTTTGTTTTTGTTTTTTGAGACAGGGTTTCTCTATGTAGCCTTGGCTGTCCCGGACTTGCTTTGTAGATCAGGCTGGCCTCAAACTCACAGAGATCCACCTTCCTCTGTCTCCCAAGTGCTGGGATTAAAGGCGTGCGCCGCCACACCTGGCCTCACATCAGTACACATTTCAGAGATACAGATGAGCCTTGTGCCTTCTCTCTCTGTATACTCCTGGTGGTGTCACTCGTCTAAGAAGACAGCTGTTCAGATGGGCCACTGGCATGCAGAGTCCCAGCCACCTTGTCAGTGGGGTGCTGCTTTGTCTAGCCAGGCATGCTGATTTCCAGGTGTCTTCAGCCCACCCTTTGCCTCTTGCAGGTTTTTGCTGGAGCTGGAACATCGCATGGAGGAGAACATTGTTATCTCAGATGTGTGTGACATCGTGTACCGCTACGCAGCTGACCACTTCTCCGTCTATATCACCTACGTCAGCAATCAGACCTACCAGGAGAGGACATACAAGCAGCTCCTGTGAGTAAGCCACCCTTGCCTGGGCACTACCCAGGAGCACACTAAATCACACAATTTGGCCAGGCAGGTGAGAGCATCCAAATCTAGCATGTTCCCTGAGCATCTTGGTGTCACAGGAAACCATTTGTCTAGCTGTGCTCCCAGAAAATCAGCTTATGCCCCCTGAGACCTGTGTCCAGAACAACCAGTAAAGCCCTATAGGAAAGAACGTGTAGCCATAGGGACAATCCAAGGTCCAGAACATTGCAAGCATGGGTGTAAAGCAGTAAGAAAGCCAAGGATGGGCAGGGAGGAGTCTGGACTGGCTGTGAACTGGGAACCAGTCTCTCACTTCATGACTTTGGTTTGTACCACAGGGAAGGGCTTCCCTTGTGGTACCCACCCATGTTTTAACAACAACAACAAAAAATCTCCAGAAGAGATCTTACACTGGGGAAGCAAAACCAGGTTTGCTGTCATAGACACAGTACAGGCATAGGGGTCTCTGGAATGGCTTGAGAACAAAGGGGGGCACATTAGGACAGACAAATCTACCCAAGTTACCTAAGGGGGCTGGCAAGCTCTGCCTGGCACATGGCAGCAGCTACTCTATTGCAAGGCTCTGGGTCAAAGGTGGCAGTCCTGTGACAAGTCTCTGAGACTGGCCCCAAGAGAGAGTTCCTAGAGCAGGCACGTGTGACAGAGAGAGTCCCCTATGGCTTCCAGGCTCTGTGGTAGATGGTGGCCGCAGGTTCGCTGTCCAAATAGCATCTGGATTTTGATGGCTTTTTCTATAGAGCCACATGGTTGAAGTGGACATTTAAACTTTCACTATCCAGGCATTTGGGGTGCTTTCCAGTAACTGTTTGGAAAGCAGAGGTGCTGTTTATCAGATAAATAAACAAGCAGCCAGTAGAATCATGTCTTGCAGTTCCCAACAATCCCCAGGGTAGCTGGTCACCGTATCACTTCGCCCTGTGGGTGCAGGTCGCTTTGGCCCCACTAACAGCAGGTACAGCGTGGCTGTCCTGATGTCTGTCTGCTGCTGCCCTGCTGTAAGTCTCTGGCTGTCATCTTCCGGGCCTTCAGCAGCACTGTGCCACGTGGCAAGCCCACCTGTCAAAAAACGAGCTCAGGCTCTCTTGGCAGGTGCCTCGAGCCTGCTGCAGGCTCCATCACTGCATCACTCCGTGGGTTTACCTTGCCACGGCTTCCTGCCGCGTGAAGTCATCTAATTGTATGTCTGATTCATAACCTTGGCTACAATGGGATTCTTACCCCTCCCACACAAATCATACTTTGCCAAGTCTTCATGGCCTGGCATATGGAGCCACTATTGTTATTTGACGTTTACGTGAACAGTTTATTTTCCATTTGAAAGAAGATGAGGAGGGGAGGGAGAAGGAGAGGGAGAGGGTGGGGGAGCATCTTCTGTTCACACCTCCAGGGCCTGAGCTCAGAGACAGCCCCCTGTGTCTGGATCTTCAGACAGGAGAAAGCGGCTTTCCGGGAGCTGATTGCACAGCTGGAGTTGGACCCCAAGTGCAAGGGCCTGCCCTTTTCCTCCTTCCTCATCTTGCCCTTCCAGAGGATCACAAGACTCAAGCTGCTGGTTCAGGTGTGACCCCTGACCGTGCCCTGGGCTCTGCAGACCTCCCCTGCTGAGGCCTTCGCTCCTTCTACCTCCCTGCAAGTATATTAGGAAATCATGTGTTAAAGGGCCAATTAGGGTCCTATTGTGCTCCAAGCAGTGGAGGCGCGGCTATGTTCCAGGAGGAAAGATGGCAGACATGACCAGAAAGTGGACATAGCTATGAGGATAGGAAATGAGTTAGCCCAGCCGAGGGTGCCTGCCTGGCTACTGCCAATGGGAGGAGTTAGGAAAGACAAGCAAGGTTTAAGCCGGAGCTCAGCTTAGAGGAGGAGCTAGCCGAATCAACATCTAGAAGAAAGAACACTTCACATAGAAAACTGAATGTTCAAAGGTCCTGGGGAAACAAGATTCATAACAGAAGGGACAGCGGTGAGCTCACAAAGCACGATGGGAAGGAATTCGGAGATATGGGCAAGCAGGTAGCAGGAGGTGGGGGGGGTCTCAGTTTCCTTCCTCACCTGGTGTGCACTTGACATTTGCAGGAGTAGACAGAGTAGCAGGAGTAGACAGGAAAGGGGTTATATTTGGCCTGCGGGTGAGAGAAGCAATGTGTGGGTAACCGTGAACGGAAGGAAACCGAGGAACTGGAGAAAAGACATTTTACAGTAAAAACACTAAAGTCAGTCAAGTCCAGGACCATGATGACTTGGTCTCCAGTGACCATCCTTGAAGGAAGGGAGAAAGGGAGGAGGTTGGTGCCGACTAGCCCCCGCCCCCACCTATTCCACCCCTCTACCCCACCCCACCCAACCCCTGCCACTGCTTTGCGATGCCTCTGTGCTTTGCGCTCCACGGGCTAGGGGCTCTGCATTGACGTAGAGTATCCACAGGCCCTCGGGACCTGTACTACTGAGTCACAGCCTCCCCATTATCAACCTGGGCCAGGGCATCTGCCCCGGCCTGGCCGAGGACCCCGTGCCATCTTTCCACCCAGTGAAGGGTTATATGTGTTGCATCTGTTACCACTCCCAGGGAGGAAGTGGGAAGGGAGGTGGGAAGAGGCAGGGTAACCAGCTCCATCTTGCAGAACATACTGAAGAGAGTGGAGGAGGGGTCCGAGCGTGAGGGCACCGCCTTGGATGCCCACAAGGAGCTAGAAATGGTGAGTTGCTTCCACCTGTGTGTCCCAGGGAGCCATTTTCCCTCTAGACCACTACCCCTATTGGCCTCCACTGTCACCCTGTCTTCTTAGCATTACATTTATTCTGAGCCTTTACTTGTGCAAGTCCCCCCCTCCTCCCAAAAAATCACTGGGGGTAAAAAAGAAAGAAAAAGTCACAGCCAACGTGGCCTTGTCAGAACCTTCTCTGCACCACCATACCCCTTTACCACTCTCTGTTCATGTGCCCAGGTTGTATATGAAGGCAATTGCCTGGCACTCTTTATCAACATAGAACTCTGTTGCCGTCCCCATGCCTGATACAGCCCATTGTGCCAACCCCATCCTCCAGGATCCAGCTCATCTTGGTGTAGGCCCTGACCCAGAGCCCTGCGAGATGACTCCTGTGGCGGGGATGGGTTGATTGTGGGCATCAACAGCTTTCTCCAGCCTTGTGTGCCCTTCAAATGCTGTCTTGAGCACTTTGCCCCATCAATGATCCGAATAACTTTTTTTCTAGCCCCTACTAAGAAGTAATGCCCTGCGCAAGTCTGGTGACCTTTGACTTGTCTCAGAGGTCAGCCAAGGGTCAGGTGTGTTTCCTATTTGAAGGTTTTATCTGTTTGTGTCTCTCTTCTTCTTTTGAGGAAAGAGATACTCTCTTTCTTTTGGTTTTTTTTTTTAAAGAAGGGCTTATGTTTCCTCACTCATAAAAGTAATTGATGATCAAATAAAATTCAGAAAATGACACAAGCAAAATAAAGATAGTGAAGATGTCTGGCTACCCATACTCTCTGGCAACAGTACTCCTGAACAGATGCCTGCACGCACACGCACACACACACACACACACACACACACACACACACACACACACACGCACACGACATACCACTGTACTCTTTACAAACAGAGATTGTATCTAAAGCACAGCCTTTGCTATTCAGTTGAGTTTATGCTAATGATTTCAGATCCCTCAGGTACACGGATATATTGTCCTCTAGTCAATGCTACTTAGTGGACAGTTGAAGTTGGTGACAGATTTTCTGATTCTAAGCAACACTGCAAAGAACATCCCCATAGCCACTTCTCTGGGTTCTGCACTAACAAACATGGACAAAGCAGAAGCGCCCACATCAGGCCAGGCACTGTCCTAGACCCTGTGAGCCATTCAAGGCTCCGATCCTGGAGATGATGGATGACCCAGAAATCTGGGGATATGTGGCATTATTGGCTTGTTAGTTCCCGGCTGTATTCCAGGGAGGTGGGGAGCCTGTGGACCCACAGTGGGAGAGATGTCAACCTGGAGGGGCCTTTCCTTTTCTAGTCAAGCTGAGAAGAAAGGCCCCTTCCTCTTGGGCTGAGAGGTTGACTTTCTAGTCAAGGACAAGGAGCTAAACCCTTCTCTAGACCAGCGGTTCTCAGCCTTCCTAACGCTGTGACTCTTTAGCGCAGTGACTCATGTTATGTGACCTCCAACCATAAAATGATTTTTGTTGCTACTTCATAACTGCAACTTTGCTATTGCTATGAATTGTAATGTAAATATATGGCATGCAGGTTATCTCACATGTGACCCCCCCCCCAAAAAAGAGTCACAACCCACAGGTTGAGAACCACTGTTCTAGACCCCAGAGGGTTGTCCAATTTAGTTCCAGACTGTGGGGAGAAAGAGTTCCGGCTAACCTGAGTCAGTGTCAGCTGCTGGACATACTGGTCACAGTGGTAGCTGGGAACATCCTGACAGGCTGGTCTGACATATCCTCCCTGTCCCAGGTGGTAAAGGCATGCAACGAGGGCGTTCGGAAGATGAGCCGCACGGAACAGATGATCAGCATTCAGAAGAAGATGGAGTTCAAGATCAAGGTGAGTCTGCAAGATCTGGGTCCACCTGTGCTGAGGCCACACCCTACCCAGAGGCCCAGGTGGTCCAGTCTGCACCCCTACCCACTCTCCTCAGTAGTGGAAGCTAATCATCCTGCACTCTTACTCTGCCCAGGTTTACCCTCTGAGAGCTGTGGGGGGGGTGGGGGGGGGGTGGGGGGTGGGGGGGGCAGGTTGGGGGGGGGATGGGGATGCCCACAGCTGCCTGCCTGTGTGAATCTGGCACTGTTACCACCTAGGTGATCCTGAGCAGTCAACATATGGGGCTAGGGACTGTTCAAGGGATTCTAGGTGCTCAGGGATTTGCAAGTCCTCTCCTTTCTCTGTATTCCTGGTGAATTGGGTATCAGGCACATGGAGCCTCCCGAGGGCCCTGGAGAGCTGTCCACGTAGCTCAGGAGGAGAGCACGTGTCTGGCATGAGCAAAAATAAATGAGGTCAGAGGTCAGCGTTTTGGAGCTGAGCCCAGCTGGAGGATGTGAGGGGTCTTCTGGTACTTCTGAGGTTACACTTGCTGGGATGACTGTAGAGTGCCCAGTGCCCGTCTCTGAGAACACCTTCCACCTGCATCCCTGACCTCTTTATCCCATGGGCACCGTTATTTCCTTTCTTCTGTGAACTTACCTCTTAGGCTACGTCAAACAAGCTGAGCCTGGTGGGATGATGATGATAACACACACACACACACACACACACACACACACACACTTACATCCATGCACATTCACGCGCACAGACACCAGTACACATGGCACAGGCATGAGCACAGGAGCTCAAGTGTGTAGGTAACATAGACAGCACAGCACACACAGAGACACATTACACATGCACACATGCGCATGTGCACACATGCATACCACACTCACAAGGGACACATATATTCACATGCAAACTCACACACACTGTTGTTTTGCTACCTGGCCAGTGGCAGGGAGTACAGTGGACCCACACAGCCCTTACACATCGCGTCTCACGGCTTTACTCCAGTTGTGGTGTCTGTAGGACCCTTAGGAGGGTGGCAAGGGTGCTACCACCTCACACCCCCTCCCCTCCCAGTCAGTGCCCATCATCTCACACTCCCGGTGGCTGCTGAAGCAGGGAGAGCTGCAGCAGATGTCCGGCCCCAAGACCTCCCGCACCCTGCGGACCAAGAAGCTCTTCAGAGAGATTTACCTCTTTCTCTTCAACGACCTGCTGGTCATCTGCCGGCAGATCCCTGGGTGAGCCTGACACTGGTGGAGAGGACCCAGCCTTGGTTTGACCATGGTGCATGGTAGTGATACAGCAGTGTAGCTGTCTTTCAGGGTCAGGGCCCAGCTTTGGGCCATGGTGGAGCCTTCCTGAGTGAACCTTAGTTTCCTCCCCTGTAAACGTGGAAAGCCAGGAGTGTCTGACACTGAGTTCAACAAAGTGGCCACTGTCCTGTCACATCCTGGGATGGGAGCCCTTCTAAGGAGCAGGGGACAGTCACACTGGGATTTCTTAGGGAGGCAAAGAGTGGCTGGGGCCATATGCTGGTCCTTCCAGCCAGCCAAAAGGTTCTCCTGAGACCAACAGGTCCACCCTGCCTCCCTTGCTCCCCAGAGATAAGTACCAGGTATTTGACTCAGCCCCGAGGGGCTTGCTGCGAGTGGAGGAGCTGGAGGACCAGGGCCAAACACTGGCTAATGTGTTCATCCTGCGGCTGCTGGAAAATGCGGATGACCGGGAGGCCACCTACATGCTGAAGGCATCTTCCCAGTAAGTGTCCTGTGCCATGAGCTACACTCAGTGCTAGTCACAGATTGATCTTTCCCATGGGTAGAATAGGGCTCAAACACACATCTGTAGGAGGCTGGCCTCTCACTCATCAGCATAAATGCTTCCCATGGGGACTCTGGTAGAGGACTTTTGAAGGCTCTTCATGTTGGGGTGCGGATGGCATGGGATGGCTATGCATTCCTGGGTTTGTGTGTGCAAGGGGAGCAAGTCCATCTTGTAAAATGTGATGCTTATAGCCAATATGCCAGTGAGCCACTGTCCCCCTCCTGATTTTGTTCACTTTGTATGGACTCCGTTCCTTCAGTCTCCATGTCGGAGCAGCCACGACATCTGCTCCATAGCCCTAAGACAGTAGGACTTGCTTTGTGGACCACGGAGCCCTGGCTTTCTTCCGACCTGCTCAGCCAGCCTCCTCTTCCTCCCCCGGGCTCAGCTGCCCCTCACCACTCCCCACCAGGAGTTGCCCCCTGCTCTGCTGAAGCCCCAGGATTCACAGGAGGTGATGTTCACTTTCCCAGCTTTGCCAGATGAGAGACGGCAGCGGCTTCACTGTAACGCACCTTTGAGAGCCAGCAGCATTCAGGGCCTCCTCACACTGTCAGGATTCAAAACCCCTGGCTGGGAGGCATGTGCAGGATTTCCCTGGGCAGCTAACTGAGCTGCCCTGGTATAAGCTGGAGTCAGGCTTAGAATGTAGCTGGCCTGGAGGCCTAAGTCCTCTCTGCATTTGGGCACTGTCTGTCCTCTTCCTATGCAGGAGTGAGATGAAGCGTTGGATGACTTCACTGGCCCCCAACAGGAGGACCAAGTTCGTGTCCTTCACATCCAGGCTGCTGGGTGAGTCCCTGATGCCTGACTCAGAAAGAAGACTCTCAGTTTGGCTAAGACTCACTGGGCCTCAGCTTCAGGGCCACTTGGCTGGATGTGCGCAGGCACTTCTGCCCCACAGAGGTCCATCCCGGTACTAACCAGCAGCTTAGTGCCTGTGCACACTGGCTGCCTAAGCTTTATTCTAATAGGATGGTTAAGAATGAAACGGCAGTCCCCAAGTCTTAAAAGTCAGGTGGTGGGGCTGGAGAGATGGCTCAGTGGTTAAGAGCACTGACTGCTCTTCCAGAGGTCCTGAGTTCAATTCCCAGCAACCACATTGTGGCTCACAACCATCTATAATGTGATCTGATGCATACTGTATACATAATAAATAAATCTTTAAAAAAAAAAAAAAAAAGAGGTGGCAGGATCCTGGGCCCAAACTCTAGTATTCTTTTGGGTTTTCCAGTTATCTAAACTCCGCAGAAGAGCCCTAAGAGCATGAGTCTGGCTGCATTGTGAAGAAGTCACTGTCCCAGCCTGCTGGCTTATCCTCATCCCAAGCTGCTCACAGGGTCACCCCTAAGAACAAAAGGTTCTTCCTGCCTTCTAGGCTGAGAGCCCCATCATGCCTAATCCCTTCCTCCCTTTCCCCAGCATTCCCGGTAGTCTAATGAGGCCTCCCTGGGGGTGTCACCTCCTACCTCTCAGAGGGAGCTTGCTTACTGCTCTGCAGCCCGATAGGGCAGCATTGTCCCAGGTGGCACCACCACCTGTTGTGCCTGCTTGTCTGGATGTGTAGCATGGTGGAACCTGGGGTGGGGACACATCATACAACTCTCCTCCTCTCCCACAGACTGTCCCCAGGTCCAGTGTGTGCACCCATATGTGGCCCAGCAGCCCGATGAGTTGACGCTGGAACTGGCAGATATCCTGAACATCCTGGAGAAGACAGAGGATGGTGAGGCACCAGGGGACTCCTCATCTTGGCCGGCCATGCCCCACTAATGAGAGGAAGGACTATAGCCTAGGTGTAGATGGTCTAGTTAGCAGGTGTGCAGGCAGAGCCCAGCATCCTTGCTGGTGCTGGCATTACCTAGGACATCCTGCCTGAGCGCTGGGCCCAGCATCCTTTGGCCTTTTCTCAGACTTCTGGGCCTTCCTTCCATTCCTGTGAGCTGTGAGGCTCCTCCCTACCTAGCAGGTGGTTCTCTGTCTTCTTTCCAACCTTGGCTATGGCCTTAGCCCTCCCCTAGGAAGAAGCTGGACCCTGACCTCAGCCTGTTTGACCACAAGCTTTTGGGGACACCTGTGACCACCAGGCCAAGAAGCCTGGCTCCTGCCTACCCTGCAGGTGGCAGGCAGAAATAGCTTCAAATGGAGTTTTTTCTGTAGCTCCTGTTGAACTTAACACCAGCCCCTTTTCTTGTTCAGCAAATTGCACTTTTGTATGTTAACTGCTCCTGATCAAAACCCCAGGGGTAGCTGGGTATGATGACATGCTCCTGTAAATCAGGAGACAGAGGCAAGAGGACCCCTGAAAATTTATGGGTGGCCTGGGCCCAAGGTAAGTACCTGACATTATTACAACAGAGACAATTAAAACACCCGAGGAGAACAAAGGGCTCTCCTGTCCTCTCGTTTTGTCTCAGGTCATGGCTGGAAAACCAAGTGATCTCCCCGGCATTCCTCTGTGGGTCCCAGGGACCCCCACATTCTTTCTCCAGCATAGTACACTGCCTCCCACCCCTCCTAAGGCGGCCTGCAGAAGGCAGGGCAGGGAATAGACTGTTTAGCAACAAGCCTGATAAAGACTTCTAGGGCAGAAGAGACAGCAGAGGTGAAGGCACTTGCACCCCCCAGGGTGTCCCCCACTTTATAGTGGCCACTACCACTTCAGCAACCACCTTGGCCCTCCAGGTGAGGTTCTGAGAGAATATGCCCAGTGAGAGGGTGAGCTCACTGCCCAGGTCTGGTAAGTCAGCGGCCAGCTGCCTTTTATAGTGGCTCCTTGGATGCCTCTTTTAGGGTGGCCTTTCAAGTCTTCTGTCCTGGTATAGGGCAGCCTAGGAAGGTTCAGAAATCGGCTCCTACTCCTGGGAGAGCCAGAAGCCTGGTTCTTCACACTCCGTGTGCTTCCCAGCACACTGTAGGAGCAGCCCAAGCTTAGGTGGGGTGCTAAGTCACCGTCCTTTGGGAAATGAGGAACTCCTGAGTGTGGTTTGATCCTTACTTCCTGTACAGAGGGGAACCTTAGCTAAGAGCCTTGCCTCACCCTACCCCCGTACAACTCCTGACCCTACTGCCTCCTTTGCAGGGTGGATCTTTGGTGAGCGCCTGCATGACCAGGAGAGAGGCTGGTTCCCCAGTTCCATGACAGAGGAGATCCTGAACCCCAAGATCCGCTCCCAGAACCTCAAGGAGTGTTTCCGAGTACATAAGATGGAGGACCCTCAGCGCAGCCAGAATAAGGACCGCAGGAAGTTGGGCAGCCGGAATCGTCAATGAACCCCCCCAACTCATCCCCTAGCTCAGGCATCAGCCTGAAGGAGGGGTGTGGGCAGGGGGCAGGAACAGGCCCAGCAGAGCCCCTGACAGACAGAGAGGGTCTTAGGAAGGGAACTTAGTGGTTTCTCAGGCAGCAGGAGTGGCTTGGGCTTGCAGTGCCCCTGCCCACGCTGAGGGGGCTGTAGTGTCCCGGCCACTTGCTTGCTTACCTGCCAGCCGAAGGCTAAGTACTTAAGCAGTATTACACCACCTACCCTCCAGCGTCTCAGAGCTAGAAGGCGGCAGGCATGCTCCAGAGACCTCCCAGGGACTGGCAGAGGCCCACACAAGGGCCCCTGGCAGGAGGCAGGCAGAAGGTGACTGCCGTCAGGGTCCCCTGAACTGCATATGTCTTTCCCTACTTTGGAAGCTGTTGAAAGTCTACCAGCCACACCAGTCGACCGCCTCTGCCCGAGGGAGCTTGGTGAGCAGTGCTGCCTTTGCCTGCCCATCCCTCTGCCTCTGCCAGCCTCTCTTGCACGGCCAAGCCCTGCCCTCAGCAGGCCTCCTAGTGCTTAACCGAGGGGTCGCGCCAGCTCTAGCTCCTTGAAGAGCTAGATGCTCTTTGTGTCTCCTGGCCCCTGAAGGAGCCCAGGTGTTTTGTAGAATGAATTGGTCACTGCATCCTTTATGGTCATGGTTTTGAGAAAAGCAATTATCTTTTTTTTTTTTTTTTTTTTGGCTGCATTAAAAAAAAGCATCCTGTATAAAATAAGGGCTAGAGTATTCTTTAATATCCTGCTGCACACAGTAACCAGGCATTGGGTTCTGGGCTAGGAGGAAGGCGTAGTTTTATAGGCCAATAGAAGCCTCTTCCTATGAGGGGCTACAGATAACTTCCCAATGGAGCAGCTAACGTCTGGTCTTGGGATAGGAATGGATTTGGGCCTCTGCTTATGGAGGGACTCACGAAAGGGTTCTCTGAGGGAATCGGGGACAACTCCTGCTGCAGCATGATACATGTTTACAAGGCCACAGAGACAGACGGACCCTCAGGTATAGTAAGCAGTGGCCCTTTAGGGGATCTGATTTCATGCCTGGGACCAGACTCCCTACCTAGTCCAGGTGCTGGCCTTGGATGTTCCTTTGCGCCTTCAGTGACAACTGGTTCCCCAGGGAACTGCTGCTCCCATCCAGCCTTGCCTGCACAGCCACCCATACTTATCCCTGTTTCTATCTCAGAGTGTCCACCCCACCTCTGCCCTAGGAAAATGTCTGGGGCACTTTGCATCTGCCAGAAGATTTTCCACAGGAGAACAGGCCTTTTGTTTGTTTCTTTGTTGACGCCAGCCCAGACTGGCCTTAAACTCACAGTCCCACCTCAGCCTTGTAAGTACCGGCATTGCAGGCATGTGCCACCATGCCCCAGATCAGACCTGTTGAAGCCACTGGACTTTGTAGTAACCTCCCACAGATCACACAGCACAGCTCTCAGTGATCTTGAGAGCTCAGCCCCTTGATCACTCCTAAAAGGATATAACAACCTGTCACATTGCAATCAGAGGGCCACAACTCCGACCCTGACCTACCCAGCTACCACACCCCCTTCTATCCCAGAGTGCTCCCTAACTTCTGGGTCAGCTGGGAAAGAAAGAACTGCCCCCAGGGAGAGTATATACAGTAACCAGAGGCCCCAAACGTGTGTGGTTGGACGTGGAAAAGTGTTGAGCCTTGCGGGGGGATAGGGGTGTGAAGACACAAGGTCTGGGGTTCTGCATTAGGACATGGCCCTTTCTGGAACCCGGGTCAAGGTCAAAAGCCTTTACTACCCCATCCAAAGTCAGTCCTTCATCATCTCCCAGTGGGTCTTAAGGAATAATAGGGTGACCGTGAGTGGAGCTCTCCAGTTCTGCTTCCCCTCCTCCAAGTAGCAGCCTGGAAGAAGCACAAGGGGCCAGGAGGTGGGGTGGGGATGGGGAACCCTCAGGCCTACTGCATTCTGGGACCAGGGAAAGGTCCTCAGAGAGCAGATGCTCCTTCTCCCAGCACCCTGTGTGCACTCCCGGCACAGCATAACACACACACGTGGCCACCTGTGCACGGGCTCCCCTGCCTGGAGCTTTCCACCCACGACACAGGCACGCGGCGTGGCCCAGCTGCAGGAGCCTGCCCAGGCTCACACACTGCTACACCTGCCCGCGGATTCGCATACTCGGGGACACAGAGGGGACAAAGGAAAGCACAGGGTGCAGAGTCACCGAGGGCCACCAGCGCAGCTCCTTTATTGGCTTCAAGAAGCAGAAAACTTTCGCAGCGCAACAACCACGAGTGCCAGCACCACGCAGGTGGCCAGCAGGGCAGCAATCACGATGGCCGCAATGGCGCCTGGTCCAAGCGACCCTGTGAAGGACAGATGACCATGTTAGCCCTCTTCCCCCACCGAGGTCCAGCCCAGATCTAGACCTTCAAACCTCTCAACCTTCCTCCCTCTCATCCTCCTCCCTCTGGAGCCTCTCTCTCTCCTCCGCCCAGGCCTTACCTCCGTCCTGGTCCACCCTTGCGGGAGGGGTGCTGTCCTCTGGTCCTGGAGCAGAAGTGGGGAACGGAGGGCCAGAGACTACAAATTCCTGGCTGTGGCTGGTGCTCTCCAGGGGACCTTCACCCGAGGGAAATTCCATGGGCTCATTCCACAGGGTGGGATCAGGCTCCTGGGGACCCTCTGCTGCAAAGCCAAGGACAGGCAGTAGGGCTCAGGTAGTCTGTGGATGGCGATGTCAACCATCCCCACCAGATGACCTGGGCAGAACTCAAGCTCAGCACTTCACCAACCCTCACATCCCACAAGATGAGGCATTAGCTGGGAAATTAACTCCTAAGTTTGGGTCTTGGTGCCCGCCCGAGGCAAACAGAACACACAGCCAAAGCTTGACTCTGGACAGCTTCAAAATAACCAAGCCCTTCAAAAAGGCCAAGGTCTGAGAAGTAGAAAGGACTGTGGAGATTTGTTCTGGACCAGGTCAGGCGAGGAGGGGTCATGGGTCCTGTCAGAGACTCTGGGTTAAGGCTGCTAAGTACAGCGCTGGGGGTCCCTGTCCAACTCTGAAGCCACCTTCTGGTTGGGAAGGAATGTCCTTGTTCTTAACTGGACAACTGAGGTGAAATGATGTCGGCAACTTTGGGCTGCTTGTACATTTGAGGTAAGGGAGCCGTGCGGCAAGTGTTGGTAACAGTAACTAGGTAAGGGCTGTGTAAGAGTTCGGTAGATAATTTCACAACTTTTTTTGGGGGGGAGGTCAAATTGCAATCTTTTCACCACAATATTTTGGCAGATCCCTGGCTCCCAGGCCTCTCACAAGCCTGGGTCAGATTTGAGACTCAACACAGAGCAGGGACTACTGCCATGTGTCTGGGGCTTCCCCGAACTGGAGCCCCTTTTCAGAAAAGACTGGTAAAAGGCCCCCAAAGACTACTGTCACCCACTTCAGGAGGTTCCCCTCTCATAGAATTCAGGGCTGGTACCTGGACTAGCCTCCCACTAACCATGAAGGGCAAAGTGACCTGGTTTGAGAAGGCAGTGTTTACAGTCTGAAAGCCTGAAGAAGGGCCCCAGACCTCAGATGGTCTAGTCTCAGGTGTCCAGTGCTAGAGAGAGAAAAACCCTGAACATGCCGGCCATTCAGTGGGGCCTGAGGTTTGGGCTTTGGAGACTGCCTGTCTGCCCTGAGACTCTTCAGGACACACCCAAAATAGACAGGCAGGCTGGCCCCTCCCTATCCCACCTCTACTGGCCAAAACTCACCTCCAGTCCCAGGCATCTGGCCAGGGAGGCTGCCCAAGGATTCGGATGCCAGGCCCAGCCAGTCTAAGTGGTGCCTACTCCCTGAGTAGTGGCCAGGGACTGAGCTCACCCCAACTCACCAAGGAAGGTGTTCTCCAGACTTAGAACGGCAAGAAAATGCAACAAACCGGCTCTCTCCAAGTCCTCTGGGGAAGCCAGGAGCTATGGGCCAGTGTATCAGCAGGAGAGGGGTGAGAGTCAGAAGGACCAGTACAGGCCCATGGGAGCAGGGCACTAGGGGGGGCGGGGGCGGGGGGCAAACAGGCTGAGTGATGGGCAAGTTACGGTAGGGAAGGCGGACATGGCAGGAGATTCCTGTTCTGTCCACCTGGGTCACAAGGAACCCCATACACCAAGAACGTGAGCAAAGTCACAGGACTTTCGGCTCTGGCAGAGGGGGTGTGGTGTAGGTTCCAGAAGCTTGGACACCTCAGGCTGTCCCCTAGCCTCACCACCCCAAGCTGCTGCTCTCTCTGCCTTTTGGTAAATAAGTTTGTTCAACGGTTGGTCTGACCACAGGCCCCGAGGCCAGGCGCCCATGTTCACAGTCGGCCTTTGTGCAGCCATGAAGAGCCCTTTTCATCCCCACGCTGGCCTCTTGCCCACTTAACCTGGCCTGCTCCCCTACCTCAGTGGCTGTGGCCACCGGCTGAGGCAGGAAGGGTAGCAGGCTGGCCTGTGCCTCAACCCTTGGAGCACGCCATCTCCTCTTTTCTGCTACAGGAGCCCATGAGAGACAGGGCCACAAACTTTGTACACACTGTTCAGAGCCGTGGGTCCAGGGCTGGTTCTGAGAACCTCTTATCTCCCCACTCCCAGAACAGCCAGAACCCCAAAAGTAAAGGTGACATTGGCGTGCTCATGGCTGTTCTTCAGAGAAAAAAACAAAAAACAAAAAACCAAACCAAACCTATGGAAGAAAGAGGAGGTGAGGTCAGGTGAGGTCCTGGCTATTCTCAAAGTTTCTATGAGAACAGAAAGCCCACCCACTAAAGTTGTGTGTGCACAGCCTGTCCAGGTCTCTGGTTAGAGGCTTGGGCTGGCAGAGGCCGCAGGAACCTGGACAGGAAGCACCAGGAAGGCTCAAGCTGCAAGGCCCTGCCAGGCAACAGCTTCACTGTAGCAGGAAGCAGCATGGGTCTCTCAGCCTTGAGTCTCAGGTGATGGAAAAGGCCTCCTAGCACTATAAGTCATATCTCCCAACACCAGGGGTACCCTAGCCTCCATCGTTGGGTACTGTTCCCACCCCAGAAATTGGGTGTGTCCCAATCTGTGGGAAGAGACGATTCTCCTAAAGCTCCCTTTGGGCTCAGTGGAGGGGCTGGGAACTCTGCTCACCCCAAACACTGATTGAGTGTTGAGTGGGCATTTGGCTGTCCTGAGAGGCCTGTTTGTGAGACTTGTGATGGAGGCCGGGTAGTAGGTGTCACCTCCTGCAGGTGAGGAAAGTGCCAGGAGAGCTATGAGACAGGCAGCTGAGAGCAGGGCCTTATACTGCTTCCTAGCGTGTTTAGGGGAAGCAGAATAACCCTCCCACCCGTTACCAGCCCTTCCTGGGGTGTGGCTGGGAGCCCCCAGGCCATGCTTTTACAGCAGAGGTGACTTCTGCAGACACCCCTAAAGTTCAGGCTGCGATGCTATAGGGCCATCAGGGAACCCAGAGGCAGGCCGTCCTTCTGAGGAGCACTGGACAACTGCGAAAGACTTGTTTCTCAGCCTCTGTGTACTATGTCCCTGCTCTAACTCTGACCTGGAACAGCCCTGCTGTGCAGTCTTTTTCATCAGACCCCCAGAACAGCCATCTAGGTCTCAGGTCAGTGTCCTCACTGCTCGGCAATGTACTCTGAGCAATATTTACCTCTATGGGCAGAGCTCCTAGGTCATAAGCCAGCAGGAAAGGGTTTGCAGAATTTAAAGAAATCACAAGCGTCTGTGCTTTCTACGTAGGATCTGGCTCTCTGGCCTCTTAGCCCTTTTCCCTTTAGGTCTGATGAGCCCTTCTGACTCTGAGATCTGGAAGCCTCCAGATGTTCTAGTGACAAAGTACCCCCAGAACATCAGACAAGCCAATGTCCTGGCTCCGAAATGCAGGTCGCTCTCCTGCTTCGGTGGCCACCCATCCCTGCTGCTAACAGTTTCCCGACGCATCATCTTACTCTGTTTCTACCAACCATCATTGTGGGAGCTCCCTAGAATCACCACAGCTGGGCATCCCACCTCTGGCGAGGGGCTTGTGCTCCACAGGAACGGGAGAATCTGGTCCCATCGGTAGCTGTTGGCCCTGAGAAGTTAGTTGGTGGCAGCAGAGCTAAGGGCCCAGGCCCCTTACCTGTGAGCACCGCAGGGGCCAGGACCCCAGAGACGAGCAGCAACGCCATGTGCAGGGCCAGACAAGATGCCATCCTGGCAGTGAGTGAGCAGAGTGTGGGACACAGAGGACTAAGCGGCTGGGCTCAGGCAGTGGGAAAGAGGCTTCAAAGAGCTGGGAAAGGTTTTCATCAATGCAAACTCTGTCCTCCTGGGACACCGTGCCCGCCCCCCACACATGCACGCGCATGCACACCACACACACACACACACACACACACACACACACACAGTG